>NC_056728.1:469197855-469537855 GCF_019279795.1 Protopterus annectens
ACAGCAAAATCTGTTCAAAGTGTTGCTGCATGTGGAATGTGTACACCAAAATCTGGATATGTTGCTCCCAGTCTGAAATACGCAGATAGGATGATTGTCTGATATACCAAACATCCACACCTGTCTACAAGTATATAAAGCAAAAGTAACAGGATGATGTACCTGAACAAAGCTTGATATGAATGTGTATGAACAGCAAGAAAATGTAGATTGATGTTGCAGTAACAGTCCCATCTGCAAGGTTAAGTAGTTAACATATAGGACACCGTAGTTAGAACAGTAGTGTGTATATAACTATAGCTATTAGTAATGTACAGCATATGTATTTGTATTCGAAGGTGTTAATATTACTTTATTTACCCCACCCTCTAACCACCTATAACCCATTCCACGTGGAAATGGTATGTGCAATCACAATTAACACCCCTGGACGTCTGTCCTGTTGGGTCATATATATTTGCATGTTTGTTGATGCATCCGCCCTGTTCATACATCCACACCTGATGGCCTGTTGCCATCAATCAACCCTGCATGTTGTTGGACTGTGTATTACTGTTCAAATTATGCATGTGTTATGCACGCTGTTCAATGGTGTGAATATCTGGGTGTTTGATTAATGGGAATACTAATGCATGCTGTTACAACTAACTGTGAATGGTATTATATGTCACTAACCCAAACTGTCATGACATAATGCAAAACATAGAACAACAGGGAAGGCAGGTTCCAGCGGACCCACCTCTCCCACCTCAGCTGGCGAGTGCACCTGGCACTAGTGCCGAGTCCGGACCCTCCTCCGGTGGCCCTGTGCCACCTGTGGGTGGAAGCGCTGCAGGGGATGGGGCTCACCCCCCCTCTGCAAGTGTGGCCAGAGGAGATCCACCACTCACCCTCCGTAACGTCCGGACTGTGGTGCGTAGGGAGATTCGGGACTCTGTCCTTGAGCCCCTACGCCAGCTCGAGGCACGGGTGGCGCAACTAACGGGCTTGCCCGTTGCCCTGCCTATACAGCCCCCAGCACAGCCCCATCCTGGGCAGTGAATGAACAGTGGCAACTGCCTATGGGTGGGGATATCAGTTCCACTGTTGCCATCTGTGGGCTCATGGGCTCTGGATATCCAAACGTCCGTCCCCGTCACTTGTGTAACCCCCCACATGTGTCATACACCGCCCCTGTATGCGTCTTGTTTGTCTTGTCTGTTTACCTACCCAGCCTACCTCCCCAGCTGAACCGACTTCCTTCACCTGACATACCACTCTTACCTGGAAAAAAAAAAAAAAACAAAAAAGGGCACTTTGTACCCACAAAAAAATTACGCCCCATACATAGCTCCCCATTCCGCACACATGTCCACTGGACATGGAACCTATCAATTACAATTGGCTGTACAACAAGTATTATTGTTGTCCTGACACCTCTCCCAGGGGTGGAAGGTTTCAAATGTCACACCAAATTACATACATATGCACAGCTGTTGCTGCTGAAGAAATGGGCAGCTATGGGCCTTACCTACATCCCTCCTGCACATCCCAAGCATGTTTCCCTACTGTCTTACCCTCTTTGTGACCCCTTTTTCACCACTTTCCTGTCTCCCCATTTTCTTTTCCTTCAAAGAAAATAGCTGGTGTGCTGAGCTAACCGCCAGTGCGCATGCGTGAGCTCCGCGCAAACCAGCGCTAGCCCGGTTACAACTGCTTAAAAGTGCCTTAGTCACTGTGATTGACAGGTCCTGTACTCAGTTCAAAAGAAAAATAAACTCCCACTGTCAGTCCCGAACCCAGGACCTTGGAAACACTAGTCTGTACAACCTACCACTAAGCCATGACTCTCATACAAACATATTGTGCTAAAATAAATATAACCTGTAAAAGTAGGGATGAATGTAAAGTGAATATAGGATGTGTAGTACACAAAGCATGTAACTTAAAATAAATGTCAAAAACAATGGATATCCATAATAGTAGTGTGTGAAAATAAACAGCCATGCTAGTTGGCAGCCTGTAGATAATAAGGTCAGTTAAAGTACATAGATATATGTATGCATATGTACACACACACACACACATATATATATATATATATATATATATATATATATATATATATATATATATATATATATATATATATGACTATATATACTTGTAGGAGTCAATGTGCATACACTCTTGCTACAGGGAACATGAAAGAGGAATGGAGAAATGTGAATATACAACACAGCCTGAAGCAGGAGAGAGATACTAACCTTTACACTCACAGAACACTGTCCACAGCATACCAGCATGGTCCCCACCCACACAATGTGAAAGGGCAACGCCTATCACACATACCCTTTTATAGCAGTGATCTGAAATCACAGTGAGAACTGCAATCAGTACACAACTGGCTGTATGCAATTAGCAAATGCTGGCCTCCAATTGGTGCAGAGGCCATCACATGGACCTATGCAGATACCTACAAAAGCATCCAGTGCTAACACTCCCAACATGCAATAAGTTAATTGCATTGTCTGTAAGCAGACAGAGGGAGGCTGAGAAGTTGAAGAGAAAGAGAGAGAGAGAGAGAGAGAGAGAGAGAGATCACACAAAAAAAACTGTGACCCTCTCTACCCTGAAGCTGTCAGCACTGAGAGTGATAGCAGCAGCAAGCAGAAGCTGTGGAACGCAACCAGCTGTGACAAACAGAGGTAATGCAAGGTAGCAGGTTAACAGTGTGCATACTGTCAACCCTCCAAATGTGTCATAGGTCTGTATCTATAGGTATGTCCATGTGATATGTTGTGTGTATGTACTTCCAACAAAAGGGGATGACCACACATCACATGTCAAGCAGTGATAGGCCAGGATCCTGGCACCATGTGTCTGTGCGTTGGACTAGCAATGGCTGTAGTGACCACTTTGACATGTCAGCCAGGCCCACATGTCAGGATCAGCCCATCCCAAAGGCACACTGGCTGGGAACAAGTGTCTGCAGGTACCTGATGTCACTGCACATGCATCCCCTACTGCATTAACCCATAGCGTAGCAGACCAGGCCCATTATGAATATGATGTGGTAATCCCCAGGGTCAGTTGAGGTGCCCCACTAGTGTTGTGGGACCACCGTTGCTGCATGTCACTTTCCAGGTACATATCCTGTAGCACAGCCCAGATAAACTATCAGTGTTACATGCGGTGGTATGTCCCCTCAGACTTCTGGTAGCACACATCCAGGGGGACCACGAGGTCACAGGGATGCTGTGTGTTCCGCTCTGCCGAGAGCGGCCCCCACCTGGACATGTGCGATGATAGTGATGTTACATGCATCTGTGATAAATATCCAAAAGGTGAGGGAGAGGGAGGGGGGATATGTGCACCACACATGTCTGCAGGAATGCAGCCAATATGCATGTGTCAGGTGAATGTTAAGTAGGTGTGGACTAACACAGAGCATATCTGAGGCATGTGGTCCGTATGTGTAACATAACTGAAGAAGGCCCCATGGTTATCCACAGTGTTCTTGTCTATCACCCTCCCAGAGTAGGCTGTGGCTGTTGTTATAACGGACTGTAGCATAGTACCAGTGCTGACCACAGATGCCTACCCTCAATGTGAATGTGCACTGTCCTGCAGTAACCTCCTGCTATTGTTAGACAGTCTGCCTCTGTCTGGGGTCCACTGGACAGGATGCCTAACCGTTGTGCATAGGGTCTGGGGTAGATATGTGTGTGCAAGTGCCATGCAATCTGCAGCATGTATGTGGTAAGCATTTGCAAAGGGGCCAGCAGTGTGGCTTGTGGCTTCCACTGGCACAGTGTGCTGCATGGATACCATCCCAGTCCCAGCAAGTGAATAACTGTCTACCATATACATATCAATGTAGTCCACATTGGTACTGGTGGGATATGTATATCCAGGCCGAGTAACGTATGTCTACATCAGAGTGGTGGACAGTGTCCCACATACAGTACCTTGGACTGGACCCCCAGAGTGAGGTTGTGCATGGCACCTGTCAGTGTGTGCTGAACGATGGGGCATGCTACTACGTAGTGTGGAATGTGGCAGGTATTGTTGCACAGGTGTTCGCTGAGCACTGATATCTGGCCATGCACCCGTGTATCCGCCATGACACACACACATGCAACATATGGGAGTAGTAGTATATCACTACACATGCATATCATGTATAGTATGTGTGCCATACATTGCTGTCATCGTCCGCTGATATCCTGTCTGTGTTCTCTTCCAGGGAGATGGCGCGACAGCGTAACCCCGCCTACTCTGTTGCGGAGGATGAGGAGATCCACCAGAGCCTGGTGCGGGAGTATGACATCCTGTTTTCCTGCACCAGTCAGAACCAGCAGGAGAGGGCCGCACTGTGGCAAGACCTGGTCCATAGGGTAAATGAAATTGGCATGCATAACAGGACATATGAGCAGGTACGACATCACTGCAGTGATTTAATACGAACTGTCCGGCAGCGTGCAGCAGATATCCACAGGCAACAGGTCGCCACAGGAGGTGGGGTGGCCACACATCCCCCCCTCACCAGACTGGAGGGGCTACTCCTAAGTGTTGTGGCTCCAGCCTCGGAACAACAACAGCAGTACACCTGCATTATGATGGAGGCTGGTTCCACACAGCAGCACGACATGGAGCGTGCAGGTAAATGCCATATGTACACCTGACTGTTCTGTACACTGGAACATATGCAATATCAATGGGACAGATGTGCCCACTAACAGTAATCTCATCATTTCTGCAGGTCCCTCCAGGGTTACAGAGAGACAGGCCATCCATGCTGGTGAGTGTGTTTAACATAACCTATAATAGTCCTGATAATGCTAGTAACAGTAGTGTAACTCAGTACTGCTCTGTGTGTATACTGCAGGGCATGCATGTGTGCATGTGTGCAGGTGTGTCAGTACCCATGTGTGCATGTGTGCCTGCGTCCAGTTGTGCATGTGTGCCTGTGTCCACATGTTCATGTGTGCCTGTGTCCATGTGTGCATGTGTGCATGTGTGCCTGTGTCCATGTGTGCATGTGTGCATGTGTGCATGTGTGCCTGTGTCCACGTGTGCATGTGTATGTGTGCCTGTGTCCATGTGTGCATGTGTGCATGTGTCCATGTGTGCATGTGAACACGTGTGCATGTGTGCATGTGTCCATGTGTGCATGTGTCCACGTGTGCATGTGTGCATGTGTCCATGTGTGCATGTGTCCATGTGTGCATGTGTGCATGTGTGCATGTGTGCCTGCGTGCATGTGTCCAGGTGTGCATGTGTGTATGAGTGCATCACTGGTAACAATGTCTGGAGAATGTAAACTGTGTTTCCTGTCTTCATCCCACAGGTCCTGGGGCTGCTCTGGTGACCTGCAGCAGGGAACCTGAAACCTGTACCATGGCTACTGGTGATGATGATATATGTGTAATGGTACAGGAAGGTGTGTCAGGGTCTGCCATTGGTCAGCCAATTGACAGTACACAGCTGTCAACCCCATCATTGCGCACAGTCATCCTGCCTATACATCCTATGTCACCATTGTCCCTAGGTGATGGACAGGATACAGCAGGCATAGACCAGGGTAATGTGGTACCTGTGGCACATGCATCCCCACACAGCAGCCATGGGCAGGGTCCTCCAATGGTACCACACAGACAGTTGCCCATGGGTTCTCGTGGGAGCATCCGTGGGCGTACTGCCCCTGGCCGACGTGCCCAAAGAGGTCTGTCAACCTCAGTGATGTTCCGGACTGTCATGCAGGCTCAGTCACGTATGGAAAGGTACACCAGACAGGGTCTGAGGGAGCTCAGAGCATGCCGCACAGCCATGATGGACAGTATGCGTGACATTGCGGATGCTATCCGTAACTTCACCGATGTCATAGACAGACGTTGTGGGGACATATTACAGCAGTTCCACAACCAGATGTCCATGAGCCAGGGCAATGGTGGGCATCTGCGGCATCGACGTATGCGGCAGCCGCAGCAGCTGGCAGTCGCACGGATGGCAACAGGCTCAGACACGCCCCATAGTGCCAGCAGCAGCCCCAGCAATGCTGGGTCTGTGCTGTCATCGAACGCCCAGGAGACCACATGCACGTGGCTCTGGACAGTCCCAACAGGGACATGTGTCCAGTCAACACACACCGCTTCTGATGACAGTACCCAGTCAGGCGTTGTACTGGATACGGTCCGTAGCACCCTGCCAGGCACAGGTACCGTGTCCGTGCGCAGACACTGATCTGTATGGCCTGCCAGGTGCAGTCTGTGGCTGTCCACAAACCCCTGTATATGGCAGCCATGAGGTGGAACTGTGTGCATGCATACACACATGCGGAATGTTAACACCTAGGGCAACCACATACACGCACACACTGCAGCAACACTGGCCCACCCTGTACTGCTGCCCCTCACCAACACACATATACACACATGTCAATTGGTGGTATCAGTGGCTGACTCAGGCATACCTAATCCACACCCTGTGCATATGATGACACTGTGCCACCTCCTGCAATCTCCAACATCAGTGTGGGAACAGGTATACACATTGCTGATGCACAGGGTGACTACATAGACATGTATTAGTAGTATCATGTTGGTGACAGTACAGTGTGCTGCTATGACTGTGTGTGTACCCCAGCTTGCCTGCTGTAGTAACTGTATGAATGTCCTGAATTGTTATCTGCACCCATAGTACATACCAAAGCATAACAGATGCACATAATTGCATGCCGGAGGTAAGGTTGTCAACAGATAGCCGCATACATGGGTAGCACAGGGGGAAAGCTAACGCAAGTAGTGATATGCAATGGTGGACATGTACAGTACTGGTGTCAAGATGCCCACAACAACTATGCCATGTGTATGTTCACGCATCTAGATATGTGTGCAGTACCAATGTTGTCCAGACCACAAATAAGTATGACATAATATCGGTTCCACCATGGCCATCTGTGCTGCGAATTCCTGGGTACATGTTGACAGTGCCTACATATATGCATTGTGAATTACTGTTATTGTTACCCCTTCTTTGTTGTATGATGCAGTACTTCCAGCCCTGTGTACTGTAGCCTTGTTTGCATGCATGTTTGCCTGGGGTCCCCTGGAACACTGCTTACACCTGCAATGCAGGGTTACAGTGCTTTCGTAGACTGCTAGTGACATCTGCATAGCATACCATATGTATATCAACCTCACACATGGCAGAACGTCACTGTCTGTCCTGTACGCATGTAAGTAGCCTGTGACACATTGCACACGTCTTACCCGGCATATACCCACATGTGCAGTCATATATGTCAGTGCTATGGAACAGAGGCAGTCCACACACACATACACACCTTCAGTATGTTGTTCCCCATTGGCCCTATGTGTTGGTACACACCATGGCAATCACACTACTAGGGTGGCATGTCCAAAGGTAACAGAGCTAAAGCCTTCCTAGCCCCTCCAGCTAAAGGTGCCATAGCTTGCTCACACCTTGTTGCAGCCCTTCTGTATGCATCCCCTCTACTCTCACATATGAACAAGACTGTCCTTAACAAGCACTGGATTTGCTACATCCACATTGCCAGGTTTGCCACTGGCCCGCCTGTTAGGACACATCATTGCATCAATCTAAATCAGCTTGGTTGGCTATCAATACCCAGCCTAATACAGTATAACCAACTGATTATGGCCTATAAAATCCTGTATAGTCCATGCAATACTCCTGCACTTACATTACAATCACCCCCTATAACAATCCTAGACCGCTTCGATCCTCTAACATTGTACTACTTCGAACTAGCGAGTCTATTAACACAGCTGGTGATTCTCTCTTTGCAAATCCTGTACGTAGATCCTGGAACCCACTTCCAGCTGATATTACCCTAATGTCCACCTTAGGTCATTTAACAGTAGACCCAAACAACATTTGTCATGTAACTGGCTATGTCAGTGTATCAGGCCTGGCTAGCTCGGATGTGTAACCTGTGTGAACCACTGTACTGTGTAAATACAATTTAATCCTGGCTTGTGCTCAGGTCTAACATTAACCTGTGGAACATGTTGGACCTGCTTACTTATGTAATCTCTGTAAATAATCTGTTTGTACTATGTCATGCTAGTATTCTGTAATGCTGTATCTGCTACCCTTGTAGCCTGTCTCCACGGGCCTACCCTGGGAATGGACATGCATCCAGTTGGGCTATCCCTGTCGACATAGGTAGGTAAAATAAATAAAGCAATACATGATATTACAGTGACGACAATACCAGTCAGACATTGACACACACTGACAGCATGCTGAACACACTGGGGCATACGTGGGGACTCAGACTAGCAGCCTGCCTGTGCATCACACACCTCCGCAGCTGGCACACAGGCATATGTTCCATCAGAACAGAGCACATGCCACACATGGCACGCACATCCCCTGTGCCACACACACAGCCTGTAGGGCTACACAACACACCTGCTACAGACGTGTCAGGTACCTGTCATGTGTGCTGCACTGGGGTCCCGCTCAACAGGCTGTATCTGGTGAAGGGCACGGTGATATGACTCAGGGCACTATGGTCCACCACAGCACACATGCATACAGGTCAGACAGAGGCATGGACAGATATGACTCACTCATTGACCATGCCAGTGTGGCTGCCTGGGACATACCTCCCTGGATTACATGATAGGGAACATAGAATGGATCTCTCAGCATGTGGCACAGGCCAGTATGAGCCTGATGTTGGTTGCCAACCTACTCTCCCCAGGTATTCTACCACTATATGTGGGAAGGCTGTTGTATGTCTACATTATGCTCAGTCTCCACTGTCATTCATAGGGTATCCACTGGCTGTCAACGCCTGCTTACATGCTAGGGAAGCCACATTGATGTTCACGGGTCATCTTGCACGTGACACACATGGCCCGATGTATACTGGCATGGCTCCTTGGTACACACATACTGCCTTATGCTGCAGGACATGGTTTACATAGCGACCTCCGTGGGTATCACACAGGTTAGGACACTAACAGTGCTGCTACACAACTACAGCAGTGTACACCGGAGGATGCATGCACCGGACACTGCCCTCAGCACGGTGAACTGCAGTGTCTGTGCAGTACCAGATGCATGATTCATGCCTCACAGGTGTTACCCATCACTGACAGGTTATGCCCCTTACCATGCCTGTCGTCCCCTACACATGTAACACACATGGATAGGGGTGTGGTATCCTGGGTTAACACAGATACACACACCTCCAGGTTGTTGACACAGCACAAACCATCAGGGCCTACTCAGGTGCAGCTGACAGTGTGTCGGACTGCCATCTGGTTCATAGCATGGCACACACAACCCTCACATACACAGGAAGACCACCTATCCTCCATAACAACACTGGCAATATGACAGTCCCATGAACTGTGTTTATAAGGCCATACTGCATCCAGCCGAACATTGTGTGTGAGCATTACTGTAGCTACAACACTCTAGCTGAAGAGTTCACAGTATGTGGTCACCGACATGCAGTGGAATGACATGTTACCACTACCACAGCAGGTGGGAACATACAGCACCTGTACATTGACTACATGTACACTATATGGGCCAGACCAGATGTGTATCCCCTGCTGTAGGTCTTTCACCATAGACACCCACACTGTATAGGGACATACCACGTGCGGACCCTGCACACTAGGACACACAGTCATATTGGTATACATTGCTAATACCATTTATCCACACAAAGCATGTGTCAGACATGGTAACTACTGCAGGTCACAGGTATTTCTGTGTATGTGTCACACACATACATCATTTGTGCAATGCCATTGCTGGGTTAGGCGATGGCATGCATTGGTATGTACAAACACCGCACAAGGTCATACTGTGTGACACAACCACCGCGTGATAGTTGTGGGTTACCCAAACATGCCTATCTGTACTCTGACGATGGTAATAGACACAGTAGCAGAGCACACTATTGGCATTACTAGCCAACCAGCCCTGTCTGGCTGTGCTGATAGTGTGGTGACATCCCCTGTGTTTACTGGTGGGGTATGCAGCATCTGGTGTATAGTAGTATTTGCCAAAAGGATCTGTTCCCTCACACTTGCATTTACACACACCCTACTACCCCCACACACATGCAAACTTGCCATATGCAGGATTCATTCCCCTACCTACCTATGTCATGACACGTGACAGGGACGCATTAGCAAAGCGCACTGTTCGGTTTACTAGATAGTTCCTCGTCTCTGTCTATACTTAGAGGGTGCTGACAACATTAGTACTTTGAAAGGGTAATGTGCATCAGGTAGTGTGATCTCCTGATTGCCAAAACTAACATGTTTTTCAGACAGAAATGCACACACACAAACTCCCCACATCCAAACACACACACATGCCATTTACAGGTTTCAAATTCCTACCTAACTACATTACGATACTCGGGAGAGACGCATTAGCAGAGTGCATTATTCACATTACTGGGAGGCTTCCCTTCCCCTGCTGTACTTATAGGGTGCTCACATCATCTGTGTTAAGAAAGGGGTGCCTGCACCCTGTAGTGTGTTCTCCCAGTTGGCAAAAGGAACATTTTCCTCATACATATCTGCACACACACAATAACCCCCCCCCCATCCAAACACACACACTTGGCATCTGCAGGATTCAAACCACTATCTAACTAGATTATGGCACATGAGATGGATGCATTAGCAGAGCGCACTATTCGCATTACTGGGAGGCTTCCCTTCTCCTGCTATACTTATAGGATGCTGACATCATCTGTGTTAAGAAAAGGGCGTGTGCATCCTGTAGTGTGTTCTCCCAGTTGGCTAAAGGAACATTTCCCTCTCACAGTCTTTCACACACACAAATCCCACTCACCCACACACATACTGAGCATTTGCAGGATTCGACCCCCTACCTATGTTATGACACTTGAAAGGGACGCATTAGCAGAGTGCGCTATTCAGATTACTGAGAGGCTTCTTTTCTCATGCTGTACTTATTGGGTGCTGACATCATTGGTGTTTAGAAAGGGAATGTGCATCCTGTAGTGTGTTTTCCATTTCGCCAAAAGTGACATTTCCCTCACACACACAAACCCCACTCAGACAAACACACACACTTGCCATTCACAGGATTCAAACCCCTACCTCACTATGTTATGACATTTGAGACAGACGCATTAGCGGAGCGCGCTATTCGCATTACTGGGAGGTTTCTTTTCTCCTGCTGTACTTATTGGGTGCTGACATCACTGGTGTTTAGAAAGGGAATGTGCATCCTGTAGTGTGTTTTCCTATTTGCCAAAAGGGACATTCCTCTACCACAGACTTACACACACAACAACCCCATTCACACACACTGTGCATTTGCAGGATATGAAACCCCTACCTAATCATATTATGACACTTGAGACGGACGCATTAGCAGAGCGCGCTATTCGCATTACTGGGAGGTTTCTTTTCTCATGCTGTACTTATTGGGTGCTGACATCATTGGTGTTTAGAAAGGGAATGTGCATCCTGTAGTGTGTTTTCCAATTTGCCAAAAGTGACATTTCCCTCACACACACCCAACTCAGACAAACACACACACTTGCCATTCACAGGATTAAAACCCCTACCTAACTATGTTATGACACTTAAGACAGACACATTAGCAGAGCGCGCTATTCGCATTACTGGGAGGCTTTTTTTCTCCTGCTGTACTTATTGGGTGCTGACATCATTGGTGTTTAGAAAGGGAATGTGCATCCTGTAGTGTGTTTTCCTATTTGCCAAAAGGGACATTCCTCTACCACAGACTTACACACACACACCAACCCCACTCACACACACACACTGAGCATTTGCAGGATTTGATACCCCTACCTAACTATGTTATGACACTTGAGATGGACGCATTAGCGGAGCACGCTATTCGGATTACTGGGGAGTTTCTTTTCTCCTGCTGTACTTAGAGGGTGCTGACATCATCTGTGTTTAGAAAGGGGACTGTGCATCCTGTGGGGAGGCAGACACCAAGCACACTCTGGCTAAGCTGTCATTCCCTAGGGCACACAGCCTACTGTTGACCCTACACCCATATGTTTAATTGTGAAAATGCACATTATTTGTTGCTGATAGACTGTTTGCACATCTTTATTGCCATAGCATTCCCTGTTTGTATGAAGAAACTTGTGCATCTGTGGAAGATGTTTGCACCTGGGAGGGATCCACCATATCACGTATGTCTCTGTAGTCATTTAGCTGTGTGCACTGGGCAGACTGCTATAATGTGGTTGGTTCCTGGAATACAACACAACAATACCAGCTATGTGTGCCCAACTGCTACACCGAGATTTGGCCTAAGTGTGTGAGCATGCCCAGTTCAGCCTTCCCATGGCATGTTGTCAATGTGTGTGAGCATGCCCAGTGTGAGCATTCCATATGTTGGACTCTGCAGCCCACCACATTTGTGGATGAGTGTGAACTTCAACAACTATCACCCGTTTATGGTTGTGTGTTGTGTGTCATGTTGTGTAGTTACAGTACAACTGCTTTGTGTGTGAACACAACAGGGTTATACTGTGCCTGCAGTGTTTGCATGGGATACTTTGCATACAGTTGTCAACATCCTTTCACACTGACCTAACACTGTAGTACTGTATAGTGTACTGGTAGTACTTCGACTGTGGTGGGCAGTATCCTAGGATTTACTGCTATCACTGCTTTACATTTCGATAGTGGGCACAACAGCCTGGTTACGGGCCAGTTGTGTACATCTGACCATGTTGCATTCTGTTCAGATATGAACTACTTAAACCAGGCTTGTCCAACATTGGTAGTGTTTTCCACAACATAGGTGTACATTTGCAAACACTAGCGATGTGCCCTAGTCCATGTGTAATGCTATTTGGAGAGCGTTTGGCCTTCAACACACATGTACGTGGAGTTTGCCATGACATATGTCATGGTTAGTATACTGTGCCTCTGTCTACCTGTGACATGACAGTGGTACCCAGGATAAATCTACCATCTCCCATCCACTCATCAGGGTTCCTATTGAGGAAGATTGATATGTGACTCTATGGGTAGCCTGTGCTGGGGGTGGCTTCTGTGTTATGGAGCACACAGTACAGCTTGTCTTATGTAAGTGAGTGCTGGGGTTCAGGTCTCTACTGTGCATGGCTCACTGCCATTCAGATTGTACAAGGTGCAGCATGTTCATTGATGCCAGTGACACAGGCAACACATGGCATCTGTGCAAGCTCTTTGGTACTCCTGATGAGGTACTGTTGGGGACTTTACAGTTGATGGAGGTGTCTGCTGAGGTACATCCCACAGGGGCTATTGTAGTCAATTGTACCGCTGATGAAGGATGACTGCAGAGCCACAATGACCTCCCCTTATCTAGATCTGACAGCCTTTGTGAGTAGGTGGGTATATGGTATGTTCCTGTAAACACTACAGCACATGTTTGTCCAATGCAGGATATCTATTACCTTGTGTCCCCAGGTCTCTCATTACATGTTACCTACATAATGGGTTCACACCTATGTGGTAATTGGTGGGCACTTACTGTATATCCAC
This sequence comes from Protopterus annectens, assembly GCF_019279795.1. NCBI lineage: Eukaryota > Metazoa > Chordata > Ceratodontiformes > Protopteridae > Protopterus > Protopterus annectens. Next base: position 469,211,409 of record NC_056728.1, read on the forward strand.
GGGGGTTGACTATACACGTTTCTGCACTTAACTTGCTGACATGGCTATGGCACCAGTTGTCTGTTTCTATGTGGCCCTTTTGTGGGATGCTTGTGTCAGCTGGTGGATCATATGTGGTGAGCAGTTTCTAGTCCTCTGCAGACATGTTTGGACACAGTCCTTCCATGTTTGCCTGTACCTATGGGACATATATACCAGACGAGGGTGTTCCCAGGACAAAGCCTTGTGGGATGCCAGTTATATCTGGTTTGTAGTCTGACATGGCTGCAGCATGTCTGACCATGTCTGTTCTGTCCTTGGTCTGGTTTGCAACCCCTCTACTGACATGTGGGTTTATATTTAAGCTGGTGAGCCTATCTATAATGAACACGTAGGGTATTGTATAGAAGCCTTTGCAAGGTCCAGATACACTGTGTGGAGCACATTGCCCTCATCAATGACCTTAATGGCTGTTTCAATTGAGTCAAACATGGTTAGGGGCAGGATCTGCACTTGGGAAGGCCACACTGGGTTGGGTCCAGTGTCAGTAGGTCCCCAATATCTTTACGTCTGTAGTACATGCTGATCCTTTCCATAGCTGTGCAAACCGAGCTTCTCAGGATTCTGGGGTAGTAGTGTTCAGTATCCATTCAGGCAACACCTTTGTTGAGAAGGACCACTGTTGTTGTACACTGCTCTTTGGGTACATATTCTGTGGTAGGGCTGACATTGAGCAGTAGTGTGGTTTGGCATTCCATTCATCTTGGAGTCCATGTTGCACTAAGCCCAGGACAACATCTCATACCATTGCTGCTGTGTGTTTTGCTTTGTAGATGTTGGCTGTTACGTCAGCATCTGCAATGTCAGGGGGCCAGCAGTCTTCTGGGATAGATATTCTGCATTTGGGGGGGGGGGGGGTTGCACTGCACCTGTCAGGATGTATGTGGGCAATATGTGTGTGTGTTTGTGATATTTGTGTGATTCAGGGCATATCTGTGAATTCCCAACATGGTTCCTACCTTCAGTTGTGAAAGCCTTGGGATTATCCTTAGTGTCCTGTACAATTTGTATCTTCATAGGTTCATAGGGTCATACTAGGCTATCCACCCTGGGCATTTGTTAGCCTAGCCAGAGTGTGTGTGGCTTTTGACCCCCCTTGCTATGTGCATATTATGGCCATTTATGTTTTGCTTGGCTGTGCCTCTGTCTGGACATGACACAGTGAAGACCCCAGTGTAACTCTACAATCATCCATCCACTTGGCAAGATTCCTGTTGAAGAGTGTCAGTGAGGGGCTCTGCCTAACATGGAATGGGATTCTGGTCCAGGGTGTGGGGAGCCTCTGGATTATGTATCTGTCCCACCAGCACATCCTATTTCATTATTTGTTGAGATTGACATCTCTCCCTCTCACAGCTCCGATGGATTTGTGTTTTCTGGGGTGGAGCATGTCCATTACTCCTGTGTTGGGCATGGCCTCCTACAACAGGCATGCAATGCCTCTGTGTAGGCAGTATGTGACTGGATTCAGCTGGGGTGTCTACAGCCAGGCAGCATATGACATGTATTTGTGACCCTTTATCCTCTTGGTGAGGTACCTTTGAGATCTTTCTGACTGCTGCAGGTGTCAGGTAAGGTACATCCCATATGGGGCATTGTACTGGATTATGGGTGTGATTGGAGAAAGGTATGGGGGCACAATGACCTCTGTTGCCGTAGATGTGACTCCTTTCCTGCTACGGTGTCAAATGTAGACAGTCTTCCTAGCCACATTGGCAATGTGGGTGTCACATAACAGGTTACTGTCCACTTGTGTCCCTAGGTCCCTGGTTACTCTTTCTATACATACTGGTTTACCACCTATGTGGTAATTAGTGGTACCTTGTTTGTTATTTGGTGGGACATTCATACTGCCCATTGTCTTCAGGACAGCTGGGTGGGGTTATTGTGTGTGAGAGTGCGGTCTGTAGCATGCTACAGACTGCACAGCAGTCTTGCCTACAGTTAGTTGCACATGTGTGAACTCCAATGCCTTGTGCATTGTCAGTTACCTGGACGTATGGGTGTCTGTGCTGACTACGGATACTCACCCTCCTTTATGTTTCGTTCCAGGTTTGGGGCCATGACACATGATACATGGTATAACCTGGTAGTGCTGGTGTGCTGTCAGGAGGCTTGCAGCAGGTTTCTGTCACTGCACAGACATCGATGTTCTCCGTTCTGGGGATGGCCTCGGGAGCTTGCATATTGGGGTGTACACATCTGGCATTGGTCAGCATTTCCCTTATGTTTCTTCCCACTTATGTTTTCTATGGTGGTGAGTCAGTCTTTTCAGCCTTGCCTACAAAAGGCTCTATGGAGGTGGCAAAGGCCTTATCCAATATTCAGACGCCCAGGGGTAACAGGTGCAGGCCATCCCAAGGACAGCTGCGTGGCTTGTCAAGCATGACATCCCAAGCGGACAGACATTGCATCCCCTTGGAATAACACCAGTAAGTGTGCCACTTGCTATGACTGATCATTCCATGTTTGTACTGTGGCATTACTCTTGGTAAGGGTAGGATGCTGCGAACGGTGAGTGTCATACTGGCCTGGACTACATAATCAGATAGCTCATCTATGTCTCTTTTCATGTAGTCTAGGGCGGTACATCTCAGGTCATTCCCACCAGCATGGACTATGACTGCATCATATTTCTACTTGCTTTGGAGTGACCTACATACTTCTGTTATGTGGCATATTGTGGCAGCCTACAGGCAGCTTACTGTACCCTTTCCCTTGTTCAGTCTGGTGCGGGACAGCAGTGTGTCTGACTATGGAGTCACCTATTACAACTGTATCAGGCATGTTGTTTCTCCTTCTGGCCTGTGACTGTTTGGCACACCAGCTTTGTGTGCTATGTGTTGCATGTGCTATGTTTGGAGGCTGTTTGATTGGGTGTCTGCTTTAGAGGCCTCTGTTGGTGTGCTGTGTTTGTAATTTGTGCCTCCGGGAATGTTTGTCTGTGTTTATGTGTTTGGTTTGCAGTTGTGATAGGTCTATGTGGGACTGTGTTTGTGGTGTGTGTGGTTACCTTCTCCTACTGACTTGTTTTGGGAGTACTGAGTTGAGGGAGCTCAGCCTCCAGTTTGGATGGATGGTTGCATCTCTCACATATGTTTGTATTTCTTGGGTGGTGTTGGGCGTTGTCTGTGTACTTGGGGCAGGTGTGACATTGCCTCAGGATTCACAGATTCCACTTGTTGTGGCTGGCCTTAGTGGATTGCATGTGTGGACAGATTTTATTGCCATACTACTGATCAGTGATTACTTCATTGTTCATGTTTGCTCTATCATGTAGTAGCTTCCTCATTCTCTTGCATGTTTTTGTTATGGCTGGTGTCCACCATGCCAGATTTAGGCACTGTGTCTTGTTTTAATATAGGACTGCATAATCCAAGCATTCCTGGCAGTGTTCATGGAATGGCTGTATTACAGGTTCTGAGGTGTGGCCCATATTTTGCACCTGCACGGGACCTTTAATGGTTTCCACATCAGTTTGGAGGAGTGCAGATATTGCTTAACACATGTTTTCCACTGTGGTTTCCCGGCCAGGGACTGTGGTCAGGATTTGTATATCCAGTGTGATTACTCTATGGTCTGGTTTTACCGGTGAGCAATACACTTCTCATCTTGACATCCAGTACCCATGTTGCTGATTATCACATCCAGTATGCTTACCCCTCTTGTGGGAGTTGTACGTTGTTCCTGGGCCTTTTGGTTTGTGGATTCTATGAACCTTTGTCCGACACTGTTGGAGCTAGTATAATGCTCCCAGTCTATGTCTGGGTATTTGCAGTCACCCAATATAATGTGGGTTTGAGGACTTGATATATTCATGTATTCCAGCATAGGCTGGATGCAGTTCCTGGTGTTGGGACAGTTGTCTGTAGCAGGCTATACACTGGGGGGTAGTTGTAGCCACTGTTACTTGAGCATGGCTAGTCCATGCTGCTTTTTGTTGTGGTACCGACATGGGGGTGTGGTTATCCTTGAGAATTCTTGCTAGTCACCATCATTTTGTAGCTTGGTCCAAGTTCTGAGGCTGTACAGCACAGTATGAGGTGTAACCTGGTAGTGTTAGGGTGCTGTTGTGAGCCTTGCCTCAGTTTTCTGTTACACCACAGTTATCAACATTCACCATACTGGGTGTGTTTAGACTGCATGCATCTTGCTGATTCAACTTATCCCTTATCTTATTCTTATCCCTTCTGGTACCTCTGGAGATAGGTTTGTGTTATGAGCCTTACCTATTCAGGGCGCACTGTGGGTGACAACAGCCTTTGCCAGTATCCATACGGCCTGCACTGATAGGTGCACGCCAGTCCTGGCAGGTGGTGCATCTTGTCATGCTCAGCATGTCATCCCAGACTGGCACACATTGGGTCCCCTTCAGATAACTGCGATACTTCAGGCAATTGTTGCACTTGGTCATCTCGTTGTCATGTTGTGGCATGATACTTGGTGAGGGTAGGATGTTAGTCAGGGTCCTCAGGTGTGCATATGGTACTTGGTGTTACATTACTTAACACATAGCATTCATGCCTCAGGTGGTGCAGCAGGGCTGCCTCTGTCGGATGCGCATATTACACTTCCCTGTACATGTTTGAGAGCAGGTTGTGTCACGTTAGGCATCCATTTTACTATATGAGTGAGTCAGAGAGGGGTATCATTCCCAGGGTTCCTACTGAGCCAGTGTATGTGCTATGCGTTGCCTCTTTGCCAAGGCCAGGGCATACTGGGCACACCTCCTTCTGCCTACTGGGGCAGGCTCAGGTTGTTCCTCCTCCGAGTCACGCTCTGCCTGTGATGGCCTTGGCAATGGTGGGGGGCTGTTTGTCCCTGCCCTATGCTGGTCCTGCTGCAGCTGTTTTCGCTGGATCATATTATGTAGCATGGCACATACCATGACAATTTGGGTACATGTAGTTGGTGTGTACTGCAAGGCTCCACCAGATGTGTCCAGACACCGGAACCGTGACTTGAGCAGCCCAAACACACGCTCACATTACGTGTTTGTGCGTGTGCCTCATTATGGCGTTCCTGTTCAGGTGTGTGTGCGTTTCTGATGGGTGTCATCAGCCACGGCTCCAGTGCATAACCTGCGTCCCCCACTAGGTGTCCGTGTGGGATGTCCCCATTGGCAAATGTCTGGTACAGCTGCGTCAAATGCCAGATGTGGGAATCGTGATAACTCCCAGGGCAGCCAGCACACACATTCATTATTATTCCCTGGGCATCACACACGACCTGGCAGTTGATGGAGGGGAAGCCCTTGTGGTTTATGTAGGTCCTACCCCGCTCTCCTGCTGGTGCTTTGATGCGTATGTGTGTGCAGTCTATAGCACCCAGTACCTCAGGGTATTCCACTATTTGCTGGAAGAGATGCATATTGCTGGCCAATACCTCACGGGCATTGGGGAAATATACATGATCACCGACATGTGCTGACATGGCATCCAGGAACTGGTGTAGTACCCTGGAGGCTGATGCCTGTGATATCCCCATCATATCGCCAGTTGGTCTCTGGAAGGTACCTGTTGCTAGTATTCTAAGGCCAACACATACCTTGGTTTCCACTGGGATGGGTTCCCCTCTGTTGGTTCTGTGTGTGAGGCGTGGCCTGCACAGCTCAACAATCTGCTGCAGGAGCTCTCTGTCCACTCTATAGCACTCTACAATCTCCAGCTCATGTAACCCGTGGTAGGTGACCCTGGGCCTGTGCACTCTTCTCCGTCTCCTCACTGTGGGTTGTCTGGCACCTTCTGCCTTGTCACCACCCTCAGCAAGTCGCCTATGTCTCATTATGACAGCTATGGCAGCCCCTAGCATTTCTGCTCTGAGTTCAGCTTTTTCAGTTTTCACTTCTATTAGCTTACTCCTGTCTTGCAGTGTCTCTTAATGAGAACATCCTGCACTACTGTTTGCAGAGTTTTAAGTGCTGGGCTGGGCTACTATTCTGCCTGTGTAATTGCCTGCTTCTAATTATTTTCACCTGCTAGCTTCAGCAGTTATCCCTGCTAGCTTCCTATTAATTCTGTTGCTTCCTTTTCCTCTCTGTTTCCTCAGGGGAGCAGGTTGCATATTATGTGAAACACGCCACAGTGGCTTACATGCACACATGCTTAAATGGTTAAGGATCTTCTTATTCAGGTTTACGCGTACACCAGCAAACACTGTTACATCTGCCAACAGCCTCCTACATCCTCAGACTGCCTTCCACGCGCGCACACCAGCGCAAACAGTGTTAAACATCTCCCAACATGCCCACATGCTCACACTGCCTTACACGCAGACACTGCCTTACTCGCTTCATCATTGCGCGACACGTCGCATGCACGGCCAGCAAGAAACTTTGGTCTAGGTAACAGTGTACACCTTCCATTTCTTGTCTTTCCATGACTTCTCTAGTGGCACACCTCTTTCCATGATCTGTTGGTTCTGTGTGTGAGGCGTGGCCTGCACAGCTCAACAATCTGCTGCAGGAGCTCTCTGTCCACTCTATAGCACTCTACAATCTCCAGCTCATGTAACCCGTGGTAGGTGACCCTGGGCCTGTACACTCTTCTCCGTCTCCTCACTGTGGGTTGTCTGGCACCTTCTGCCTTGTCACCACCCTCAGCAAGTCGCCTATGTCTCATTATGACAGCTATGGCAGCCCCTAGCATTTCTGCTCTGAGTTCAGCTTTTTCAGTTTTCACTTCTATTAGCTTACTCCTGTCTTGCAGTGTCTCTTAATGAGAACATCCTGCACTACTGTTTGCAGAGTTTTAAGTGCTGGGCTGGGCTACTATTCTGCCTGTGTAATTGCCTGCTTCTAATTATTTTCACCTGCTAGCTTCAGCAGTTATCCCTGCTAGCTTCCTATTAATTCTGTTGCTTCCTTTTTCCTCTCTGTTTCCTCAGGGGGGAGCAGGTTGCATATTATGTGAAACACGCTCACAGTGGCTTACATGCGCACACACATGCTTAAATGGTTAAGGATCTTCTTATTCAGGTTTACACGCGCGTACACCCGCGCAAACACTGTTACACATCTGCCAACAGCCTCCTACATCCTCAGACTGCCTTCCACGTGCGCACACCCGCGCAAACAGTGTTAAACATCTCCCAACATGCTCCCACATGCTCACACTGCCTTACACGCGCGCACACTGCCTTACTCGCGCTTCATTGCGCGCACATGTGCGCATGCACGGCCAGCAAGAAACTTTGGTCTAGGTAACAGTGTACACCTTCCATTTCTTGTCTTTCCATGACTTCTCTAGTGGCACACCTCTTTCCATGATCTGTGCCTGTCATCTGTCATGTTACACTGGCCTCCAATGAACTGCGTTTCTGTCTACCATTCCCCCCTGTGATGTCACCTATCTCCTACTCTATTCCTTCCCCTTTTCATCTCTTACACTACTCAGACAGTGCTCATTTGCTATGTGACTGTGGGATTCAGTATCCTAACCCTCATTTACATGAGATTGCCTACTAATGCTTAGTTACATGTCTTAGACTCAGCTTCCCCTTAGCAACCACTACACGGTGGCCATGTTGGTTTTTGTCTGCTGGTCCCTGCATTGTCATTCCATGTATTGCATTAAACCCACATTTGTGGGTTTATAACCTTCTTTTTTATAGTTTTATACAGCGCAGCCCGCTTGAGGCTGCTGGGTTTAAACATCGGCACTTTCGAAAAAAAAACATCATTTTATATTTTTGCATCGGGTTATCTTGCCAATGGCCACATATTTGGCCATTGGCATGCTACCTGACTCATATGCACCCTTTTTTGGGAGCTGACATCGCTCCGTTGTTGATTTTGCAGAGATGTACTCAGTTGTCAACTGAGTACATTTCTGCAGCTAAAACGTCTCCTACACGGACTGGTTTCTGCTTCGTGGATCGCTAATATACCTCATTTGCATACCTTTCGGATGCAAGTGAGGTATTTAGCATGTCCACGCCCAGTCCGTGTAAGAGACGTTTTAGCTGGTCTCTTACACGGAGTTTAGGGCTGTTCCTGGATCGCGAGGCTTGCATGGAGTGTTGCACATCTCTTACACTCCGTGCAAGCCTTTGTGAATCCTGCCCCAAGTCTTTCAATATGCATAGACAGTCCATTATTTTTCTATAATGTCCATCTTATTGAGTATTAATTATTACTTAGTGATTCTCCTCCCTTAAATATTGTCACATTGAGGTCACCCTAGTCACGAAGTAAAATATCCAATTTGCTTTTATTTTATTTATTTTTTATCCTTCATGATGAATATTTTATTATTTCAGTCCAGAATCCCAATTGTGTTAAGTCATTCAAATTTAATTTTCTAGTTAAAATTAATAGGACATTGTTCTCCTGTTGTTATTATAGACATTTTTTCCCTGCATAACTCCTTTATGAAGCTTACATGTGATTCTGTCCAAAAGGTAGTCACATACCATAGTTCAGTATTAGCTTTAGATTGTAAGGCCTATGTTTGTGAATGTGACTTGCTTAGAGGTCAAATATCTCCAGTGAACAGTTATTGATTATTTATCTCACTGTACCATAGTCATTGAGTCTCATAGCTTAGCAGGAGAGCTCCAGCATTAGCCATGTCTGCATTCACAGAGCATCAGAATAATACATTTTGGACCCTATTGTCTCCTAATAATGAAATAAGGATAAACGCTAAGTTTAGTATTTGCATTCTTCCAGTGCAGATCTGTATTATAATGGAAATAAACTGTAGTGATGTGGTTTGCCAGTCTTACGTCACTCTTTTGTAAGAACACTGAAAGGACAGAGCCAGAGGCCTGATTCATGCTGCAGACCAAAAAAATGAAATAAGAGTATGATAGAAATAGGAAAAGAGGCTCTAAAACAGCAAAGTGAATGTAAAAATAAGATGTATTCCTTACGTCTAATGACAGGTATGAGATAAACAGCCGCACAGTATCTTAAAAGTTATGTCAACAACCAAGGACTGTTTTAATACCTCAGACTGCTATCAACATTCTACCAAAACAAGTAATGCATATTTATATGTACCCAGACATGAAAATGGCTTAGCATATATTGTGCAATTTGGCTGGAAGGATTAAAGTGAGCTGTTGAATGTTTAATACAGTATGCATAACAAATTTAGCCAGAGCAGCAAAACAGCATAAAATTATAGAATTGTTATTCTCTGCCTTTGCTCAAATCAATATAGAGGCACAGCTCACAGTAGTCAGTTGTTTAACAGACATAAAGTAGAGAAAAATTCTTCTATTAAAATGACTTATCTGAGCTATTTACTAAAGGCAGTGATTTAGCAGAGGTAATGTCTGTGTAGTGCTGTTGCAGAATGCTGATGGTAATACTTCCTTGTCCTTGTCGGTCTGTTTCATTGCTCCTATCAGTTACTACTGCTGCAAGGTCCCCTGGGTACATTAGCAGTCAGCCCAGGAAGTGTGTTTAAGTAATGGACATAATGTTCGCATTTGCTAGACCAGTCTTCTTCCTAATCATGAATTATTCTTCCCCAAGGCTCAAATGGAACATTACTTTAGAAGCAGAAGATTTAATCCTTCTCAGCTGATTGGAGGGAATGATTACAGTGATTACTTTCTCGTACTGCCTGTCTCCACTGAAGGTGCCTTTTTCTGTCCCTGCTTATAATAGGCAGCAGTCTTTATTTCCCTGGAGGGAAATGGCAGCAAATTTTAAATGGGATAAATCTTCAGGAAGGCAAGGTGCAGAGCCCTACATCACTGCTGGTTAGTTAATTAGTTAAGGCCTCAGTACATTTCATCTCAAAGACAGAAAACCTTAGAAGTACAAATGCCATGCAAATAAATTTCCTTGTAAATCCTTAAGGAAACAGTATTGCATTTGTGTGGTACCATTAGCAAATGGATTGTAAAATCCATAATATAAACACAAATCAATTCTTTCTGTGAACAGTTGGTGGCTATGTTTTCCTTTTGCCTGGAATTGTAAGGCTTAAAACTCCAAACGACAAAAGAGGATTATGAGTTTTATAATCTGTGAATGACTGTCAAACAGATTTGTGCAGCAAACTGGTATTGGAACTAACACTACTATTATTGTCATTAACGCATATGTACACCTACTTAGAATGATTCGGTGTGTGCATGCATGTGTGCACAGAACTGCATCATTATCTTAATTACCATAATAATTTGCAAAAGAAAAAAGGAACATGAATAAATAGTGTAGTGTCAGTGCTACGATTATATAAAAGCTCCATCTGCAGTAATAAGAAGACAAAAAGCAGTATGTTGTCAATAAACAGCAGGATATTTGTGCATGCATTATCATAAGCATAATCTATTATAAGGGCTTTAGGTAGTCAGTTGAACAACGTCAGCATGTGTACTAGTACAACAGATAACACTATTCTGGAGAGTTTATATGCCATTTAAATGCTAAAATGAACCTTGCTGCAACACATTTTTTAAATATCATGGATCTGCCTCTGACTGTCTATAGCAATCAACCTTTTGGTGTGGTTATATATTCATGTAACTGAGTGCCGTATCACAAATCATTCCTGAAAATGAATGATTTTTAGATATTTCTAAGTAAAACAACAAATTAGCTAATGGTTATGAGATTTTGCATATTGGTTAGGCTCTAAGTATGTTTTATTATATTTGGTTATGTTACAAGAAAATGTTCTGTTTCTTTCCAACACAGTTTTCATCCTAATATATGGGTTTATTTCTAATATAGTGTGACTGGAAAAATAAAATTAACAAATGGTGTTTTAAACATGTAAGCTTTTTTGTAATAGAAAGCTGTGCTGTAAATGGAATAGATGAGTACATTCCAACAGCAAAGCATCACACAAGCTTTAAAGTAGGCATACATGTTTATCATACAATGTAGAAGGCATATTTTCCTTTAACATCAAACCAGTAAGGGACCCATGATGATACAAATTCATATATTAGTTAGAGCAATATGTGCATGTTGTTTAAGCATTTGCTTTTTTATGTTCTCTCCTATAACTCTTTCTGTCTGTTACAGCTGTTTGCTTTCTCCTGTATGGCCTACATTATATTGTAAAAACTTATTTCCTATGATTCACCTAATACACCATCCCATACTGCAAACAGAGTGTTTATACAGATATTGTCATTATATACAGACAGATATGTATCATATGTTACATGATTTTCTTTTATTATGTCTTACCATACATTATATTTTGATCATGGTATTTTATTCTTTTGTTCCACTTTGTCTTTTAAAATACCAAGGCATTAGAAGTTGCCTAGTTCAGTTTGCCATTCTGATCAGATAATTTCAGAAAAGGAAGTTAACTAGTTCTTTTTCTTTTCATAATAACCATCATAATTTAACTCGCAGCTACTGCTGTTAATTACAATGCTAGTGACTCAGAGCTGGGACATAGGGTTATCACCTGTCCCTCTATGCGAGGGACAGTCCCACTTTAGGCAGTTGTGTCCTGTGAAAAAAAAAAAATAATGGCAAATGTCCTGAGATTTTAGGAGAAAAAAATATTTCCTAAGTTTTCTTTAATAGTTGCATAAAACTTATTTTGTATCTGAAACACCTAAATGTTATATGAAATAGCATAAACAACTCAAATGCTATAAGAATAACCTTTCATTTTGTCAAAAAAGTAAAGTTCTGTCCTTTGTACTGGCTGTGGGTATGTTTTGTCCTGCAAAATCTCATGTTTCTACAAAAAAGTCCCACTTTGGGCATTTGAAAAGGTGGAAACCCTACTGGGACAAAGCTTGTGTTACAATGGAGAAGTCAGGTTTGATAAAGTGTAGATAACGCAGGTGATGCTCTCCACTTCAGGTGAGAGGGTACCAAACCTTTCACTGCTACTGTCAGATGTAGATTTGCAGCTGCTAACACATAGCATGCATAGAATGGAACAGAGACAAAATATTAGGGTTAGCATGAGACTGCTAATGCGCAGGACTTTCATATAAGATGAATGCACTAGAGTCAAATGAAATTATAAATGTACAAAATGTTCAGCAGAGACTAGTAACTTCAACCAAGGGGGGAGCGGCTGTAGGAAACAACTGAATGGGTGAGGCTACTGGAATAGGGTGGGGCTCTATCACAACAGGTCAATGACCATTTCCTGTGAAACAACAACAGGGTTATGTATTTATTTATTTATTTATTTATTTATTCATTGCTTTTGGGGAGCAGGGTAGTCAGACTGGTCTGTGGTAGCCCCTTCTCTGTGGAGGCTTGATGAGAAAAGCTTCAGTAACAAAACAGGAAATTTTATACAAGACAGAAAATGTAAAGATTAAAGTTACAATATGAACATACACACACAGCTATACTAGAAAAAAATTAGGTCAGTAAAATGTACAGTCATTGCATATCAGTTCAAACCAACTTGGCATATACAGTGAGGTTTAAAATGTCAGACTACAATTTTACCTTAATGGGCATGAGAAATAAGAGAGAGGCAATGTGACAGATATGACTAGAAACCATAGAGAGGTGCTAAGAGGAGAAAGTAGACAGTAGGTTAGGAAAAGTGACTGGTATGTATTTGTTAGGTGATGTAGTGCCTGCATTTGTTAGGTGATATAGTGTATATATTTTTGGTGATATAGTGTATATATTTGTTAGATGATATACTGCATACATTTGTTAGGTGATATCGTGTGTACATCTGTTAGGTGATATAGTGTGTACATTTGTTAGGTGATATAGAGTGAGCATGCTGGGTAATAAGTGTGTGCATTTGTGAGATCATATAGTGTGTACATTTGTTAGATGATATAGTGTATATATTTGTTAGGTAATATAGTGTATATATTTGTTAGGTGATATAGTGTGTACATTTCTTACATGATATAGTGTGCATATTTGTTAGGTGATATAGTGTATATATTTTTTGGTGATATACTGTATACATTTATTAGGTGATATACTGCATACATTTGTTAGGTGATATAGTGTGTGCATCTGTTAGGTGATATAGTCTGTACATTTGTTAGGTGAGATAGTGTGTGCATGTAAGGTGATATAGTGTGTGCATTTGTTAGGTCATATAGTATGTATATTTGTTAAGTGGTATAGTGTGTGCATTCATTAGGTGATATAGTGTGCATATTTGTTAGGTGATATACAGTGTGCATTTGTTAGGTGATATAGTGTATGTATTTGTTACGTGATATAGTGTGTCCATTTCTTACATGATAGTGTGTGCATATGTGATACAGTACGTGCATTTGTTAGGTGATGCAGTGTATATATTTGTTAGTGTGTACATTTCTTACATGATATAGTGTGCATATTTGTTAGGTGATATAGTGTATATATTTGTTAGGTGATATAGTGTGTACATTTCTTACATGATATAATGTGCATATTTGTTAGGTGATATAGTGTTTATGTTTGTTAGGCGATATAGTGTGTGCATCTGTTAGGTGATATAGTGTGTGCATTTGTTAGGTGACATAGTGTGTGTATGTAAGGTGATATAGTGTGTACATTTGTTAGGTCATATAGCATGTATATTTGTTAAGTGGTATAGTGTGTGCATTCATTAGGTGATATAGTGTGTGTACATATGATATAGTGTGCACATTTGTTAGGTGATATAGTGTGCATATTTGTTAGGTGATATACTGTGTGCATTTGTTAGGTGATATAGTGTATGTATTTGCTACGTGATATAGTGTGTACATTTGTTAGGTGATATAGTGTGTGTGTATATGTGCTACAGTACATGGATTTGTTAGGTGATGTAGTGTATATATTTGTTAGGTGATAAAGTGTGTACATTTATTAGGTGAGATAGTATGTACATTTGTTAGGTGATATAGTGTGTGCATATGCAATATAGTGAGAACATTTGTTAGGTGGTATAGTGTATATATTTGTTAGGTGATATTGTGCGTACATTTGTTAGGTGATGCAGAGAAAAAGAAAGCTGTAGTAATGTTGAGGTACTGTAGAAGGTAATAAGTTTAAGTTGGAGTTTTAGTTGATGGAAAACCTTATCAGGTGGTTAGTAGAGGCAATAGAAGTAGCAGTAAGGACAAAGGGATAGACAAAAGTAGGAAATTTACATTGAGAATTTGATTTGTTGAAGTATACAGGGGTAATGAATGTATGTAAAGGCCAGGGTAGTCTAGCCTGGAGAGTTGCAAGAACAGAGCCAATTGTTTTAGCAAGTTTTTGAAACTTAATAAAAAGAAAGCAGAAACAAACAGGTGGCTAATAAACAAACTAAAACCATAAAAAAGCCATCCTGGGCCAAGGTGCAAAACTAAAAATTATGATGATAAATATTGGGCGGTAAAGGAATGCAACCTTCTTAGAACACGTCAACTAGTTTATTAAAGGTTAAGTGCTTTCATCCCATTAACCACTCTAACCTGGTACTTCTTCAGAACAATAAATAGGTGAATACCAGGTCGTTTTAAAGAGAGAAGACCTAATCAAACCAATTAAAACAAATTAAATACCAATGGATATATTGGTAGATTGGTTTGTTGGCTGGGATGTACTTTGAAACATCGAAGTACACAAGCCTAGAGTGGCTAAAGATTGATCCTGAAAGATCAAAAGACAAAACACTGAAAAAATAAAATGCTTATGTTTTTTGCAGGGGGACAAGCACCCTGCACCCCCCACCCCTGCTAATTATATATATCAACTATGAGATTACGCTCCAGTGGAGAAAGGGAAAATGTGCCGATCCCCATTGTGCACAGTGTAGTACAGATTTAACACCAGCAGAAGCAATCAAATGAGTTTCACTTCTGCCAGCAGTAAACACATCTGAGATTATGAACATTCGAATATATGGAGTGTTTTTGTTGACTGACAATGGTAGGGGTAGAATTTCAGAGATTGGAAACATAATTTGAGTACAAGAACAGACCAGCAGAGTTGTGGGTTTTACTCATGGTTAATAGGGACTTGTCTGTGGACCAGACTGATTGTGGAGGGGTGTAAGGTTCCAATAAGTCTTGGAGTTTAGGACAGTTTTGAGGTTTGTAGGTTATATTATGAGCATTTGCTAACTGGATGACAGAGAGACTGAATGGAAGTTCTAGCCAACTCAGCTGTTATAACATCAGGCAGTTGTGGCATTTAGCAGATTGGTTAGTAGCAAATTTTAGTTACCTTGTATTAGCATTGTTCAATTATTGTTAGTGGACATTGCTGAAGAAAGGTTTAGATGTTGGCAGCATATAAGAGTGAAGGCAGAAGATATACAGAGGCTATATTTTTAGGGCATTGCTAGTTAAAGTATTTGCTGTAATGTAGGAGTCTCATTCTTCTGTAGGATTTCTTGATAGAATGTTGTGTTTTAATATCAACTTTAGATGGTTATCTGTAATGACACCTAGTTGCTTAGTATGCATGTTCAATAGGAGTGTTGTGTGATGAGGTGATGGAGAAGTCTTTTTTTGTATAGGACACATATTTTGGTGAGAAAAGCAATAACTTGGTTTTCCTTGCATTCAGCAGAAGGTGAGAATTGCTGAGCCATGTCTCTATAGAAGAAAATGCCTTTGGGGTCTTTTAGTGAAGCTCTTGCAAGTGTACCATTGTCAGCAGCATATTGAATGACAGTTGCATCATTAGTAACAGAGTAGAGGTCATTAATAAAAATGCTGACGAGTATGGGGGCCCAAGAATGAGCCTTGTGGCACTCTGATGTAGATGGTGAAGAATGGTGATTATTCTTTTTGTCATTTTGCCGCCTGTAGTCTGTTAGAAAGGTTGCTATGAAATCAGGCGATAGAGGGGTAGGGGATTGTCAAGGCTTAATGAGGGTGAGGCCTAAAGTAATGCTGGGCACAGGAAAGGAGGGTGTTGTTATCTATTAAATGTTTGTGAAATTGGGACTGTATACACTTGTCAAGGACTTTTGTTAATGAAGAAAGATTTTCTATAGGGCAATAATGACAAAATTCATTGGAGTCTCCTCCTTTGTGTAAGGAAATTAATTACACAGTTTTCTTGGATAAATTTCGTTTATGAGGATAAAGACAATGTATGCTAAAGGGTCAGCACCATTGGAGACAGGGTATGCTAAAGGGTCAGCAGCTGTGCTGAAATATTCTGAGGGAAGATTGTCAGTAGCATGTGTTATACATTTTAGGTAAAGTAGTATTTTTTGACAGTGGAGATGGGAACTGAGCTGATGTGACCTGGTGGATTTCTTTGAGACAGTTACTCAGGCTATAAATAAGGGAAAAGAGGTACACACGGCTTATCTTGACCTTGCTAAAGCATTTGACACCATTCCCCATTCAGGTATTATTGATAAGCTCACCAGCCTGGGCATAAACCCTTACGTCACAAGATGGATCACAAACTGGCTCTCAGACACATCCCATAAAGTAAGAATAGCGGGATCTATGTCTGAATCCAGACCAGTAACAAGTGGTGTGCCTCAGGGCTGTGTCCTGGGGCCCCTCCTGTTTGGCATATACTTCTCAGAAGTACAGGCAAGCACGGAAGGGCTGTGGCTGACTAAGTTTGCGGACAACTGCAAACTGGGTGCTATAATAGAGTCTCCGGCCGACATGGAGATCCTCCAGAAGGGCCTAAATGAGACTGATGCATGGTGTCAAAGCCATGGTCTCAAGCTAAATTCAAAAAAATGCGTAGTAATCCCCTTTGGAAAAAACAGAGTAACCGCAAACTACAACATAGGAGGTAATCCCCTGAAATCTGAAGAAGAAATAAGGGATCTAGGGACCCAAGTAGATAGTCAGCTTTCCTTTGATAACCATGTTGCCAAAGTGGTTAGAAAATCCTTCTATGTGACCCATCTGATCATGAAAGGGTTCGCATCAAGATCTAAGGATGTAATAGTGCCCCTCTACTCTTCCCTCATCAGACCCATTATTGAGTACAATGCACCAATTAGAATGTACCTGGCTAGACATCTCCAGCAGCTGGAGAGACCACAGATGTACCTAACCAAGAGGATTACTGGCCTCAAACAGTTGCCCTATGCAGCATGATTGAAAAAGCTAAGACTGTTCTCTGTTGCATACCGCTTTCTCAGAGGCGATCTCTGTCTAACGTACAGAGCCATGTCCAACCCAGAATTGTTGAACATGCTCCATCTTAGCGAAACGAAATCTACTTGAGCTACATGCTCTAGGGATATAAACCTCAACACAACAATGAATAGAACATGCTGGAGGGATAGATTCCCTTCGCAGAGACTTCCCTTACTATGGAACAGGGTCCCGATCTACATAAGACAGAGACCCTCACTATCCTCTTCAAGAGGAACCTTGATGAGTGGATGGGTAACAGAAAGTTCACACCGGGGATCACACCAACAGCACTACTAGATAGGGGGCAAGGGTACTAGCTGCTAGTACAAGGGTCTAGGGAACTACTAAAGGGGCGGTGAATACCGCACAACGTGGCTGGGCTAATATATGCCTTCGGGCAGATAGTCTAGTACCAACCTATGAACCTATGAACCTATGTGGAAGACAGATATTTTAGAAGGTAGTTCTGCGAGATGGGGGTAGATGGAAGGTTGTTTAAGCAGGCAATTAGATGAATGAAGTCTGAGTTGAGTTAACTGGAAATATATTTGATATTGTTGTTGGTAGTAGGGGTTGGTTGAGATGGGCGGCCCGAATTTAACAAATTGTTAATGGAGGACCAAATCTGGGGTTCTTCATGTATGCAGCATGCATTGAGTTTTTTTTTTTAATCAGATTTGATTGATTTTTATTTTTTGGTACAGTATGGAACTTTCTGGAGTTCTGGAGATTGGTATCTGCTTTATTATGAATCCAAAATCTCCAAGTTTTCTCTCTGCCTCTCATATGTTGTGTAATAGTTTTTGTGGGCCATGGCGTAGGGTTGAATTTGTCTATTTTATGTCTGACTGGAGCTAAATGATTTAATACAGTGAGAAAAATATCATTAAAATATGCAACTTCTTTATCCAGAAGGAAAGTTTTTAGTAGATGCTAGTTGCAAGCTTTCAGTATTTCTGTGAATATAATTTTGTTAAAATGAGATAAGCAGTGGACTGTGTTGTAGTCATGGTCCTTTTGGGGTGATTAGACAACCTTTTAAGAAAGATTGGGAGGTGGTCTCTCATAGAGTTTGGGAGGGTACCACAGGAGATAATTTTACTTGGGTAATATGCGTGTACCCAGTCCAGAGTAGAAGATCCATTGTAGTGTTTTTTGTATATGGTTAGAGAGGTGATGAGTTGAGTGAAGTTGTATATATTTATGACAGAGATAGGGTTATTAGCATAAATAGATCGTTAATCTATGTTTACATTATTTAGGATGATGGCTTCTTGGTTAATGTTTATGAACAGCCAAGATAGAAGATATAAAGCTGAGTTGTTATCTAGGGGGAATATAAACAGTGAAAAGATGGATACTTTTATGATTAGTGATTTTTAAGAGAGAACGGAGTATCTCAGCATTGTTGAAGGAGGGTGGGCAGATCGGGTATGGTGAGATTGTCAGTGATTTATTACACAGAACTGCTATGCCTCCTGACTTTTTTGTGTGACCTGTCTAGTTGTATGATGTTATTCCCTGGGGTAATTATTTTATTACTCTTAATGTTGAGCTTTAGTTAGGTTTTGTTTAAAACTAAAATATAGGGGTTGTGCAGTGTAACCCAAGCATGCAGCTCATGTATTTTATTGCACATGCTTTGACAGTTCATGTCATGAAGAAGACGTCTGAGGGTAGCATGTTTGTTTGAATAAGTGCTATTAAACTGAGGGGAGGTGCTGCTGGATGAGCTATTCAACTGTGGGGTGATTTTGAGGGAGATTGGAGGGATGAATAGTGGGTCCTTGGTTTGTGTAGATATCATCAGGTTAAAGGTTTGGCAAAAGTTGGGTTAAGAATGGGATATTTGCATTGGTCTATGTTTAAAACCAAAGTTAAACAGGTAGGGGGTTAGTAGTTTGTTGTAGATTTGTGTAGGAGAATGTAAAAGTGTGTAAACAGGTGAGAGGAATTGGCATGGAGAATGTGGTTTGCTTGGGAATAGAGGTCTTTGTGAAGGTAGTATGTATGATAGAGTTGGGGATGCCTGTTTTGTGTAAGGAGTGGTATGTGGTAAGGTGAGAAAGAGACAGGGGTAACATAGAGGAGGATGCTATTGAGCAGCATGGTAATGTGTAGGAGTGAGCACATAAGTAGGAGGTCAGAGGGTGGAGGTAGTTTTTTGTAGAGATGCACTGAATGTGTAAGTAGAAGAGTGGAGTATAGAAGAGTGCTTTCTTAGACGATAGAATTAGATTATAATGGAGACAAAAAAAGTTAGATGGGATCATTCACTTTCATCCGCAGGCTCCTTCAGTAGGTACCTGCTAATTGTAGCCACCTTACTGACTATATGATATCTGAGTGCAATCACCAAGGACAGCCTTATATGAACTTGAGCTATAGGTAAAGGACTGCATCCTCCCCATTGCAAACTAGTCCCTCTGTACTTCACTAGTGCTCTTCCCGTGTTTTTCTCTGTCCTTGCCCCACGCTATCAAAATGGATTACTTCTTTCTTGTTCTTTCACACTTTACATTAATTTCTAACTTCTTCCTCATGTTTTAAAATATTCTAAATGTCACTGTAACTAGTTTGGAGGAAGGAAAATTTTGACAAGCTATCAACTCCATCTTAAAACCTGGTAAGACTACCACTCCTGCCTCTATCTCCTCCAATAACAATACTGACATAGCATCCCAATTTAATCACCACTTTACTGAGTCCATCCAGTCACTATCCACCCTATTATCTAGAAATAGTTTTACATCTACATCAACCAAAAACCCTGATAACAGACATCCCTTTACTCTCTCACCTGTTTCCACCTCTACAATAAAAAAAACTTCTACTAAAACTTAAGACAACCACTCTGGCTGCCGAAAATATACCTGCAAACTTCCTAAAAGTAGCCTCCAATTCTATTTCCTATCCCGTTGCAATCCTTATAAACCGATCTATCCAAGAAGCTTATGTCTCTCAACTGTGGAAAGTTTCTTACATAATACCACTCCACAAGGGTGGTGATTCCTATGACTTCTCTAATTACCATCCTATAGCCATTCTGCCTCCCTTATCTAAGCTTCTAGAGAGGTGTATTCACACTCAAGTCATGAAATTCCACTCCTCTCTCCCACACAACACAGATTCTGCCCACACCATAGTACAACTACTGCTCTTCTCTCCTTTACTAATCAGGTTAACCAACACAGAAATTACAATAATTATGTATCCTATGTATGCTATTTTTCTAGACCTTTCCAAAGCTTTTGACATGGTTTCTCATCCAAAACTATTAGACTCTCTAGCCTCTCTATCCTTTGCCCCCTCTACTATATCCTGGTTCAAAAACTAGCTATCGGGCAGACATCAAGCTGTCTATTGGCAAGGTGTACTATCTCCATTACATTCCACCACAGTAGGAGTTCCTCAAGGTTCAATTTTAGGCCCACTTCTTTTCACCATTATTGCAAACAACGTTCATTCCTCCACCCAGCAAGCCACTCTTATACAGCATGCAGATGACTCAACACTCATCTGCTCAGCCACATCCATTACCACCTCAAAACAATTAACCCAAAATTCCTTTAGCTCAGTCGAAACATCGATCTTTGACATCCAACTTATTCTAAACCCCAACAAGGCTAAACTACTCCTTTTTCCACCTAACAAATCTAAAACCACTGCCCTTTCATTCCCTATTACTTCCAAAAATGGCACTGTCATCTCTCCATCCTCCCATACTAAATTCCTTGGTGTTGAAATAGACAATGACCTTTACTTTGATGTCCACATTGCTCAAACCATTAAAAAGGTACACAAAAAACTAGGTACGCTTTATAGACATAAAAAATTCCTCACAGACAAGGCTTGGGTTACCTAGCCCAAACCCACCTACTCTCCACTCTCATGTATACAGCTCCAATATTAACCAACACTAGGAAAACTGATCTTGCAAAACTTGAGTCATGCTATAATAAAATTGCCAAGTTTACCAACAACTCCTCATTTAGAACCCATCACTGCCAGGCACTAAAAATCTACAATGGTTAGAACTCCCTCAAATACTCAGCTACCATCAGCTAGTCACCTTCAACATCCTGAAATACCCTGACAAAACTCCTGCTCTAAATCAACTGCTCTCTCACTACTCTATTAATTGTCCTCTTCTTTCTACTGACAAATCGCTCCTCTGTATCTCCAGAGGTAATAATACAGCTGGGAAAGCACTTTTCTTTTATACCATAGCTAAAACCTGGAATAATCTTCCCCCTGCAGTTACCACTGCCCCCACTATCAAGCATTTCAAAAACTTACTTAAAACATATCTTATTAAAACCTGGCTATGTCTTGGTATCACATAAGATCTCCAAGCTCTTTCCCAATCTTTTCTACTGTACACATGCAACAGCTACTAAGCTACTACATTTAATTACCAGTTGTTAAAAGTTCTTGTTTTGATGTATGTAAATGTACTATATTTTTTGCTCTTTGTTTTTTCTTCATGTAATCATTGTTTTTTGTAATCATTGTTAACTTTTGTGAAGCTTTTCTCCCCGGGCCTCTGCTGTAAATGGACCTTGTCGAGTCACACTATCCCGGTTAACAAATGAAAAATAAAATTAAATAAATAAATAAGTTAAGTGCATCATCTAGTGGCCACTAGGTCCCCACAAGTCATAGATTTATACATGCTCTGAGGTACATATTTAATCTAATGATGGCCTGAACTTAAACAATAAGTTAGGAAATTAATTCAGTATTATTTTTAATTTTAGTGGACGAAAAGTGGTATCTAAAGTTTAATGTAACAAAACAGTAGTTCCTCAATACTCTGAGAAGACTAATGCTTACAAGGATGTATAAATCATACCTGGAAATAGTCCTCCTACCTCTCCAAAAAGATAACTACCTTTTGTATACACTTTCATGTTAGACTGGGATGCAAGTAAAGCACCAATGGCCAGAGGCATTTATTATACAGCTGATGGTCTGGGAGAAAAAACAGAGTACGTGGACAAAACCAACACAGAGAAAGGGAGTACATGCAGACTCCACATAGAAAGAATCACAGCCAAAAACTCTACCAGAGAGCCAAGTACTGTTAAATGGCAACACTACTCAGTCTGTCACTCTGGCAGTGATTACTTGTTACCACTCATATCCTGCACAGACTATCACAAGCTACCACAATCATCCACTTATAGAGTAAAATGGTGATGTTATACTGAGATAAAAAGGGACCCAATTATGCCAGCTCACTTCTTTTATATGCACAACCTCACCACCCTCCACACAGTTATTGTCATCATAGACAATCCTCATACTTCAATTGCAGTCACTTTATTGACAGTGCACACTTCAGATATATGATAATATTAGAAACAGACACAGTAAAATACTCAAACTGACTAAATACAAATGCACACTACTTCTGCAAAGGCAGAATAATGACTGCTTAACTTAAACAAATCCCAAAAGTGTCAATCACTTTCATCCATAGACATACTCTGTACCCTTTAATTAAAGCCACATTTAATAGCAGTGTACACCTCAGAATGCAATAAAATAAAATTATTAACAATTGAACAAAGTAATTTATTTTAACAAAGTAGGCACATACTCATATGAGTGTGTGCCATCATACACACACATAGGTTCATAGGTGTGTACTAGGCTAATGGCCCTGGAGCCTTTATAAACTTAGCCCATAGGATTACCCTGACATCGTACCACCCGACTTTAGTTACCAGTGCCTCTGTCGAGTAGAGCCACTGAAGTGATCCCCGGAGTGAATTTTCTATTTCCCATCCACTCTGTTTGACATGTATGGGAAGTCTATTTGATAGCAATGACAGTCTGTGAGTTATGAACCTGTCCCTCCAGCATGTTCTGTTGATTGTGGTAATGAGGTTGAGGTCACTGGAGCGTGTGGTGTGGAGGGAGTGGGATTTCTTTAGATGTAACATTTCTAACAGAGCTGGGTCAGACATGGCTTTGTATGTCAAGGAGAGATCGCCTCTAATTAGGCGATATAAGACAGAGAATAGTTGGAGTTTTTTGAGTCTGTCCATATAGGACAAGTGTTTAAGGCCTAGGATCCTCTTTGTGAGGTACTTCTGTGGGTTCTCCAGTTGTTGCAGGTGTCTAATGAGGTACATGCCAAATGGGGCATTGTACTCAATGAATAGCCTAATGAGGGAAGAGTAGAGGGAGACAATGACTTCTTTCTTCCTGGATGCAAAACCCTTAGTAATGAGATGTACCACATAGAAGGACTTTCCTGACCACAGTGGCAATGTGGTGGTCAAAAGAGAGGCTGCTGTCAACCTGTGTTCCCAGATCTCTCATAACACCTTCTGTGTTCAGTGGACTACCATTGATGTGGTAATTCATGGGAACCAGGATTTTCCCAAAGGGGATGACTACACATTTTTTGGCATTGAGCTTAAGGCCATGGTTCTGACACCAATAGTTGGTCTCAGTGAGGCCTTTCTGTAGGATGTCAACATCACTTGGAGAGTTAATAATAGCTCCCAACTTGCAATCGTCTGTGAACTTTGTCAGCCAGAGACCCTTTGTGTTGGCCTGGAGTTCAGAGAAGTAGATACCAAACAGGACAGCACCCAGGACCAAACCCTGTGGGACTCTACTCGTGACTGGTCGTCAGTCTGACTTGGAGTCAGCTACTTTCACACTGTGGGTTCTATCTGTGAGCCAGTTTGCAACCCACCTAGTGATATAGGAGTTGATGCCTAGCTTACTGAGTTTTTCTATGATTCCTGAATGGTGCCTGGAAATCTACTGGTATTGTGATTGATCCTTTGGGGGAGGTAAAGCTCGCACTAAATCTGTCAACCAGTATATTGGCAATATCTGTTGGCTCGGTGTAGGAGGTACCATTGTGCAGTAGCTCAGAGCAAATCTGGATATTGCCATGGAGATTCTTTACATAACTATAGAAGGCCTTGCAGTTGTCTTTACTATCTGCTGCAATTCTGTTTTCATAGCTAGCTTTAGAGGATTTGATGAGGGATCTCAACATATTGTTGGGGCTGATAAGGGAGTTTTTCCAATCTTGGGACTTCACCTTATTCTGCATCAGTTTCCTCTTTCTGTTGTAGAGTTTGTTTATGGCAAGGGACCACCAGATTGGCTTCCTTTTTTGGAAGAGAACATCT
This sequence comes from Protopterus annectens, assembly GCF_019279795.1. Classification (NCBI taxonomy): domain Eukaryota; kingdom Metazoa; phylum Chordata; order Ceratodontiformes; family Protopteridae; genus Protopterus; species Protopterus annectens. Next base: position 469,235,615 of record NC_056728.1, read on the forward strand.
TGGTTCTATAGGGTATGGTGAGATCCATGCATTTGTTTACATGTTTGTACAGTGCATTGATGTATGATTCGGCAGTCATGCAACTATTCTCCATTTGCATGGGTGCCATGAAGTTAGCCACCTCTGTTTTTAGGAGCCCAAAGTTAGCTTTGGAGAAGTTTTTCATGGTGACTACCTTTGCGGGGAGGATTGGGTGGGAATGATGTGGATTTCCAGGGTGACTAGTTTGTGGTCGGATCTAACCAGGGAGGAGTTAACTACTGGTGTAGAGCAATGGTCGCCCATGTTAGTAATGACTAGGTCAAGGATGTTGCTACCTCTAGTGGGGGTAAGAACGAGCTGGTCCAGGGCATTTGAATTAATGAATTCCAGGAAACGTTGGGCAAGTGTATTGGTACATGAGTAGTTTTCCCAGTTAATGGAGCGGTAGTTGAAGTCGGCCAGTATGACTGTGTTAAGTTGAACCCTAATATTCTCCAATGTGCTTAGAAATGTGGGGTGTGAGTCTTGGGACATTGTTGTGGACCTGTATCAGGCTATGACCTGAGTTGCTGTCTTTCCCAATGTTAGCTGCACCTGAAGTATCTCTGATGCTCTATGTTGGGCTACCAGTCTGGAGGTGTGTGCATCCTTTATGAATATGGAAACACCACCACCTTTGGAGCTTCGGTCCAAGTTCTGGGGCCAAAGGGTGTGGAATGAGTTATAGCCTGGTAGTGCAGGGGTGATTTCTGCTTCCTTGAACCAGGTCTCTGTTACAGCACAAAAGTCGATGTTCTCCATTTTAAGGAGTGCTTCGAATGAGTGCATTTTGAGATTTAGACTTCTAGCGTTGAGCAGCATGATCCTCAGATTGCATTTGTTTGCAGCTGTTATGGTGGTAATTTGGTCTTTGGAACACCACCTAAAAAAGGCACTATAGGGGTGGCAAGAGCCTTGGCCAGTATCTGACAGCCTAGGAGTGACAGATGCAGGCCATCCCTGGCAAAGCATTGAGGTCTGTTAATCATGTCATCCCAGGCAGACAGGTACTGGATCCCCTTAGAATGACACCAGAAACGTAGCCAATTGTTGATATCGATCATTTTCTGCTTGTACTGTGGTATCATTCTGGGTGATGGTAGGATGCTGCTCAGGGCTAGGGTCATAATCCGAGAGCTCCTCCATGTCTCTTTTCATGTAGTCCAGGGAGGTATTTCTCAGGTCATTCACACCCACATGTACAATGACAGAGTCATATTTGTACCTGTTGTTGAGGGACCTGAGTGCGTGCGTTATGTGGCGGATCCTGGCACCTGACAGGCAGCTGACTGTTACTTTCTCCTTATTCAACCTAGTGAGTGGGACATCAGTGTGCCTCACTACTGAGTCACCTATGACTAGTGTGTTGTGCCTGCTGTTCTGCCTTAGGGGCTTTTGTTGAGTGGCACACATGCACGTACACACATGCATCCATCAATTAAAGTCACTGTGATTGTCTCAGATGTTTTATTGTGATCAAATCAATGAATAAATCTGTAAATAACAGCTACATAATTTATCTTTTAGCTTGCTGCTGTCAAAATACATCTCACTGCAAACCCCACATAAGTCTTTATCTCTTAGCTCAAGAATTAAGGCGGACGCTTAAAAATAATGGTGGAAAAAGGATCAAAATCAAGGGCAGCTATTGTCTTTAGATACCTAGAAATTTCCTAGAATAGCATGTTTTTCACTAGCGTAATTTTGTAAAGGCCATATCTAAAGTTCAAATGCTTGTCATCATTATTTAGTGACTGCAATATTCACTGATTTGCCAGGAGAAACACAAACTTTACAAGGAAAAAATCAAAATGTGAGGAAAAAGTTGACTTTGTTCTGCAAAAGTTGGGACAGCTGTGATCATTTACATCACCCCCTTCACATCCATACTTAATAGACATATTAACACATAGACACATGGATGTGACTATCAATTGTATCCACTTTTATAACTGACTGTACATCTCAGATGTTTGATTGTGAGCAAATGAATGGGTAAATATATATATTTCTGAGTAGCAGTTATTTATCTTATCAGCTCAATGATGCCAAAATACAGTGTTCAAACCACTGCAATGACCCCCCCCACACACACACACATACATAATCATCTTTGTTTAAGAGAAAGCTAAAAATTAATGGCGGACAAAGGACAAAATCAGGGAAATATGTTGTTTTAAACACAAAGAAACTTTCTAAAATCAAAGGCTTTGCCGTTGCATGCATTTTTGAAGTTTATGGAGTGCAAAACTCAAATGTTTGTCATTATTATTTAGTGATGGCAAACCTCACTGGTTTGACAGATAAGTCACAAACTTTATAAGGAACAGACCAATATAAGAGTAAACAAAGACATTATGCAAAATTATGGACAACTGAAAGACCCCTCCCCCACACACACATTCATACACTCATACACACACACACACACACACACACACACACACACACACACACACACACACACACACACACACACACACACACACACACTCTTAAATTGTTTAAGTACTTACATGCTGGCAATCATAGGCAGAATGCCTGTAAAACATGTACTTGAAAAAGTCACTATTCTGCATACCTGTTATTTTCTTTATATACCTTCAGTCTCAGGATGAATCAGTCTCTTAAAGAAACCTGTGACAATAGGAATTTAGTAATGTTTTCCATTTCCTCATAAGGCATGTGGATTAAGCTTTTTCTTTTTTTCGTTTTAACTCTGCACATACACAGAGTTCTTTGTACCTGTGAAAAAAGAAAAAATCATTTTTGATTTAGAACTAATAGTTGAGCTCTGTAATCTTTTTAAATGTTTAATAATAATAATAATAATAATAATAATAATAATAATAATAACCATTTGTTAACCAAATAGTTTCAATGGACCCACAGTCCCTTTTCAGGGGCAATCTGGAAACAATGTCTGATTAAGTGACTCACTCAGGATCACTGAGTAGGTAAATGCTGGTTAAGAGAATTCAACCCTGTACTACTGAGGTACATTTCACAGTCTTAACCCTCTGTACCAAATGGCAGACAATAATGAGACGAGATCTTTCTTTTTATGTGTGTGTGTGTGGGGGTGTTGCAGCCCAAGAGCCAGTACCATGAGCTAACCTGAATAAATTAAACATTCCATATACTCCCAGAGATCTTGCTGTTCTTTGCATGGTTGGCATTTTCTTCAGTTTTTAATGTATCAAAATAAAATAAGATGTTTTGCCGTTTAATGTTTCTTATTCAATGCAAGTTTTATACCACTGGTGTGCAAAGATTTTTTTTCTTATAATGATGAGGAAAGAAGATGAGAAAAAGGAAAAAAAGATGTAATAGCTGAAGAAATAGGCAATCCAGTAGGTTAAGAAACTGTTTTCTGGTCTGAAAATAGCAATGATTCAGAACAGTGCTCAACACTAAAGACATTGGTAAAACATTGGAAGGGGTCTTGCTTGAGTTAAGTCACTTACCATTTATGCCAAAAACTTGAGGTGTGCAAAATGGCTGATTCAAATTTCTTTCATGACAAGCATGATGTCATGATGTTGCATATAACAAAGAGAGGGCATGATATGTGTTGCAATGTAATAGTGACATCTATACAATTAAGTTATACTGATTAGCAGTTGTTACATTCAGAAAATAAGGCAAGATTCTTAAAAGCGTTCAATTGCATTCATTCTGATGCATTTATAACTATTTGTTAGTAGCCTGATTAAATTGTAATTGTTATTCTAAGATTCTTAGTTTTGCTTTATGGACTTGGGCTTCAGGTCAATTATTTTACAATAAGGTGTGTGGTGTACACTCTTATGGGAGGAGATGGTAGCCTCTGCACTTCTGAGCTGAGAATTGCTGGGTGAAGGCGTATTGTATGTTTGTTCGGGTTTAAGCATTTGGGTTCCAAACCAGTTATTTCATATTAGGAAGATTTGTGGTCTTAGCTCTTGTGGCAGGACAGGATAGCCTACACCTTTCTAAGCTGGGCATTGCTGGTTGAAGGCTCATTCTGTCTGTTATTCTGAAAATCTCTTAGTTTTGGTTTAAGCACTTAGGTTCCAAACCAGTTATTTTACATTAGGAAGAGGAAGTTTTATGGTCTAAACTCTTGTGGCTGGTGAGAATAGCCTACACACTTCTAAACTGAAAATTGCTGGTTGAAGGCTCATTGTGTCTGTTATTCTGAATGTGTGTTAGTTCTGGTTTAAGCACTTGGGCTCCAAACCAGTTATTTTACATTGGGAGAGTTGAGGTCTAGACTCTTGTGGCAGGAGATTGTGGCCTACACCCTTCTAAGCTGAAAATTGCTGGTGAAGGCTTATTGTGCCTGTTATTCTAAGTGTTTTTATTCTGGTTTAAGCACTTGGGTTCCAAACTAGTTACTTTACATTAGGTAGATTTGTGGTCTAAACTTGTGTAGCAGGACTGGATAGCCTATACCCTTCTAAGCTGGAAATTGCTGGTTGAAGTTATATTGTGTCTGTTATTCTGAAGTATCTTAGTTCTGACTTAAGCACTTGGACTCCAAAACTATTTTTTTACACTAGGAGAGTTTGTGGTCTAGCCTCTTGTGGTGGGAGAGTATGGCCTACACCAATCTAAGCTGGGAATTGCTGGTAAATTGTTGCTTTATTTAAACTGTTTTTTGCTGTTGTGACTTTGATTTTATGCACTTTGAATTTCTAGTACTTCTGCATTTTATCGCAGAGGCGATATTCTGACTTGCTGAATCTAGGCTGTTTGGTATCACTTGAGCATTAAAACCAGCTCTTCACTGAGATACTTTAAGATCTGAGGCATCTGTTGTTTCCAATTAACTATTAGTACCTGTTTTGCTCTTATATTGCACTTTAAATTTGTATTTGCATTCTACTGTTTGTTTGAATTGTCTGAACGTTTTTTGCCACATTTTACTGTATACTGTACTAGTTCACCTGTAGCATAGCTCAGTTCCAGGTTTGTTGTTTTTGGGTCTGTTTTGTAACTTCTAAGCATCAAATTCAAGCCATTGTTGAGGGCAAAGGCCCTTTTTCACCCTTGTGGGAGGAGAGTGCTGTCTGGGTCCTATCTAATCAAGGGGGATTGGACTAGAGCTCAGAGAGCATCCTTATTGGCTAGTTTGAGTTAAAAGGCTTATTTCTTGTTTTATTTAAGCTCCGTGTTTGCACTTGTTTGTGTGTTATGCAACACTGTGCACTACCGCATAGCTGTGTTTACCATTGGTGGTTATAGACTCAAATGCTTTGCTTGTTAAATTTTCACTTACCATTTGCTTGTGGTCCTCCAGAGGTTTCTTGCAGCCCTGCTCTACTGTCAGGTTGACCACTAAGCCTAGCCTCAGAGTTACCAACACACCTCTCACCCACTAGCCATTGCTAAGTGTGACCTCTTTTCCTGACAATATAAATTTACCTAACACTATGGACGGACAATTTCCCACAGTTTCTCCAGTCAGTTTGGTTGACATGGGCATCCACGAAGAGTGTAGCAACTGCCTCATGTTCACCAACAACCCTCTACTCCTAGTTCACACAAACTCAACAAGTGAGAAATGCAACTATATTAAGAACCTTGATTCCATGCTCTCTCACACACCAGTCAGTGCATATGGCAATGAGAGGATTGACAGCATTCACACCTCTCCTCCTACTCCACCCAAACACATATCACACATACCTACATATGCAGAAGTCCTCACCAGAAATGTACCTAAACACCAGAGACCTCCCAAACACAAACACTTCCTCTACAGAACACAATACACATAATAGCTCATGCACCAATGTCTCATTTGTCAAGCCCTTAAGGGAAAACACAAAACCAAACATATTAGTCATAGGTGATTCCATCGTGAGACAAACAGATGTCCCTCTCACCAGGCTTGATAAGGAAAAGGTTGTGGTCAGCTGTCTGTCAGGTGCTAGGATCTGCTATATCGCACATGCAATCAAGTCTCTCAACAAGAGGTACTGTTATGACTCCATCATAGTCCATGTTGGTGTGAAAGACTTGACACATACCTGTCTGGAGTATATGAACAGAAACAAGACTGAACTCTCAGATTATGTGCCTCAGGCAGGTATGTCCCTATACTTAAGTAGCATTTTACCTTCACCTAGGATGATGCCTCACTACAAACAGAAAATGATTGATTTCAATAATTGGCTTAGTTTCTGGTGTCATTCTAAGGGGATCCAGTATCTGTCAGCCTGGGGTGACATGATCGACAGACCTTAATGCTTTGCCAGAGATGGTCTTCATCTGTCACCCCTGGCTAAGGCTTTTGTCACCCTCATAGTGCCTTTTTAGGCAATGTCTCAAGGACAAAATCCTGATGTAAAAACTCCATCGAAAAACAACCTCAAGGTTATGCTGCTAAACACTAGGAGTCTTAAAATGAAGCTGCACTCACCAGAAGCAGTCCTCACCTTGGAAGATGCAGCCATTTGTGCAATCACAGAGACCTGGTTCAAGACTGTGTGAGCACTGCAGCCATACCAGGTTGCACATCCTTCTACACATTCAGACCACAAATTGAAGGTGTGAAAACTAAAGGAGGCTGTGTATCAATATTCATTAAAGATAAATACACCTCCAGATTGGTTAAACAGTATGATTCTCTGGAGATACTGAAAGTGCAATTAACTGTTGTTAGGGAACCTATTCAAGTCATTGCCAGCTAGAGGACCCCCTCCATGAGTCAGGACACCCACTTTGCCTATTTGGATCTACTTGGGTCTATCAAGATATATCTGAACAACATGGTTTTGGGCGATTATAACTACCCATCCATTGACTGGGTGAATTACTCATCCTCAAACTCACTTGCCCAAAGGTTCCTCGACTTTGTTAACTCCAATGCCCTGGACCAGCTAGTTAACACCCCCACAAGGGGTTCCAACATCCTGGATCTGGTACTTACCAATATAGGGGACCACTGTAGTTCCCCCACTGTGAGGTCTTACCTGGTGAGATCTGACCACAAATCAGTCTCATTCGAAGTAACTATCACACCTGAACCCCCCCCCCAGCAGCAACTAAACTAAAAATTTTCTACAAAGCAGATTATAACCTCTTACGAAATGATATAAAAAGCTTCATTGCACCACCCAGGTTGAATTGGCAACTATGCCAAGTTCTACACCAGTGCTTTATACAAACACCTGTATAACTGCCTTGACTCGGCTGTACCTGATATGACCAAAACAAGCTCCTCATGGAAGAACAAGCCTGCCTGATGGACAACTGCCATTAACAGGCTTTACAATAAGAGGAAGAAATTGCTGTCTAAGAGTAACAGGGAGTGAGACCTAAACTGGAAACACTCCCTCCTCAGTTTAAACAAGCAAATAAGACTTCTTGGAAAGTCCTAAAAAGCAAACTACAAATTCAAATTTGCTTTCTCAACTAAGGACAACCATAAGGCATTCTTTAGTTACATCCATAATCTAAAAGAAAAGGCCCATATTTGTGCCAAACTGATAGTTAATGATACCACATATACTGAGCCTGTAGACATAGCTAACCTGTTGGCCAACAGGTTCTGTGAAAACTTCACTCCCCTGTCACTGCCACATGTACCCCATGACATCGCTATTAACTGTCTCCTACCTTGTATCTCTATAGAGCTTGTCATAAATGCCCTCTCTAAGGCCAAAAACAGAGCATCTATTGGACCTGATAACATCCCAGGCTGAGTCCTACATTGGCTCCAACAAGAATTAACAACACCATTGGGTACTCTTTTCAATCATAGTCTAAGCACCGGCTTCATCCCAGCTGAATGGAAAATGGCCACTGTTATTCCCTTGCACGAAGGTGGCGCTTCCACTGAACCTGGGATCTGTATACCTATTAGTCTGACTAGCCTTATCTGCATGACCATGGAGAGAATCATCATGGACCTTATCAACAAAGATATAGGTAATCTCCAAACACTTGACCCTACTTAGTTTGGATTTGTCAAAAGGAGATCATGCCTGTTAAACCTGATGGACTTCTTTGAGACAGTCACCAAGGCCCTGGAAAAGGAGAAATCTGTGCATACAGCCTACCTAGACGTAGCCAAGACTTTTGACACTATCCCCCACTCAGGCATCATTGACAAACTCACCCAGGTAGGTATCACCCTTATATCATTAGATGGGTCACTACCTGACTCACTGATAGAACACATATAGTCAAAATAGGGAACTCCACATCCAACAGCAGACCTGTAACCAGTGATGTTCCACAGGGATCAGTCCTGGGACCTCTACTGTTTGGAATCTATTTCTCTGAAGTGCAAGCAAAAACCAAAGGTCTGTGGCTGACAAGGTTTGCTGATGACTGCAAACTGGAAGCAGTCATAGAATCTCCAAATGATATCAACATCCTACAAGAGGGTCTTACACAAGCAAATGATTGCTGCCAAAGTCATGGCCTTAAACTCAATGCAAAAAAATGTATTATCATTCCTTTCAGTAAAAGTGATGTTCCTGCTAACTACCACATCAACAGCAATTAAGTATGCTCTCAGTGGTGAGAGACCTAGGGACACAAGCTACCAGCAGTTTCACCTTTGACCACCATGTCTCCACACAGGTAAAAAGCACATTCTATATTGCTCATCTCATAAGTAAGGGCATTGCTTCCAGAAAAAAAGAAGTTATAAACTCCCTGTACTCTTCCCTCATCAGACCAATAAATGAGTACAATGCCCCTTTTGGTATGTATCTTTCCAAGCACTTCCAGCAATTGGAGAAACCACAAAGGTTCATCACAAGGAAAAGTCAATGTCTTCAGCATCTGTCCTATATGGATCATCTGAAATCACTGCTACTTTATTCTGTTTCATGCAGACTATTCGGAGGCAATTTCTGTCTTGCATATAAGGCAATCTCTTACAATTCTTTATTGGAAATACTGCATATCTGCAAGTCAAATGGTACACGGGTTACTCTAAAGACTTTATCCTGGTATGTGACATTAATAGAACCTGCTGGAGGGACAGATTTGTCTTAAAGAGGTTATCCACCTTTCGAACAGACTCTCACTTCATGTCAAACAGAGCACCTCATTGACCCTCTTCAAACACAGTCTGGACGATTGGATGGCTAACCATAAATTCACCCTGGGGGTTCCACTTGTATTGCTCTTGGACCCAGGCATTAGATGATGATCATGGAAATAAGGGTAGAACTTGGCTTGGCTTTTAAGGGCCCTAGGGCCATTAGCTTAGCAACTTCCTATGAACCTGTGATGTTAAAGCTGAAGCTGATTGATGGATTGTTTTGAGGTCAGAGGAAGGCCAGATCCTTTGGACTTTATAAGGACAAGGACTGCACTCTAGCATGGGTTCACTAAGAAGTAGCTGGGAATTGAAGAAGAACAATGGCTGTCTTTCCCTTTTAGCTGACCAAAAATATGGCAAATCCTGAACAGTAGAACTTATGTCATAATATGAGATGGAGCAAGCTTTGTGTGCAACTCTGCAGCCAGAAAAGAGATGTATGGTAGAAGGTCAAACAATATTAATAGATAATGATTTTTATGAAGTTAATACAACTATCCTACCTAACAACCATACCAAACTCCTTGGGGTCATCATCGATGATGAACTAAAGTTCAACCTACACATGCACCAGTGTATAAAAAGAACACACCAGAAATTAGGCCTGCTTTATCGGAACAAAAGATTCTTAACTCCTGATGCTCGACTTCCTCTAGGACAGGTCGTCCTCCTCCCTACCCTCCTATATGCCGCCCCAGTCCTTACCAATATTCAGGTCACCACCCTTAATAAACTTCAACAAACTCACCATAAAATAGCCAAATTCATTACTAACTCCCCATACAAATCATACCACTGCACTGCCTTAAACTCTCTCCAGTGGCTTGAACTTCCCCAACTATTGCTACTTTATCAATTTCACATGCTTCACTCTATCCTTTATAAACCCTCCTCATGTCCATTTCTCTCTGGCTTAGTCTCTATCTACACTCCATCCCAAACCCTACATAGTTCTAATCAACAACTACTTGACATTTACCACCCAACAAAGTCCGTAGGCAAACTACTTTATAAACACTCTGTTGCCATGCCTGGAACAGACTTCCCCTTGACTTATGTATAATTTCACCCACTTCCCACTTTAAAACTAAAAACATATTTTCTCATTTCCAGAACCTGCCCTTGTAATGATCCCACTTAGCTCCCCCCCCCCACACTCTCCCTTATTAAGGACCCCACTCAGTCCCCCCTTTCACTTCTCATAAGGTATTTACACACTATCCCTTATCAAGGACCCCACTTAGTCCCCCCTTTCACTTCTCATAAGGTATTTACATAATTCCACACAAACTGCAGAATTATATATTTACTTTGTTTTACTGCTCTACCCAATGCATTATCTCACTGAAAAAGTATGCTTCTTAATGTCTTTTTTGGCTGCTTCTCCATACTTGGAACTTTAACTTGTTTATACGTACCTAACAAATGTTAAAACCTTTGCTCTGTATAACTGTTTTTCACCACATTATTTTTTTGTATTAATATGTTACTCTGTAATATAAATGTATTGTTGGAGCTTTTCTCCTCGGGTCTCCACTGAAAATGGGCCACAAGCCCAGTTGGACTAACCCGGTTAACAAACGTCAATAAATAAATAAATAAGTAAGTTACATTGCAGCAAATACTACAATGATCATGGATGCCAGATGAAGGAAAGTAAAATATAAGCTGTGCCACCATGATATACTGAGCCTGTAGACATAGCTAACCTGTTGGCCAACAGGTTCTGTGAAACTTCACTCCCCTGTCACTGCCACATGTACCCCATGACATCGCTATTAACTGTCTCCTACCTTGTATCTCTATAGAGCTTGTCATAAATGCCCTCTCTAAGGCCAAAAACAGAGCATCTATTGGACCTGATAACATCCCAGGCTGAGTCCTACATTGGCTCCAACAAGAATTAACAACACCATTGGGTACTCTTTTCAATCATAGTCTAAGCACCGGCTTCATCCCAGCTGAATGGAAAATGGCCACTGTTATTCCCTTGCACGAAGGTGGCACTTCCACTGAACCTGGGATCTGTATACCTATTAGTCTGACTAGCCTTATCTGCATGACCATGGAGAGAATCATCATGGACCTTATCAACAAAGATATAGGTAATCTCCAAACACTTGACCCTACTTAGTTTGGATTTGTCAAAAGGAGATCATGCCTGTTAAACCTGATGGACTTCTTTGAGACAGTCACCAAGGCCCTGGAAAAGGAGAAATCTGTGCATACAGCCTACCTAGACGTAGCCAAGACTTTTGACACTATCCCCCACTCAGGCATCATTGACAAACTCACCCAGGTAGGTATCACCCTTATATCATTAGATGGGTCACTACCTGACTCACTGATAGAACACATATAGTCAAAATAGGGAACTCCACATCCAACAGCAGACCTGTAACCAGTGATGTTCCACAGGGATCAGTCCTGGGACCTCTACTGTTTGGAATCTATTTCTCTGAAGTGCAAGCAAAAACCAAAGGTCTGTGGCTGACAAGGTTTGCTGATGACTGCAAACTGGAAGCAGTCATAGAATCTCCAAATGATATCAACATCCTACAAGAGGGTCTTACACAAGCAAATGATTGCTGCCAAAGTCATGGCCTTAAACTCAATGCAAAAAAATGTATTATCATTCCTTTCAGTAAAAGTGATGTTCCTGCTAACTACCACATCAACAGCAATTAAGTATGCTCTCAGTGGTGAGAGACCTAGGGACACAAGCTACCAGCAGTTTCACCTTTGACCACCATGTCTCCACACAGGTAAAAAGCACATTCTATATTGCTCATCTCATAAGTAAGGGCATTGCTTCCAGAAAAAAAGAAGTTATAAACTCCCTGTACTCTTCCCTCATCAGACCAATAAATGAGTACAATGCCCCTTTTGGTATGTATCTTTCAAGCACTTCCAGCAATTGGAGAAACCACAAAGGTTCATCACAAGGAAAAGTCAATGTCTTCAGCATCTGTCCTATATGGATCATCTGAAATCACTGCTACTTTATTCTGTTTCATGCAGACTATTCGGAGGCAATTTCTGTCTTGCATATAAGGCAATCTCTTACAATTCTTTATTGGAAATACTGCATATCTGCAAGTCAAATGGTACACGGGTTACTCTAAAGACTTTATCCTGGTATGTGACATTAATAGAACCTGCTGGAGGGACAGATTTGTCTTAAAGAGGTTATCCACCTTTGGAACAGACTCTCACTTCATGTCAAACAGAGCACCTCATTGACCCTCTTCAAACACAGTCTGGACGATTGGATGGCTAACCATAAATTCACCCTGGGGGTTCCACTTGTATTGCTCTTGGACCCAGGCATTAGATGATAATCATGGAAATAAGGGTAGAACTTGGCTTGGCTTTTAAGGGCCTTAGGGCCATTAGCTTAGCAACTTCCTATGAACCTGTGATGTTAAAGCTGAAGCTGATTGATGGATTGTTTTGAGGTCAGAGGAAGGCCAGATCCTTTGGACTTTATAAGGACAAGGACTGCACTCTAGCATGGGTTCACTAAGAAGTAGCTGGGAATTGAAGAAGAACAATGGCTGTCTTTCCCTTTTAGCTGACCAAAAATATGGCAAATCCTGAACAGTAGAACTTATGTCATAATATGAGATGGAGCAAGCTTTGTGTGCAACTCTGCAGCCAGAAAAGAGATGTATGGTAGAAGGTCAAACAATATTAATAGATAATGATTTTTATGAAGTTAATACAACTATCCTACCTAACAACCATACCAAACTCCTTGGGGTCATCATCGATGATGAACTAAAGTTCAACCTACACATGCACCAGTGTATAAAAAGAACACACCAGAAATTAGGCCTGCTTTATCGGAACAAAAGATTCTTAACTCCTGATGCTCGACTTCCTCTAGGACAGGTCGTCCTCCTCCCTACCCTCCTATATGCCGCCCCAGTCCTTACCAATATTCAGGTCACCACCCTTAATAAACTTCAACAAACTCACCATAAAATAGCCAAATTCATTACTAACTCCCCATACAAATCATACCACTGCACTGCCTTAAACTCTCTCCAGTGGCTTGAACTTCCCCAACTATTGCTACTTTATCAATTTCACATGCTTCACTCTATCCTTTATAAACCCTCCTCATGTCCATTTCTCTCTGGCTTAGTCTCTATCTACACTCCATCCCAAACCCTACATAGTTCTAATCAACAACTACTTGACATTTACCACCCAACAAAGTCCGTAGGCAAACTACTTTATAAACACTCTGTTGCCATGCCTGGAACAGACTTCCCCTTGACTTATGTATAATTTCACCCACTTCCCACTTTAAAACTAAAAACATATTTTCTCATTTCCAGAACCTGCCCTTGTAATGATCCCACTTAGCTCCCCCCCCACACTCTCCCTTATTAAGGACCCCACTCAGTCCCCCCTTTCACTTCTCATAAGGTATTTACACACTATCCCTTATCAAGGACCCCACTTAGTCCCCCCTTTCACTTCTCATAAGGTATTTACATAATTCCACACAAACTGCAGAATTATATATTTACTTTGTTTTACTGCTCTACCCAATGCATTATCTCACTGAAAAAGTATGCTTCTTAATGTCTTTTTTGGCTGCTTCTCCATACTTGGAACTTTAACTTGTTTATACGTACCTAACAAATGTTAAAACCTTTGCTCTGTATAACTGTTTTTCACCACATTATTTTTTTGTATTAATATGTTACTCTGTAATATAAATGTATTGTTGGAGCTTTTCTCCTCGGGTCTCCACTGAAGATGGGCCACAAGCCCAGTTGGACTAACCCGGTTAACAAACGTCAATAAATAAATAAATAAGTAAGTTACATTGCAGCAAATACTACAATGATCATGGATGCCAGATGAAGGAAAGTAAAATATAAGCTGATTTTCTATATGGTGCTGAAGGTATTTTCCCTGAAGGCATGCAGTTATTTACAAGTACAAAAATGATGACGGATAATGTTAAAGAATGGATGCAGTTAAGAAAATGTACTAGCTTAGTTCTTTTTATGCTGGTCATACGGATGTGGAATATAACTGGGCACAACAGAAATCCTAAGATAGAAAAAGAAGAGTATGTATGTATAAATGTGTGTATGATGCATGGGGGACCAGTGACGAATGGCATGGGATTATTTACCTCCGTGTTAGAATGACTGAGGAATAAGCCTTTCAGAAAATGTTTGCAATGGAATAAGGTTCTAAAACTGGGTCTTTGATGGGTCACGTGACACTAGTGGATAAATCAAATCCTTGCTTGTTAAATTAATACCAGCTGGATTATACTGTGATTGAAGATTTGTGGACAAAATACTAAATTTTATGACTAATACTGGAATCAAAGAAGAGCTTGAATACGTGAGAATTCATGACAGTATGTTGCATTGCTTTAAAGAAAGATAATGTAGCAGATTATGAGCTGGACGCAGATCACAGCCTCCTTATGTGTTTGAGACATGGATACCAAGAAAGTCACCTTGAGAGCAATGCTCAAGCGGTGAATCTTGGCATCCTTGTCAAGAAGACATAATTAAGGGTTATGATCAGAGACCCAATTGTAAGTTTTTGTAGTGCATGAAGCTTTATTTGCTCCATGTACTACTGCTTTTCAAAAAAACAATAATTGTTTTGTCAGCTTTCAGAGCCATTAAGTACTTATCAAGTGCTGTCAGGAAGACAATGTAGCTCAATCTCTTATGTTTGGACTCAGCTTCCATGCCTCTGAACTGTCCAGATTTTCACAGAATGTATAGATTTTTGCCTAATATGCTTAGTCTGTTCCTCATAAAATCTGTTGTTTTCAGGTAAATCACTGAGGACTGAAGTTATTAAATAATGACATACATTTCATATTCAGGTTTCATATCTTTCAGAAAATGCATGTAAACATAAATCTTGTTATTCTTACAACTAGGTTTATAAGACAAAGTCCAGTATCCTTTACCAGCAAAGATACCAGGGAGAAAAAATGTGTTCCTGTCATTTGCTGGTCAGTACTGGAAGAGTTGACTGCCTAGTGCAAGACCTAACTTAACACGTTAAGCAGAGAGTGATTAATATTTGTTAACATTGGATCTTGGGCTATAGTAGTTCTTAAATGATCTGTCTTCTTCCAGATATTGGAGTGTAATCGCAACACTTCATGTGTGACATCCAGATAGTACCCCACCAGACTGCCACCAATTAATGTGACCTCCCTTACTAACTTGGGTCAGTAACTAAGAAGCTTTCATCCTCACTATGACTCCACTATAAGACTGTCAATTAAGCAGGAGTAATATTACAGAATTTCCCCCTAAGGTCACAACAGAAATCTGGGACTGGACTGTATTCTTCTGTCCATCCCAAATGTAACTCCTTATTACACACCAGAGAAATGTGTCCCAGTTTAAGACCGCTGATAAACACACTTAAATAAATTAAATCTCGCACATCCAAACACTTCTGGGAAAGCCTGACACAGATTTCCAGCTGGGTCCCTCCCCCAAAATAATAAGGTAATGCTGCCACCAATCAGAGGGCCTTCATGCCCTTCTAAAGAGGTGTCCCATTATGAAAATTAAATATTAAAATGAATAACTGCAAGAGGCTTTCCAGTTCAATTCTCAGCTGGATCGCCTTCTGTGCAGAATCTGCATGTCCTCCCTGTGATCAACTAAACTTTAAAAAAGACATGCAGGTAGGTGCATGAGTGTGTGTGTGCCTTCTCTGAAGGTTGGTTGCTGGGCTGGCAACTCGACACCGTAAAATCTACTGCCAATCATAAGCAGACCGGTGATCTGCTGTGGTGGCCCCTAATCGGGAAAAGCCGAAAGACTAAAGAAAAAAAGTAGCATATGACCTAAGCAGCCAGGCTTTTGGAGTAGGCTGGGAAGTTATCAAGGCAAGTATAACCACTCTCAAATCACTGAAGAAAACATTGATTGACCAGCCACAATATAAGTTAATAAAAATATTTAATAATGAACAAAATGATCAAACATATAAAACAGTAATTTCCAATAAACAAACAGAACTCAGTCTCCAGGAAAATGCAATCAATACTACAGGATAGAAATCCAACATTCACAAAAACTCTAACTGATCTAACTGATTAGTTATAATTTTCTTATCTCACTAAATAACACCATTTCTGATCTAAACTAAATTACTACAACAGAGCAAAGGCAGGCTTACAGTTCTTGGTAAGTCCTTTTGGGTATCTTCTGCACAGTACTTCTGTGAACTGCAACATACTGTTATAACTGACAACTGACAGCCGTAACAGACAACTATAAGTGACTGTTAACTGTCTTCAGCAGGATCTTTTATAGACTAGCCCAACTGTCACAACTGTTCCTGTTCAAATTTTCATTTTATAATTTGAAGATCAACCAACAGGTGTTTACTAAAGTTCCTTCCTGTCTTTCAGCTTCTGACAGTAACACATAGCAACTGTCGTGATTCTGATGGCATCATCTGCAGATCAGCTGAATCTGAGGCAGTTTGCCTTTAGAATCTTTTTTCACAAACATGCTCAGTTCATAGGTTCATAGGTAGGTACTAGGCTATCGGCAATTGGGCCCATACAAGCCTAGCCAAAAAATGTACCCTGGCTTTCGCCACCCAAGAAAATTATTTTCCTGTGCCCCTGTCGAACAGAGCCACAGAAGTGATCCCCGGGGTGAATTTCCCATCCAATCATCAAGATTTTTCTTGAAGAGTGCTAATGAGGAGCTCTGTTTGACATAGATAGGTAGTCTGTTCCAGAGTATGGGAAGTCTCTGGGACAGGAATCTATCCCTCCAGCATGTTCTGTTTTTTGTGGTGACAAGGTTAAGGTCCCTAAAGCGTGTAGCTCAGAGGGATTGGGATTTCTTTAAGTGGAGCATGTCCAACAGCTCTGGGTTTGACATAGCTTTGTATGTTAGGCAGAGATTGCCCCTGAGTAGGCGATATGCGATGGAGTAAAGCTGTAGTTTTTTGAGACGGTCTGCATAGGGCATCTGTTTGAGGCTAGTAATCCTCTTTGTGAGGTATTTCTGTGGTCTTTCCAGTTGTTGTAGATGTCTTGTGAGGTACATACCAAAAGGGGCGTTGTACTCTATAATGGGTCTAATGAGTGATGAGTAGAGGGGAACAATGACCTCTTTTTTTCTGGATGAGAATCCTTTTGTGATGAGATGAGCCACGTAGAAGGATTTCCTGACCACTGTGGCAATGTGATTATCAAAGGAGAGACTACTGTCCACCTGTGTCCCAAGGTCTCTTATCACATTTTTGGCATTAAGTAGACTACCAGCTATGTGGTAGTTCATGGGTACAGAGTTTTTACCAAATTGGATGACAATACACTTTTTGGCATTGAGCTTCAGGCCATGGCTTTGACACCAGGTATCTGTCTCAGTGAGGCCCTTTTGTAGTAAATGTAAAAGGACACTGTTCAAGTCTTTAAAACATGCTGTGCAATTAAAACATGCTGTACAAACAGATTATAAATAAACATGTAAGAAATTATTTACAATATCATAATTAGTCATGCTGGCATATAATACACAGGTCAATCTGAAATTATGTACAAAACTTCAGCTAGACATGTTAGCACAAATAACAGTGTCTGATTTCTTCACACCATGCTCTACAACAATGTTATATATTTATAACAAAGATCATGGGAGTATTTTTCATGTTTTGAATTAAAATATTGTTAGTATTATACATAAAGCTATTTGCTTGTTTCTTTTTATTATATTAGACAACATTTAAAGTGGATATTTTTGACACTGCTGTCCTATATCCATGATTAAAAGTATTAGTAGACACATCATATTTGAAACTAGGGTCACAAGTTGCTGATTATAAATACTCATTTAAATAATAGCAGATAATTGATTGGGGAGAACTTATTTTTTCCTCAAATGTTTTTGCTATATGCTAATTATATCTATAAAATACAGAAACATTGTTGATCTGTTTAAGGGTGGGGCTTTTTAATAATGAACAGGAGAAACATATGAGAAAATAAAAATGCTACATACTGAATTCAAATTAAACTTTGCAAAATAATAAGTTTGCCTTATGATTGGAAAGCTAAAGATGTGACAAAATCGCAGTTGATGAAGACTGTTAGTTTAGGTTAAGTATGTGTACATATTTTTAATGCATCTCTCAAGTAAGCGGTACACCAAACTTTCGGACCAGGTTCAGAAAGGTTACTACAAGGTGTATACAAGTATCTATCTCTGATTCAGAGACCGCTTTTCCACAGTGCTACAACGTGAAGATGTGCAGCACCATGATGTGATGTCTGTGCAGCTCTGCTAAACGTTACTGAGACACTCTAAGGGAGAAGCATATGCTAATTAGACATGTGCTCTCACATAGAACTGCTTGCAGTAAGTCATTTACACAGCCACAATATCACGGTAGAGGTAAGGGCTGTGATTTTAGTGGACAGATATTGTTGGGAGAGATGCATGTATGCATGTGTGTGTGGGGCTGCTGGTGTGACTGCATGTACGAGTGTGTGTGTGTGTGTGTGTGTGTGTGTGTGTGTGTGTGTGTGTGTGTGTGTGTGTGTGTGTGTGTTATCCTGGGAGTCTACAGTTATGTAGCATTGGTGAATGAGTGAATGGTTATGTGAGTGCAATAGGTCGGAGCTTTGTGTATGTGTGTGTGTGTGTGTGTGTGTGTGTGTGTGTGTGTGTGTGTGTGTGTGTGTGTGTGTGTGTGTGTGTGTGTGTGTGTGTGTGTGTGTGTGTGTGTGTGCATGAACATGTGAATGTATATTGTGTATGTATGTGGGTCGGTGGACTGTATTATCTCTGCACTCTCTTAGACTAACATGCAAAGTCACTAGACATGGGTCAACTATAAAGATGTAGGTTGGGGAAATATTAGCCACCAGGGATAGTGTGCATATTGTGCCTGAAAGGCACTTGGAAAAAATGGAAGACATTGGTCAGGGAAAGGAATGCTAGACACCAGGGATACTATCAACAGCATGCCTTAAAGGTACTAAATAGATTCAAATTCTGCCCCCTCCCATCTTACAGAGAATAGTAGTCCACTGCTGCACCACCACTAGACGCTGTGTCTTGCATTACATAAAAACAAAAGTAAAAATAAAATATATATACATTAGAATAGGGGGTTGGGGACTTCAAACCCTGTACTTTTGTTATAGGAAAATGTAGCATTAACCTGATACACTAACTAATAAGTTAATGCTGCATGGGCTTTTCTACCATGTATTTGAGAGGGATCTAGGTATGTACATTTCTGAGAAAGCTTCAGGATAAAGTCAGGATGAACACTGGAAAACATCGGGAAACATTTCTAAAATGTGGCTCAGAAAAAAATGATAAAGTAACAGGTCTGACATCACAGTGCAGTTTCTGCCCAATAGGAATAATGGAACCTTAATGTCTGGCATCATTGACTGACTGTAAT
The DNA here is from genome assembly GCF_019279795.1 of Protopterus annectens. Classification (NCBI taxonomy): domain Eukaryota; kingdom Metazoa; phylum Chordata; order Ceratodontiformes; family Protopteridae; genus Protopterus; species Protopterus annectens. Next base: position 469,255,134 of record NC_056728.1, read on the forward strand.
CATTCATGGCTTCTGAGGCAGAAAAAACAAAGGAGACATCAGGGACATTCTGACAGCTCAGTAACAGGTATGTGGTGTGTGCTGTATGTGCATGTGTATGTTTGAATGTGCATATGTGTATGGGATATTAAATGGAGGGGTGCCTGTAACAACCCGATGCATGAACTGTCAGTGTTAACTACTACTAGTCCTGATATGCGCTCATTGAAGTTAATGGTTCTGGCTAATGACTCTCTGAATTGAATTCTGCTTTCTTTTTGAGAAAACAGGACTTTTTTTACTGCAGATCTTACTGTGGGTGATGGGGCTGTTTCTGAATACTGAGATACATTATTACAAGTATTAAGAGACAATGCAAAACAGTTTTATCTTGAATATGAAACTTTGCATAGAAAAGTAGCCTGTGCTGGATAATTGCAAACTGATTTGGCTAGTAATTAATAGAGAGAGACATTATAATTAGAATAAATAGACTAGAAAACACAAATATTATATAATTGACATTACAATATTATTGACAACCTTAATTAAATGGTTAACTATAACATTTATTACTTTATTAATTAGATATTTATAAATTATAAAATAGATTAAAATACTTTAGGAAAATGCTAAAGCTAGCTAGCAAAAAAACTGGAAAAAGAGGAAACTGACCCCATAGTTACAAAAATTTGTAATTGTTTGTACTGCTTCTCATTATGGGATAGAGGGGAAACTTGAACTTGAGAAAGGAACACAAACAATAATAAAGGTAATGATAAGGTGGTAATGTGACCATATGTGACCATATAAACAGAAGAGAAATAGTTTCAGAGAGAAATAAAGTGTTCAGACTGTGTATGGATGAAATGAATTCACTATCTTTGGTTGTATATAATTGATATGTAATTAGATAAGGATGAATTCAGTGGGAGTCAGAGGAAGTAATGACAATGAATATTGTTTATATCATATGACTGGTGGAGGAAAAGAGCTGTGATTAAATGATATGTGAATTTCAGAATTCCTTATTCCAACCATGTAGAGTTGCATTATCCTTTAGAGACTGATGGAAGGCTACATAAGGGTATATAATTTAAATTATAATGCCATTCTGTACAATAAGCAATTAGCTCTATCTTCTTGTACCCTTTATTGTTAATCTGACAACTGAAATTAAGCTTTTTTTCTTAAAAAATTTGAAGAGAGAACTTGGTAAAGCTGCTGGAAATGAATCGTCACTGAGACAAATCTATCTGAGTCTGTATTTCTGGCAAGTGGAGCATCCACATTAGTGCTAACCAAGCTCCCAACAAAGCAGGTTACACAGATTCTCCACCATCAGCTACAGATATGGGTAGTACAATTATTAACACTGATGAATCTAGATGTGAGCAATTAATGTCAGAATTAAAAAAAAATAAATAAATAATACTGTACTGAGAATAACGAGCAGAGACTTATCAATAAAACAGACACCCTTTCTCTCCATTCTATTCACATGGCATAAGTGGATATACAGATAGCGAGAAAGACACAAAGGATGTATGGCACTGAGGCCAGGTTGGAGATGGTTGAAGCAATGCTGATGGACTCAGAAGACAGAGTGAGATGTAAAAACAAACACTTTGCTGGAATGTCTGAAAGTCTGGAGGGGGTTAATTGTCTTTCATTTATAGAAGAAAAGATAGTAGAATGGACATGTATGCAGAGATAATGGCTTTTATTTGAATGGACTCACTATGTTTTCTTTCCATGATTTCTATAAAGTAGGTACCCTAGACTTATTTTCATAAGATTTGACAATTACAGTACAAAGGAAAGGGAGCTGTTATTTCTTTGGGTGTAAGGCAAAGTGATTGATGAGATCAGCGCCTTTTGTGAACAAGATTTCTCTGTAGAGACTAGGAAGAGAAGGATAGTTTCCTAGCCAACCATGAAACTGTGCTGGCAATGTGGATGGTGTTTTAAGATGGTCTACCCCACTGAACTCAAGGTATTCCTCCCCACAGACTCTGTCAAATTAAACTCTCAAGAAGACATAAATATGATCCTTCCTAACTTTCAGACTTCACACGCATCAATCTAGAAATCAGAACAGTAAAAACTGCCAAACCAAAGAAAGGAGTGCATCAGACCTAACGGTCAGCGACAGGGGTCTGGAGTCATTCTTTCTGTTTCAAAGAAGTCTAACAAATAATCAGAAAATATCAGAAGAGCATGGAAAGATGGCAGGAAGTGGTTTGGCAATTGTCTGACTTTGTTAACCCTGAATGGTGGTCATTTTAAAGAAAATAGGTAATATTTCCGTACATCTCAAGAAACAGGGAATGTTAGTGAATTGATTAAAATATGGAGGGGCATCTGATTTGTGGTGAGACATAAGTTAGGCCTTTTCTTTACTGAAATGATCAGTGATGACTTTTGAATTTGCAAGGTACATAGTCTCTCCTATCTAACCTTTGGTATAATGTTTTTCATCTAGGCATCATTATCAGATACAAGCTTTATCTCTGACTGATTGCACACAAGGGTGTCAGATGAAATGAAACTGTACAGTCCTTTAGAGCATAAGGGAAAATCACTACATTCAGTCTGAAAAGTTGTTAAACTGTACTTTCTTTTGGGCTGTGCTCCCTACTCCATGGGCATTGGCATGTATTAAAGTGGATAGTCCTTGCAAGAGGGCACAGTGAATAAAAAAGTTTTCAATTCATTTATATTAATATTCAAGTATGCTTGGGATGGGCTAAAAGCTGTTACCCACAGGATACAGAATGAACATGTGGTTCATAAGAACTAAGCCCTAATAACTTAATAAATATACTACAGGGAGAACATTGAACAATGCTGAAGGGTGATTTAAGCCTGAAAGGCAATATTCTTAAGTCACTTAAATCAGGAAATATAGAGGTGATGTAAACACTACCTAACGTGTATTGAAGAGACACCGGAACAGGTCTGGGTTGGGATGGAGTGTGGGAACTATGAGGACAGCAATTGATATAGTATTCTGAACTTCTTTCCCATTTCCCATTTAAGAAGTAAAAAAGCTGTCCTGGCACATTATAAATAGAGGCTTCATGCCTTCTCCTTGGAAGATTAATAATTCATAATTTGTGTGATGCTATATTTACTCAGATTTTATCATGAAAGGCTGAAAACACAAAAGAGAGAATCACAAACCACTGAATAACTAATAAAAGTGAATCACAAAACACTGAAAACTTCTCTCCAACTTAAACAGCCCAGTATGAGTAAACCCCCAGCTACAAAACTGAGATCAAGTGTCATCTTGGTAGTGGTACTGTTAGGGAAAGAGTTTTTAGTAAGCACCCCTGTACCACCTTACTCACGCATACTAACCCTAATCACAACCCTAACCCTAGCACTGCTCCTTTCCTAAGCCCTATTCACTATGTTACTAGAAGTCCTTTCCCTAACAGTACCACTACACATGACATAGAAAACACACAACTCAAAATCTTCACAGTACTGAATCAATCCCATTAACAAACCCTTACTCTAACCTCAACCAATGAATGCTTGCACATAAGTGCCAACTAATATAACACAGTCTTGAATGTCTTCATAACCAACACTTTTTCATTCAAACAAGGGTGTACTTTGCAACCATAGACAAAGAAAGGCCTTTGATAATGAACTGGACATACTTGTTTTTGATATTATCTTCCTTTGATTTCCTAGAGGAACTCGTTTCTCTATGTAAAAAGGTATATAGGGGTGCAAAATTGCATCATCATCATCACCAACATAATCATCGTTTTCTATACCGCTTGTCTGGTGAGGGTCATGGTGATAGTGAGCTGAGGAAAGTTTACCACAGTAACAGTCTTGAACATCTTTTGCAGGATCCCCAGGCATTCCCAGAGAAACAGATCATTTCTCCATTTCTAGACACTTCAGTATGACAGCCTCTTAATTCTGAGCATTTCCTAATGAGCTTTCTTTTGTTTGTGACAGCCGATGTGAAAGTTCTATATTGTCATTTGTGAAAAGCAAAAATATGTTTATTTAAAGGAATTGTATATGACTGATTCTACCTTAAAATTTGGAAGAGACGAATTAAAACAAGCCATGACCATGTATGAGTCCTAATCACCACTACACATATGCTCAGCTTAATGAAAATATTGATCTCACATTCACTCCTCAAATGCATGGACCAAATTAACAGCAGCCAGTGGACACAATACTATTGCAGCACTTCTGGGATTATGCTCTGCACTGTATGGTCAGATGTATTCTCTAAAACCACAAAACACAAACAAACAGCATTAGTGAACTCTCATGACCCCTCAAAATATCTGTGCAAGGATCAAGTGTTTCATGGCCTTCACAGAATCTTCAATGCTCATTTGGAGTTAGAGGCTCAGCTATGAGATGGAGTTTTCTTTCCAGCATTCTAGCATATGCTTTCCATGGCAAGTGAGGAATGTGAAATGTGAGAAACTAGAATGCACTTATAGGTCTTCCTTTTTAACAATGGGGTGCACTACCTCAGTTTGCCAGCTAGAGGCACTGTTCCAGACTTCCATGCAACAGTGAAAAGATATGGTAATCATGATAACTCAGCATTGTAAAGCACTTTCACCATTCCCATATAGACGTCATCCAGTCTGACATCCTTGCCATAATGGAATGGTTTAATGTCCTGATATTATGACATGGATCCATGTCTAGCTTCTGTTTCTAGCACCTCCTCTTCCTCAGATAAGGGCACGTCTACTAGATTCCTCAATACGTAATGGCTCTTCTATATTTATTCATTTATTTGTATGTTTGTTTGTTTTTGCATTTATTTTCATTTGTTAACCAGGTAAATTAATTGGTGCAAAGGACCCATTTTGGCCACAGCCTGGACCATGGTAACAAGCAGTAACAACTAAATTTCACAAGCAATATTATACAGCATATTAAATTTCACATTTTGTGATATAAAAATATACATCAGTTAATGTCAATCAGCACTGACATTGCAGTCAGATTAAGTCAAATAAGCATTAAAACATCTTAACAAGGGGAAAAACTCCGGGGCATGAACAAGGGAGAATACTTTGCTGAGCTGGTATGTTTCACAGCTTGAAATCTTTCAGTTTATCTATTAAACCCAACCTCCCTATATTTATAAGGTTGCAGTATTTGGACAGGGTAATTACACACCACTGTAAGTTCTGCTACTGGTCTGGTAGACATTTATAGCACTTAATTTGATAGTTTGGTTGTTCAGGCAGTGGTCTGTTTAATACAGTTGGTAGGAAAATGTAGCACTGTGGAATCAAGTGTTACTGATTTTGCCATGATTCAGGTTTCCGTTAACTCTATTATGGGGTTGCTATAAGCGGTTCTACATGACACCAAGGCATTGAAAATAGCCACTACCTACAGCTAAACACAGTCTCCACTCATTATGGAAGTGTTATAGACTCAACAGACTGCTCAGGAATGTGATGCTCTACTTGCTGTGCACTCAGCTCACCTACAGGAGACATTGGCACAATGCCAAAAGTTTGCAATAAGGTTGATAATTTGGAGATCTGGTCAAAAGACTGCAACCTCTATTTGGTACATCTTTCTGAAGGGAAAGAGAGACCCAATAGTCAGTCAGTCAAATTAACTTTCCATAAGTGAAAATTTCCAGGAAAACAAACTGTTGAAAAAAACTTTTGGTCACCATTGGAAAAAAGTGTCTTTTTGCAGGGGCAAGCATCTCTGCACCCTCATATGGGGGGACACCCCATGCTCATCAAAGTTATACTTTCCTACTTCATTGTCACATGACAGTGGAGAAATGAAAAAAAACTACTGCTGCTTTAAGTTGTGTGGGTACATTTAATTCAGTCTATCAGTCTAAAAATGTCTATAATAGACTAGCAGGCTCATACCTGGCTGCCTTCATTCTGTAGACACTATCAGCTTTTCTTCACAGGTAGACACATTTTAATAGATGGGAACCAGTAGGAGAATTTCAGAAAAAGTATGGGATATCTATAACACTTCAAAATTAAATTTCTGCAATTCTATAACCAGGAAGCATTGCTTCAAAAGGCTAGAATGTGAATATGACTGGAATGTTTATGGTATGGCAGTTTGCATTGCCCCAGATTACGGTACATATCTGTTTGTTATGAGGGCAGCATTTCTTCCTGCCTAGAAACAGTTCAAGGAGATGACTTTCAGTGTGGAGCTATGAGTCTCCACAACATTAATAGTAAGGAAAATCTGTTTTCATGTTTGATTTCCCATAAAAAGCAGAAACTTATTTACATGTGTGAGGAGCTACCCCTGCAAACATGGTGCATAGCTCTAGGGGACTGGTCAGGTAGATGTTTTAGAGGTGATGAGGAAAATATTGCTCTCTCCCATTACTCTTCATAGGACTGCTGAAAAGAAAAAGGTAAAGAGCATCGCTCCTGTTACGTTCATTCAAGAAGTCAGGTCATTCCCACATGTAGACAGGCAACAGCTGGACTTTGTTAAACATTTGGTAACCCCTGCACCCTGATAAACTTGGTGGAGGGAGCACAGAGTGAGAGTAAAGTGAATATTGATTTTTTATGCTGTATCTGCCCATATCTGAGGAGGAGATAGAAAATTATGGTGCTAAAGTGGTGCTGCTACTCATGAGTGTGGCCTCTTTAATTACAACTGCTGACCAGCCTGCTGTATCTATTAATCTAAGACTGCTTGCTACTGTAATAAACAAGGGATCAGATCTACACAGATAGGATTTTTATATCATAGTTTACAAGGTCAGATATAATGTATTCCATTGCTTTACAAATCAAATGAGCTAGGCTAATATGTCTGTAGTTTCCTAGGTCAGTTGTAGGGCTTTGTTGAGGGGATTATTACTGCAGTTTATCCTAATTTTGGGACAAATCCTATAGCTAAGCTCAGGTTAAACGATTTAAGGTGGGGCCCCATAAGGGCATGTTTCACATTATTTATAAGACAGCCAAGTAAAGTACCAAACCCCATGGAAATAGTATACACAATTTTAGAGAATACCTTCAGCACATTCTCATTTGTGACATTAGAAGGTGTAAGGGGTTCAGGAATTTGTGGAATTAAAATAGTTGTTTCAGGAGTAAAGGTTGCACTAAATCTGTCTACTAGTATATTTGTTGTGTCTACTGAGTGCTAGTGGGTGATAACTTTTTGGATACGTTTAGCACACTGATGAATGTTATTTCTTAGTTTTCTATTATAACTTAAGAATGATATATGACTGTCCTTTGATTCAGAAGCTAATTTAATTTCTGGATTTGCTTTACTGGCTCTGACCATAGCTTTGAGTTCCTTACTGATATTCTTGATGGAATCCTAATACATATTAATGTAATGATGCTAGATCTTTTATATGATTTAAGAATATTTCTTCCCTTGTTATAAAGTTTATTTAATATGGTGGACTAACAAAGTTTTTTGTTCCTAAACTTTGCATTATATTTGATTTTAGTGGGGATGGCCAGGCCGAGGCACTTCTCTATGTGAGAGTAGAGATTCTTTCATAAACAGCAGCTGTGTTGTCTGGTGATGTTATAGATGAATTTTGTCAACTCATTAAATAGTTTCAGGTTTGTCCATTTGAAATCCGTGAATTCAGTAATATTGACTGTAGGAGTTTTAGAAGTTTTGAAAGAGAAGATTACAAGATTAAGGTCAGACTTAACCAGGGAAGGGGAAACTATCAGAGTGGTGCATGTAGTAGTTATATTAGTTAGCACCAGATTAAGAATATTATGGCCTTTATTTAGTTTGTTAACAATTTTTATCAAAGAACTTTTATTTGCTAAGTTTAAAAATCTCTGGATATACTCAGCTTTTGAGGCATGGGTGCTCCAGGTTATTAAGGCTATTTGAATCCGCTCATTATAAAGGCATTGCTGCTAATAGGTAATTCCTCAAATACACTTAGGAATCTTATATGTCCTTCAAAGGATATGAGTGTATCCTGTAGTAGGCTATACATTTATAGTTTGTCCTTCTCAGAATACGTTGGAGTTCAATGATTTGTTTGTGTGTCTCTGAGACTCTGTTTGATGGTGTGGTCCTTCACACACCACAGTTCCATCAGTTATGTATGCATGATAGGAACAAATCCAGGCATGGAGGGACTGCTATCTTTACAACGGAAGCATTTCTCATTAACTACATAAGCATACATTTGCTAAGTTGCAGGAGAACCTCAGAAACAGACATTTTTTTTTTGTTAAAACTTCTGCCATTGAGATGAGCCACCTTGATGTGGCTTAATTTAAAGTTGAAAATGGCTACATTAATAATCTGCAATGTTGGAATGTCCATTAGCTGGACTCCACCTAAAAAAGACAGTAAGATAGCAGAAAGGACTTTGGACAGTATGAGTAAGCCATAGAATGAGAGGTGCAGGCCATCCTTGAAAACCATGTTCTACTGTTGATTAGCTTGTCGCATGCTAACACATGCTGAACCCCCTGCAGAATAACATCAATTACTAAACCAAGTATTGAAGCCAATCATCTTTCTTTGTACATGGATATTATTCTGGGTGAAAGAAGGATTCTAGGCAAGACCAGTATAGCTTGTATTGGGCACGTGCATGGTGAAATCCAGCATTTCTCAGCATGCCTTTTAGGGTTATGTAACTTAAGTCATCCACACCCACGTGAACTATCACTATGTCATAATCATTTGTCAACTCCACTGCCTATGTGGAATCATTCAGGAAAACCATGTATAGTCATGTTAATTGCTGCACAGAGACAGCAGTACCTACCTGGAATAAGCACAGAACAAACTGAAAAAACAAGACACGCTGGTGGAATCCCAACATCAATAGGTTGTATAACAAAAGGAAGAAAATCATGGCAAAAATTATGAAGTGCAATGCCCAGCAAGATAAAAACTCCCTCAGCAATCTAAACAAACACCTTAGGGGAGCTAATCATATCTACTAAACCTAAATTTGAAGTACAAATAGCCTCCCAGGAAAAGACTATCACAAGACATTATTCAGCTATGTCTGCAACCTCAAAGGCAATATACAGTAATGTCTGAACTAATTGTAAAGGGAGCCACCTATACTGAGCTGGAAGATATAGTAAATCTACTGGCCAAAAAATTTAGCCCTGAGTTTACCCCCTATCCCCCCAGACACCCCTAAGGAAATGTCCTTAAACATATCTCCCTCAACTATCACTAGGGAACAGGTCCTCAGTGCAATCTGCAAGGCCAGAAATGATGGCTCCTTAATAGCATGAAATACAACCTGTCAGGACCTCTAGAATCACTGTTTAACTGCAGCTTCCAGACAAGCTTCATGCCAAGCAAATGGAGGCCTGCAACTGTCATTACTCTGCACAAGGGTAGACCATACAGACCCATAAATCTGACTAGTCTCATATTCAAAGGCATGGAAATAATTATGGAAATGATAAACAATGACATAGGAAACTTTCAAACACTGGACACAACTTAGTTTGGTTTCATCAAGAGCAAGTCAGGCCTGCTCAGTCTGATGAACTTCTTTGAGAAGGTCACCAAAGCAATGGTCAAGGGCAAAATTATACATACTGTCTACCAAGACCTGGCCAAAGCATTTAACACATTACTCCACTCAAACACTGCAGACAAACTCACAAAATTAGGTAGAAACCCATAGGTCATCCACTGGATAGCCAGATGGTTCAGTAGTAGGACTGAATAAGTTAAGATAGGGGTTTTACCTCCACAAAAAGGACAGTCACTAGTATACTTTTTCTAGGCTTGGTGCTGGGGCCTCACCATTTTGGTATCTACTTCTCTAAAGTTAAGGCCAACATCATGGATCTCTGACTGAGCAAGTTAACAGATGATTACAAATTCGGCACAGTCATAGAATCTCCCAAAGACACAGTCTCTAAGAAGGCCTTATACAGACCACAAACTGAAGCCAGAGCTAAAATGCAATGCCGGGAAATGCATAATAGTATCCTTTGGGAAGATGGCTAACCTTGGGAACAACCTCATTGACAGTACAACCCTAAGAGTAGACACAGTGGTTAGGAATTTGGGAGCACATGTAGACAGCAACCTGGCCTCTGACCATCGTATATCTACAGTATTAAAGGAATCATTCTATGTTATTCAATTTATAATCAAGGGTATGGTATCTATGTCCAAGGGTATCATTATTCCATTGTACTTATCCCTCATCAGACCAGTCATTAAGTACAAGTACAATGCCCCTTCTGTATGTATCTGACAGGCATATGCAACAACTGGAGCATGCACAGACGTTTATCACAAAAAGAATACAGAATATATACAACATGTCCTACGTGGACCACCTCAAAGCCCTATCCTTGTACTCAAGTCTCCTACAGACTGCTAAGAGGCAATCTATGCCTGGCCATTCAAAGCATCCACTTTTCCCCAGTAGAAAGAACCTGTTGCACACCTGCAAAACAAATAGCATCAGAATTACCCAATCTGGAGATCTAAACTTCATCTACAACATAAGTCAGACATTTTTAGGAACAGGTATATGTCTCAGAGACTACCCCTTATCCGGAACAGGCTTTCCATCTATGTAGAGCAGAGTTCTTCTCTATCTCAATTAAAGTGTACCAAAGTGCCACTTAAATACAACCAGGCAGCTAGGAAAAAATGCACACACCAATAAACACACTGATTTATTATAAAAGAAATAATTAAGCGCTTTCGTTGAATATAACATTGACTTCATCAGAATTTAACAATTCAATCAATTAACAATGTTTAAATACCATTCAACTATGTCATATGATGTCCCTCCAACCAATCTATTAAAACCTCATATACATTAAACATTAATTAAACCATAAAAATATGATTAAAAAAACTCACACTAATTAGCAAATTAATTGCTCTTGTCACAACATCATCTCACACTTTATAAGAATTTAATTTTAATATACTGGAAACTGAAGCATGTTCATTCAGTCCTGGGAAGACACATGCATTCAGTTTCAGGTGCCATAAAGTCTCTCTCTCTGCTCAATAAGATCTTTCCAGGGTCCACCCCTCACATTTCTTGTACCATATCAATACCAAAGAGCATAAACTTATGCTCAGGGTTTGCAGCTATATGCTTAAAAATAGAATTTTGGGTGTTCTTATTCCTCACATCTAAATTGTGCTCATATATTCGCTCTTTAAACTTTTGTTGAGTTTTCCCAACATAAAAACTAGAACAATATAAACATTTAGCTAAATAAATAATACCCTAAGAATTACATGTACAGTGGAAAGTTGAATACAAATCCTGTCCATTTACAACCACTTTGCTGCCTTCCAAAATATACTTACACTGATTACAAAACCCACATTTAAAAGTCCCTTTCCTTCTATTTCCACCCATTTGAGAATAATTAGCAGTCTGTAAAAAAGTCTTCAGAGATTTCCCGATTTTATATACCATTCAGGGGCTTATTCTCTAAGGTATCTGTCAGGCCACTAAAACAAGAAAAAATGCTCCAGTTTTTTTTAATATATTAATGATACCCACACACTCATAAGAGTAAATAGTTATAAAAACACACTTAAATTCACTTCTATTACTAGTCCCTTCATCGTTTTAATTTATGAATCTGTGTCGAGCATAGCAAAGGCTCCAAAATACCATCCAACTGCATTTTGTTAACCTCCTCACATATTTTATTTACCAAACTTTTAGGGTACCCCTGGAGAGAAACATCTCCATCAAAGTATAGCCCTGTATTTCAATTTGCCTGTCTTCAGATATCATTCTTGCCAGTCTCACAAACTGACCTTTAATAATTCCTCTTTTTTGATGTTCAGGATGGGAAGTATCATAATGCAGTAATGCATTAGAATAAGTGAGTTTTCTATAAATATTGCTTGTAATGGTATTAAAAGCATCATCTTTAGTAATTAAAACATCTAAGTAACTTTTAGAATGAAAACTATAAACATGTGAATTTTAAAAAAGTAGTGATAGAATTCAACTTTTATTTTATATTTGTTTACCAGGAAAGTCTGACTTGGAACAAAGCCAATTTTCAGCAGAGGCCCAGAGAGAAACACTCCAGATGCATGTCTTCGTAATGTGGGAGGAAACCTGGGTACCGGAAAAAACCTACACAAACACAGGGAGGACATGCAGACTCTGCACAGAAGGCACTCCAGCCAAGAATCAAACTGGAGAACCTCTTGCTGTGAGGTGACAACACTACCACTGCACCACTGCGCCATCCAGCATAATTCACAAAATCATCCATTTCTCCCTCAGTGGTCTCCCATGCAATAAATATATCATCTAAAAAACAAACATATAATTTCCACGGGGTAGGTATGAACTTGTTAAAAAAATTATTTTCTCCCTGTAACATGACAATATTACCAAAATAGGGGGATACAACTCACTGCCATTGCAACACATTTTTTCTGTTGGTAATATTGACCATCAATATAAGCAAAACAGTACCCTAATACCATCTCCATAAGTGTCACTAAAGTGTTCACTTCATCATTACTATAACAACCGGTATCCACCAAAAATTCACTAAACTATTCCAAACCCTCCATGTGGGGAATGACATTAAATAAACCCCTGACAGCCACAGTTAAAAATGGCAAGCTTGAAGAATAACCCACATTCCTTAGTTTTAATAAAAAATTCCACGAGTTACAACAAAGATGAGGGTGAGCAAAAACCTGATCTTTTAATTTAATATCAATATATTTCACCAAAGGGTATAATTAAGATGTGCTAGCATAAACTATGGGCCTCATGGGTGGATCAATCATGCTGTTGTGGATCTTTGGGACTCCAAAAATTGCTGGTATGGAAGGATGTTTCAAACACAAAAAAAAAAAAAATCATAACTAATGACCTTGTTACAGCACATTCCAAAGCAAAAAGTCCACCCTATTATAAATAACATTGACGTAATTTAACAAAACTTCTTCATAAAAGTTTTGATCATGTAAATAATAAAACATTCTATTAAGGTGATTGGATTTACTCATAATGACAGCTCCACCCCCCCTTGTCCGGTTTCATAACTCTAACCTCCATATCCTGGCATAAACATTTCAATAAGGTACTATAAAGTACAATAAAGTATTACTGAGATTAACATTAACTGATTTCTGTCCTTTATTCAAATAATCCCTAAATTTAAATGCACATAATTTATCAAAAAGTATAAGGGCCAAGGAAAATGCTGAGTTAAGAGTACTGTTTCTCCATATCAAAGTAGGTACATCAACTACACTTTGGCTACACTATTTTCAGCAAAAAAAAACTTTCATGTTTAGTTTTCTGACAAACAATTTCAGATCTAATAAAACATTATCCAGCTTTGTGTGAACTGTAGGAACAAAACTCATACCTTTACTTAGTAATTCAGCATATCCAACTTCAAACTCCATGTCTGTAAAATTATAAATTTTAAAGTCACCTGAATTATTTGTTATAATAGAAGGTCCACTGTCTGCTAGAATCAATTCACCAGCAAAACAAAATCCTGAACTGTGTTTACTTCCTCCTCCAAGCATTCATTTTCCTTGGTAGGTTCCAATGTCTGGGTGTAGCCTACTCACTCCTCTGACAATAAGGATCCGATTGAATGTTCATCCAATTCTTTAATCTTTCGGATCTCCTCAGTGGAGGTTGCCCTAAGGGGGGATATTCATCTTCAATGTACCCTGTAGTGTCATGTGCCATTACAGCTTCTTCCTCAACAATCCTTTGTTCCCACTTCTCAGACATTCCGATTGGCTGGAGAATCTGTCCCATTTAAACTTGTTTTCTTTTCTTTTAGTGATATCAAAAGCAATTTTGTCAATATTTCTAAAAATATTATTGTAATGGGTAGAGTGTGACGAAAATAATAAATCATTTTTAATGGTTTGGCCTAGTACATAGGTTCATAGGTTCATAGGTTCATACTAGGCTATCTGCCCTAGGGCATTTATAAGCCTAGGCAGAACGTGTTTGGCTTTCACCATCCATTTTAAATTTATTTTGCTATGCCCTTTTTCGAGGTTAGTATACTGTGCCTTTGTCTAACAGTGACACAGAAGTGATACCCGGGGTAAACCTACGATCTCCCATCCACTCATCAAGATTTCTCTTGAAGAGAGTCAATGAGGGACTCTGCCTAACCTGGACTGGGATTTTATTCTAGAGTGAAGGGAGCCTCTGGGTTATGAATCTGTCCCTCCAGCATGTCCTATTTATTTCAGTGCTGAGGTTCAAGTCTCTCGAGCACGTAGCTCGATGGGATTTGGATTTTCTGAGGTGCAGCATGTCCATTAATTCCGGGTTGGACATGGCTTTATACGTCAGGCACAGATCGCCTCTGAACAGGCGGTATGCCACTGAGTAGAGCTGGAGTTTCTTTAACCGGGCAGCATATGGCATCTGTTTGAGCCCTTTGATCCTCTTGGTGAGGTACTTTTGGGGTCTTTCCAGTTGCTGCAGGTGTCTGGTAAAGTACATCCCAAAAGGGGCATTGTACTCAATTATGGGCCTGATGAGGGATGAGTAAAGAGGCACGATGACCTCCTCTGATCTAGATGTGAATCCCTTCATGATTAGGTGGGCTGTATAAAATGTTTTTCTAACCACTTTGGCCACGTGGTTGTCAAATGAGAGATTGCTATCAACTTGGGTCCCCAGGTCCCTAATTACTTCTTCTGTACTTAATGGATTACCACCTATGTGGTAATTTGTGGGCACTTTGTTTTTGCCAAAGGGGATGACTATACACTTTTTGGCATTTAGCTTGAGGCCCTGGCTCTGGCACCAGTTGTCTGTTTCTATGCGGCCCTTTTGGAAGATGCTTGTGTCAGCTGGAGAGTCGATTATGGCGCCCAGTTTGCAGTTATCTGCGAACTTGGTCAGCCACAGTCCTTCCGTGTTGGCCTGTACCTCCGAGAAATATATACCGAACAAGAGAGGTCCTAGGATTGAGCCTTGTGGGACACCACTTGTAACTGGTTTGGTGTCTGACATGGCTCCAGCAATTCTAACCATGTGGGTTCTGTCCTTGAGCCAGTTTGCAACCCATCTAGTGACATAGGGGTTTATATTTAAGCTGGTGAGCTTATCTATAATGCCCGAGTGGGGTATTGTATCAAAGGCTTTTGCGAGGTCCAAGTAGACTGTGTGGACCACCTTCCCCTCGTCAATGGCCTTGGTGACTGTTTCAAAGAAATCAACCAGGTTTAAGAGGCAGGATCTGCCCTTAACAAAGCCGCACTGGGTAGGATCCAGTGTCTGTAGGTCCCCAATATCTTTATTTATAAGGTCCATGATGATCCTTTCCATAGCTTTGCAGACCAAGCTAGTCAGGCTTATGGGGCGATAGTTTCCAGGATCCGTTGAGGCACCACCTTTATGGAGAGGGACCACTGTTGCTGTACGCCACTCTTTGGGCACATATCCTGTAGTAAGGCTGAGATTGAACAGCAGTTTTATGTTTGGGTTTAGCTCTTCTTGGAGTTCATGTAGGACGCAGCCTGGGACACCGTCTGGTCCCATTGATGCTGTGTTTTTTGCTTTGGAGAGTGCGGCTCTTACCTGAGCATCTGAGATGTCAGGGGGGCAGCACTCTGCTGGGAAAATATTTGCCCTTTTGGTGGGGATGGGGGGGAGAGAAGTTTGCGCTGAACCTGTCAGCTAGGATGTTGGCAATGTCTGTGGGTTCGGTGTATTTTTTGTCATTTTGGACTAATTCTGAGCATATCTGGGAATTCCCACCCAGGTTCCTAACATAACTAAAGAAAGCCTTGTGATTATCCTTAGTGTCCTGTGCAATTCTTCTCTCGAAGCTGGCCTTAGACAATTTTATGAGTGCCTGTAGTTTTTTGCTAATACTGATCAGTGATGCCTTCCCTTTTTGGGATTTTGCTCTATCATTTAGTAGCTTCCTCCTTCTAGTGTATAGTTTGTTTATGGCTGGGGTCCACCAGACAGGACGTCTGCCTTTGGAGGATTGGGTCTTGGTTTTATTTGGGATTGCATGATCCATGCAAGCCTGAAGGTGTTCATAGAATGCGTTTATAAAGGATTCTGCAGTCTGGGCCGTATGTTCCACAGGCCCAGGGGCTTTGAAGGATTCCACCTCGGTTTTGAGGAGTGTGAAATTTGCTTTAGAGAAGATTTTCACTGTGGTTTTCTGGGCAGGGGTTGGGGTCGGGATGTGAATATCCAGTGAGATTAGTTTATGGTCTGATCTTACCAGTGAGGGATACACTTCTGCTCTGGAGCATAGAGTCCCCATGTTGGTGATGATCAGGTCCAGTATGTTTTCCCCTCTTGTGGGAGTGGTAACAAGTTGTTCCATAGCATTTGAGTTTATAAATTCTAGGAACCTTTGGGCTAGGGTGTTGGAGCTAGAGTAATGCTCCCAGTCTATGTTTGAGTAGTTGAAGTCACCCAATATAATGGTGTTTGGAGAGACCTTCATATTTTCCAGTGTTCTCAGGAAGGCCGAGTGGGGTTCCTGGGTTTGGGAGGGTGGTCTGTAGCAGACTATAAACTGGAAGGCAGTTTTACCCACTGTTAGTTGCACATGGATAGTCTCTGATGCTTCGTGCTTTGCCACCAACCTGGAGGTCTGGGTATCTTTGATGAATATCGATACTCCCCCTCCTTTTGTGGTTCGGTCCACATTTTGGGGCCGAAAAGCATGGTATGAGGTATAACCTGGTAGTGCTGGGGTGCTCTCGGGAGCCCTGAACCAGGTTTCTGTTACTGCACAGATATCGATGTTCTCCATGCTAAGGAGAGTTTCGAGTGCATGCATCTTGAGGTTTAGACTTCTGGCGTTGAGTAGCATTACTCTTAGTTTCTTATCCCTTGTGATACCTATGGAGGTGGGTTTGTCTTTTGAGCCTTACCTAAAAAAGGCACTATTGGGGTAGCAAGAGCCTTTGCCAATATCCGAAAGCCCAGGGGTGACAGGTGCAAGCCGTCCCTAGCGAAGCATCGTGGCTTGTCGATCATATCATCCCAAGCTGACAGGCATTGGATCCCCTTTGAATGACACCAGTACTTAAGCCAATTGTTGAAATTGATCATCTTGTCTTCATAGTGTGGCATCATTCTTGGTGAGGGTAAGATGTTACTCAAGGTCAGGGTCATACCGGCCTGGGCTACATGCTCAGAGAGCTCCTCTATGTCTCTTTTCATGTAGTCCAGGGAGGTACGTCTCAGGTCATTTACACCAGCATGGACAATGACTGAGTCATATTTGTACTTGCCTTGGAGTGACCTGAGTGCTTGTGTTATGTGGCGGATCCTAGCTCCCGACAGGCTGCTCACCGTGACCCTCTCCTTGTTCAGCCTGGTGAGCGGGACGTCAGTGTGCCTGATGATAGAGTCACCTATTACAAGTGTATCAGGTGTGTTGTTTAGTCTTAAGGGCTGTGACTGTTCGGCACACTGGCTTTGTGAGATATGCACGTGTTTTGTTTTGGGGTAAAGGTTGCTTGGGTGTCTGCTTTGGAGGTCTCTGCTGCTTAGGCAGATCTTTATTTAGAGCCTCCGAGTATGTTTTTGTGTGATTATGTGTTTGGTTTGCTGTCATGGTAGGTCTATGTGAGACTGGAATTGTAGTGAGTGTGGTTTCCTTCTCCTCCTGACTGGTTATGCCAGTACTGAGTTGAGAGAGCTTAGTCTCCAGTTTGGCTATATGGTTGCATCTCTCACATGTGTTGGAATTTGTTGGAGTTTAGAAGCTTCCTCAACCAGCTGATCAATATTTTGCTGATTATGCTTAACCAACAACTCCATAAGCTCAACCCCCTGCCTGTCAAACAATTCAAGTAATTTGTAGTGCAAAGGGGAACCCGGTGTCCATCCTGTGGGAAATTTCCAACTACAGAGCCCCTTAGGGACCCGTTTCATTTTAATGCATTCCAATAGGTATCCATTTACAATTTGTAACTTACAGCACTTTAATTAAACATGCTCAAGCTATTCATTGACTGCTGCAAAGTGCCAGTTTCACCATAAATCAATAAAAATTTGTGTTGTAATAAATCAGTGTGTTTATCTGCATGTTCATTTTTTCCTAGCTGCTGATTGTATTTTAGTGGCATTTTAGATGTCTTGGTTCCTGGGATTGTTGTAAATTCAAGTATAACTTAGAGCAATGGATGGAGAATCAGAAAATTATCCCTGATCTGGAAACTATGTCTCAGTTAGAAAGAGGTAGCCTACAAATGCTTGATATCCATGGCCAAGCTTACATATACCTCTTAAAATAACCATAGGGTATCAAAACCTGTCTGATACATTTGGGAAGCATGGCTAGGCTTAAAAAGGCCTCCTGGGATTGTTAGTCTAGTCATCACATATGAACCCATGATCCTATGGTGAGAGAGGCTTCAGGTTCCTTGAGATGTCATGGACTCTCCCACGAGAAAGACAATTGACTGTAACTCTGTCTTTGTCTAGTCTTGTAAGTGTGGAATCAATGTGCCTGATAATGGAGTAAGGGAGTCACCAAGTACAAATGCATTAATATATTTTCTCATGGAATAAGAACTATTAAGAGGATTTGCAGTCTATCTGCTGGTAGCCCTTTACTGTGTATAAACATGGTGCTGTTATGGTGATGGATATCTGCTGAGACTTTGTCTTCTTATTCATGGAAGACTTTGGCAGTAACTTTTTTTACAGCCTCAGCATAATTTGGTTTAATATGACTGTGATGAGATGGTGGTGGTAGTGTGTGATGCTTATTGTCCATCTTATTGTGTAAGATATATATTGGCATACATATGTGCATCTCTCAGAGATTGACTTATTCATGTCAAGTAGATGTTAATTGTCTGAGGGCACATAATTCCTACACTACCTAAGAATACCAAGTGCTATTAAGCTGGCAACAGAAGGGGTACAAGTAGGTTTACTTTCCATTTTGTCCAGTTTGGGATAATATTTACTTTACTCGCTAGACATAAGCAATTTAGTTTAAGTTTTATTTGTAACAACATTAGATAGAGCCACACCCAGTAAAAGGTTGCACTAAAGCACTACCCCTCACTTCAGGACATTAAATTAGTTTAGTTGTTTCAACCTTTGTAAGAGCCCTACCATTATTTATTTATTATAATGCAAATGTTTTATTGTACTAATATTTATTATACTACATTTATTAGAATTTATTGAAGCAAGTCAAATACTGTGCAGATAAGTTTTATATTCCATATTCCTATACTCTTGGATAAAATGGAAGGTCAGACAACTTGTCTTACCTCAATTGCCTGCCTCAAAGCACTTGGTTTACTCATGCAATGTAGCAATTGTTTGATGTTCACAGAAAATAAAATATTACTTGCCTCTCCGCAAACTATCTGTGAGAAATGAAAATATTTAGCTAAGATGTATGCATCACTCTCACATATTGTCACAGTCTGTGAACATCACATACCTTCACAGCATTTTGCTCAAATGCATGGAAAATTATCATATACTAAAGCAGTAAAAAAGTCATTGCCTAAGCCACCAAGTTCAACCAAGGCTAGGACTCAGCAGAAATCAAATACTACAATACATATCACCATATCCTTAGCTGAGAGTCACCATAAAAATATCTCCCTGAACTCAGTATGCATAATCCCTCTAGTAATAAAAATGTACCAGTGATGGGTGTCTCCATATTCAGGCAAAGAAACTCTATCCTTACACGGCTAGGCAAAAATAGAATGACAGTGATTATCTTTCAGGTGCCAAAACCTCGGATATTGCAAGGGCCATCAAGATCCTCAAGATGAACAAGTATGATTGTGTCATTGTGTTGGTCCATCTGGGTGTAAATGACCTGGCACACAAAACCTTGAGGGATATGTGGAGAGGGATATTTCTGAGTTGACCATGCCTGTCACAGTGGCAGGAAAAAGACCCTGGTATTGAACAGAGTCTTTCTTTCTCCAAGAATGATACTGAGGTACAAAGAAAAGTTAATTAATTTCAACAAGGGGTAAAGCCGAAAGGCGGAGAAGAAAAAGATTTGAGGGGGTCCAGTATGTGCCAACTAGGGATAAATTGCTGTACAGCCCTATACACTTCACCAAGGATAGCTTGTACCTTTCATGCCAAGGTGTCTGTATACTGGCTAAAGTCCTTTCTGCCCCTTAGTGTCTTTTTTAGGCAGAGACCAGCTAATGAATCTCCCAATTGAAAAAAAAAACAAAGAAAAAAAAAATCAAGTGCCAAACAATATCAAAATAGCACTGCTCAGTGCCAGGCATCTAAATAACAAATTGCCTGACCTTGAGATCATCTACATTTAGAGCACATTCATGTGTGTATTCTTAGCAAAACTTAGTTTAAAAGTGCAGAAGCATTTGTTCTATACTAGGGCTTTGCATCACTCACACCTTCAGATGTGATGGGAAATGTGGTGAAGAATCCATATTTTTAAAAACCTGACATTTACCTTGTAGTAGACTCCTAGAGACCCACAACCTGAACTTACTGGAATGCAAATCACATAAAATAAAACCAACTGTTAGATCCTTGCATAATTCTGGACCCAGTGATGTCCCCCAAAATAAAATGTAATGGATGAACTTCAAATACATATGTACTCCATCTTCTTGTGCCATGTTAATTACCTTTCAATAAACTGGTATACCCATACTCGAAATGTAAGTTATGCTCAAAAATGTGTTTGACTATATGCACTATCCCATTGGTACACTCTTCCCAAGTTAAGTCTGACCAAAACTGGTTAACTTCTCCTTAAAAATTCTCACACCATCAGATGTAAATATTGCACTATTCAAAGACAGAATTGCTTATCTCCTGCAATTTTATAACTGCAAAATATTGATATGGCTAACA
Source organism: Protopterus annectens (assembly GCF_019279795.1). Classification (NCBI taxonomy): domain Eukaryota; kingdom Metazoa; phylum Chordata; order Ceratodontiformes; family Protopteridae; genus Protopterus; species Protopterus annectens. The sequence continues at coordinate 469,275,967 of NC_056728.1, forward strand.
GTTACGTGATAAAATTGTACGCTCACCTAGATAAATGCAGTAACCTGACAATTCCTTCTTAGAATATACAGAAAAACTAAATACACTCAAATTAAGATCAACATCAAAAAATATCAGAAGTAATTAAAAATGCCATCACAAAAAGAAAGGTATCTCATGAACTTAGAATGGCATTACAAGCATTGCAAGCTGAGAATAATTTCAAATCCTTCTTTACTTACATCAGGAAATAAACAAATAACCACAACATTGCACTGAACGTATTCAAAATGACACCATCTACTTGGATTCAGCAGATATCAAAAATTCAGTGCAAAGGTCATCCCTGAGACAACTATACGAAACCCATATATTCCAAAAGATTTCAAACCAACTATCATCACAAAATGTTTACTAAACATACTTTCCAAAACAGTAAAAAACCTTTCTCATGGGACCTGATAACATACGTGATTGCCTGCTGAACAGCACTAACCAAGCATTGGCAGACATGATAGGGCATGATTCACAGTACTTGTGGTGTCACCTCGCAAAGGAAGACCTACCATGAACCCTAGAACCTACAGACCTATTAGTTTGAGAAGTCTCATCTGCAGTGTGATAGAACGAGTCATAACCGATTTGATAAACTACAATATTAAAAATCAATACTTGACCCCCAGCATCTTGCCTTTATTAAGGGTAGATCCTGCCTAACTAATATGGTAACCTTCTGTGGAGAGCAACAGAAGCCATGAACAGTAATCATGCTATTTATACAGCATATCTTGATCTCAGCAAAGCATTTGATATCATACCACATGCTAACACAGTTAATAAGATAAATACACTCCAAATGTATCCATGTGATATTAACAGGAAAGCAAATTGTTTGGGGGACTGAAGCCACACAGTGAGGGTGGAAGGTTCGTCATCACATAACTTAAAGGTAACCAGTGGATTCTATCATGGATTTGCACTACAATCTCTACTATTTGGCATTTAACTTTCTGATTTCTAAATAAGGACAATGAATCACTGGTTAACCAAGTCTGTGGATGATTGCAAATTGCATGTCCTCTTCAAATCCTATTCTGACACATAGAAGTTGCAATTTGAACTTACACATGCAAATAGCTGGAGCACAGAAAATGTGCAAAAACTTAATTGCTAAAAAAGTGCAATTTTGCTGCATTTGGTAAACAATCCCTCAACCCAGCTTATAGTACAGATAATACCCAACTACAAAGTAAAGATAATTGTGAAAGACTTTGGAACATGGGTAGAAAAGTCCCTCTCCTTTGATCATAATGTTGCATCATTGCTCAGAAAAATTTTCTATATGGTGTAGCTGATCACAAAGGGTATCTCATTCAGATGAAAAGATGCCCTTACTCCTCTGTATTCCACACTGATCAGGCCCATCATGGAATACAATGTGCCCTTTGAGATATATTTTTCTAGACATTTTATGCAGTTAGAAACACCAGAGGTTTCTAACAAAAAAAAAAAATCATGGGCCTAAAAGACATAAGTTACTAACAGATATTGGAGGCTCTGATCCTCTATTTAGGGTCTACAGACTCCTTAGGGATTGTCTGTGCCTTATATTTCAGGTCATCAGTCATATGTCAATCCAAGACCTCTTATATCTCCACAAATCAAACAGTCTAGTCAACACTAGGAAGAGATCTGAATGTGCTTCAACAAATAAGCAAATCTTGGTGGAGACAGATTCATCACACAATGATTGCCCATTCTCAAAAACAAACTTCAATTTCAGGTCAAGCAATGTGATACACTATCCTCCTTTAAAAAGGACTTAGACAATTGGATGGATGTTGCAAATTCACCCTCAGCATGACTGGTCTACTCTTCATTCAAAAAGTGAAGCAAGCTCTAAGAATGGGCACTTAAAAGGCATAAACGGTCACACGTGTCACTGCCAGTTGCTTTGTATTTTCCATGATTCTGTGATTCTATAATTTAGTTAAAGTGCTCAAGATATACTATTCATAGCCTGTCTAGTTATAGGGTATAGAATGAGAACTCTGCTAAAAAAGGCACACCTACTTCTGAGTGGAGCAGTCATGCACACAGTTTGTGAGAATAACACAGGTGGTACAGCAAATACAACAGCAAAAAGAGCCTGTTCAGCTGGCAGCAATGCAGTAACACTGAGGGGCATAGCATGCAGCTAACAGAGGGCCAACAATGGCAATATTCCAAGATGGACTCCAAAAACTACCAAATTAAGTTATGCCCACAAAGCAATGATCAGAACTCATAGAATTACAGGATGACCTATTTTCACAAGACAATCACTGTATACCAAGATGGCTCCTAAACACTGCCAACTAAGTTATGTCCAGTTAGCAGTATGCACTGTTATCTGAAAAAAAACTGATGTCAGTGATGTTAAATGAAAATGTAAGTAATTAAAACACACTCTGGTGTTTGAAGGGACTAAAGAAAGGAGTCAAATCCAATAAAAAACAGGTCAAATCTGGTTTGATTGACAACTTAAATGGACAGATTTCAGCATAGTACACAAAAGGAAAGCAAGTCCCACAAGCTGAAAAGTCTATTAAAAAAACAGAAAATTGAAAGAGCAAACCAGAGTGCAACATGCAAACCGACCATCAGAAATTTGAATTCCCAGAACAACAGCAAATTAATTTTTCTTGCAATGTCATAAATAGCAATGTTCTAAGATGAGTGCCCAACACCGCCATACTAGGTTATGCCCAGCTAGCAGTAATTTGAACTCCTAAAACAACAGCAAATTACCTTATTTCACAAGATAATTATTATCATTGTTCCATGATGGCCCACAAATACTACCAATCTAAATTAGGCTCAGTTGGCAATATGTGCTGGAATTTGAACAAAAAATGCTTTCTCAGATGTTAAATGACAATATAATTAATAAAAATACTTTTTGCTTTTGTGAAATGGAACAATATAAAAATTATTGCCTGTCAATACTGGCAAACCTCATTGCTTGGTATTAGAGCACTCCATTGTACTCTTCCTGTGTGAGTGAAAGTTTTTATCATTATGAAAAAGTTAAACTATTCCAATATTCCAGTAGTTCACAAGATAGCTGGGTTTCTTCTCTGCTTGCAAGATACATCCATGTTATCTTGGGAACAAATAAATGACCTAGACTTTTCTGGAGATGGTCTACATATTAGTCTAAAAGGGAAGGTTTATGTTCTGCCATTTTATTGAGAGTACTTTCTACTGATAGATGTACTTGATGTGACAGATGTGGTGCCTGGCCTTTATATTATTCTAAATATTTCTAAGCATTCTGTAATTTACAAACATGCATGCTTTTACATCCTTGCAACCCCTTACTCTTGTGAATTTACCACTTGCAAATACATTTATTAGTTCGTATACAACTTGTTTGATTTTGTTCTTTAGCATATCGCTATTCACTCTTAAGGGTAGCTTTCTGTGAATATAGTTTTGGGTGAATATTCTGTGTTTAGGTTATTTTTTCTGTCAGACAGAGTCACCCTTTTTCCTTCCAAAAACAGGAAGAAGACAATATGAAACTGCTTATGTTGTCTTTTCTGGTATTTTTTGGTACTTTGTTGGAATTTTGCTGTCATCCCTCTTGTTACCTTTCTGATCACAGGTAAACAATTTTGGTGAATGTGACAGTCATCTTTACAAGTCCTTACCAGGGGTTAGCATTTTACATTTAAATGGATCTCTATCTTAGATTAAGCTGCATATTTGTGGAGTAGATTGCTGGCTTTAAGGTGATGTTATTTGACCCAGATTCTCTGTTTGGTAAATTGGAAGCATAGATATAGATTTTTCTATCTTTCTGCATGTGTTGAATTCATTCTGTATAACAATCCCCGGGATTCATGAACCTTGCGCCAGGCGCACGCATGGCGTAGGCGCCACAATGCCAGACATGGCCGCCGAGCGATTCAGGTACGATCCAAACCCACGTGCATCAGCGGCGTACGCCGGAGTTGCGCCGCCTCCGGCGTAGGTATGTTAAATACCCCATGTGCGGTGTTGCACCATGCAAATGAAGGCAAGTAGCGATTCACGAAGTGGCGCGGGCGTAGCATAACAGCACGGCAATGTAAACCAAAAAAACGGTTTACATATATCCAAACATGACATAGGAGTAACGGAAGGCTGCCAACGTCATGTGTCATAGTGGTGCAACATGGCAATGTGGAAAGAAACCGAGAATGTCAAAGGAAAACCTGCAGAAAATGTAAATAACGACATAAATGTCATGTACGCAAAAACCACAGCAGAACCCCAGGACATGTCCATGGAAGGTGAGGAACAATGAAGTAATATGACAATGCCATAAAAGAGCAGTATAAGACACATCAGCATCACAGCCACAATACACCATAGTATGAATGGAAAGCCACAACCACAGCCCAAGGGTTGCCAAGGAGTGGCGTCGGTGTCTGGCGCCGTAACCATGTATTAGTAGTCAATGCCATGCAAATGAGGCAGATAATACTGAATCGCAAACCCCCGCCCGGGGTAAGGCTGCACCAAACGGCGCAGCGGTAAAACACCGAGGAGTGGCCTAGAGGGAACACCTGTCAATCGCAGAGGGGTGTGCCGCTGTAGGAGGAAGCACATTGGAGCCCAGCAAACCTGGGCTGTACAATGCACATCACAGCATCAGGACCGGCGTGTGAGGAAATAGATGCGCTGAGAGTATACAATGCGCGCACAGATGCATGTGCACGAGGATGACTACGTTCCCCAAACCAGTCATGTGACGGCCGCCCCGTCAACAACCATGGATACAGGAAGGTGATGCGGAGAATATGAGGAAATGCGGAAGCAGTGTAATTGGAGTCGTAATGAGCAATTAACACCAATCAACCGACGGAGGGCAATCGGCGGCAGCTGACAACTCTGCATGCAGAAATCTGCAAAACGGGAAAAGGGAGGAATATGAATGCAAAGAAAGTAGTGGATGTTGCAGAAATGCAAAGAGCGAAGAACCGATACAGCACAGCCAAGGAGAGAGTTAGCATAACGGGCGGCAGACAAAATGCATGACATGTCATGTGGCAGCAGGATGCACTGCCGTAAATAGTAGGTGCAACGTGCAGAAACAGTAAAGTAAGGTGTAAAGCTAAACCAATGCAGGCAAGTGTAATGTAACACCAAAGGCAACAGCGTTGCAGTGCCAACGGTAAAACACGGTAGATAACCCACAGATACGGCAGCAGAGACACACCCAATGACATCACCGGGTGTACAGCACAACACTATAAAGTGGGAATGCACACAACACACAGCGAATTCCCAAACGCTGCCTTACGGTGTAAACACACGGGGAACTTTTAAAATGTATATGTTGGGTGCTGCCGTGGCCGTGATGCATCAGCATGTGTTAGAGACAGACGGAGTTGCGGAGGAGGGTGCCGACAACTACCGGAGGCCTCAGAGGAGAAGGAGAGTGTTCAGACCAAGGGTGACCTACCAGGGGCTGCAAGACCTGGAGATAGTAGAGCGTTACAGGGTGGACAGGGACACGTTACAGCAAATAGTGGAGCTGTGCCGGCCAAGCCTGAGAACAAGAGACAACAGAGGGGAGCCCATCCCAGTGGACACAAAGGTATGTGTAAGCTTGCGAATACTGGCAACAGGTACCTTTCAAAGGCCAACCGGGGATATAATGGGCATCTCACAGGCATCAGCATCCAGGGTACTACACCAGTTTCTGGATGCCATGTTACGACATGCCCATGAGTATATATACTTCCCCAGATCTCAGGAGGAGTTGGCTAGCAATATGCGCCACTTCCACCGTGTGGCACAATACCGGAGGTACTGGGTGCGATAGACTGTACGCACATAGAAATCAAGTCACCACCCGGTGAGCAGGGTAGACGCTACATAAACCGCAAGGGATTCCCTTCCATCAATTGCCAGGTCATGTGCAATGCGCAGGGCATTATCATGGATGTGTGTGCTGGCAGCCCGGAAGCTACCACGACTCCCATATCTGGCATGCCTCACAGCTGTATCAGGTATTCGCCAGGGGACATCACACAAGGTCACCTTGTGGGGGATGCTGGCTACGCATTGGAGCCGTGGATGATGACACCCATCAGAAATGCACACACACACATGCAAGAACGCCATAATGAGGCACACGCACAAACCAGAATAATCATAGAGCGTGTGTTTGGGATGTTGAAATCACGGTTCCGGTGCTTGGATACATCTGGTGGAGCCTTGCAGTACTCTCCAGGCACATGTGCCCACATATTCATAGTATGTGCTATGCTACATAATATGATCCTGCGGAAACAGCTGCCGCAGGGACATAATGGTGTAGGGCCACCAAGCCCGCCACAACTGCCAAGGCAAGCACAGGCACAGGGCGTTCAGCGCCATGAACACACTGTGCCAGCCCCAGTAGGCAGACGGAGGCGTACCCAATATGCCTATGCCTTGGCAAAGAGGGAACGTATAGCACATACTCTGACAGCGTAGGCCCCATGGACTGACACCTCCCTACCTGCACACACAGTGAAATGGACGGCACACAAACATGTCCGCCCGTAATGTGTACTGTATGGGCGGTCCCATGTGTGACTCCAACATAGGTAGCACCCAAACACTGCACAACCAACAGCCAGCGGAGCATGGAACGCCAACACCTCAACCGCACGCGGGTCCGACAGCAGACGGCGTAGCCGTATGCTGCCACGTTCGGCGCAAGGTGTCTACATATGTACATATGTGCATACACAAATATGGATATAGATATCATTACACACGTAGAAATATATGTACACATACACAGATATAAAGTACAACAAGTTCAACAGGGAATCACAGGGATGCAAGGTTACAGATGCAGTAAGATGCGAACTCTCAACATAGTAAACATACTGAACGACAACCCGACTATCCGGGAGGGTGGACAGAGCAGGGAACGCCACCCATGGAAAGGTCAACCCACCTAAATGCATATTCGCCATTCGGGATGATCGCCAGGCCACGATACAGTAACAGGACATGTGCGTGTAATATTCTGAGGATATGAGGGCGGAGGTAGACACCGCCGGCGACGTGTTCAACGTAGGTACTGTGTGCAACCGTCCCTGCGAAAGCGGCAGTATGTCTATGTGTGAGGTGAGGGTGTCGTGTGTTCCGCTGTGCCAGTGTAATGTGTGTGACACTATAAAATGTGTATGTAGGTGGCATGTGACAGGCGGAGTGGAATAACATGTGTAGGCATACAGTATAGGAACCACAGGCGTATGTATAGCAGTACCCACAAAGTAGTACTGAGAGCTCCTCACTGGCTAGGCGTGACGCCGTAAAACGATGCAAATCGAAAATGTCCCAGAATGTACCACAGGAGTATAGCCAACATGACATGCAAAGGACGCATGTACAAACCATCACCGTATGTATGGCGCCGACATGTTAATTCCAATACGATATATCGGCAACGTTACGCAGCAATAGTTATGTACCGCGGAAATACGCATGTGCTACCCTGGCACCGATCGTGGACACGTATCGTCCCGTAAACACCGCTGTGTGTTCTACGAGTGTTAAACAAGCAATCGCCACCCGAATAGGTGGCAACCGGTAGCATACAGGCCGTCCCAACTACAGGACCACAATGACCGTAAATATCCGTGACAAAATGCCAAGGGATAGTCGGCACCTACGAACAGCTGCAGATATACTACCGATGTGACGGAGGAATACATGCAGGAAGCACACAAGCAGGCGGTACCGACAGCAGGCGACATCAACAAAACCTACACTCCTAGAACAACAGACAGGTAACTTGTAACTCCCCAGGCAGGGATGGAGCACACACAGAAGCATACCGTGTATGTACAAATGCAAGGCCCACAACCCGTACCCGTCACCCACAGCCGCCGATATACCCCATCGCACATATCAAAGGGATACAATCCGAAATAGCAGCACAAACATACAGGCAGTTAATGACAGCGGCATACCCGCAACATCCCGCGTGGGAACCACTATCAGCAGCGGATGCATACCTGCATCCGTTGTGTACAGGAATACAAGAGCTATGTTACACATCAGAATGCAAAACGCCATCGACAGACGCCGGGCAGGACACGGACACCCACATGTGGAACATAATACCATACCCAACACACACAATCCAAGGCTAACACCACAGCCAAATGTACCTGACGCGACACATAGCGGTTGTAGTCACACATAATATAACACAATACATACCATCCCCACGAAGGTAGTGCAGATAACCAACGCCCAGACGATGAATGAACCATGGCCTAGTTCCGACGAGTACCGTATGAATGGAGGAGATGCACAGGTGATATGCGCATAAGTACACACCGAGGAACAGCTATTGGTGTGATGAACCCACATGCCGCAGGTGACGACGGATATAAGGAAGACTCCCAGGATAGTCAAACTGTATGTTCATACCGAACAAAGACGTTATTCCTACAAGAGCCGATCACTTGTCAGTAGCGAGACACAAACGGAATACGGAAAGCAATACAGGAAAGGTATGTAGAACCCACGAGATGTACTGGTGTGTAACGCATGATATGTATGACGAATCGGCACTGTATGTGAACGGTGTTTGTCAGTAAAGATACCTGTCCATAAAGGAGAGAGTGGTGAAAGGTGGTTATGTAGTGTTAACCTGCTGAGTATACCAACCACTGTGGACACCGTGTGCACAGCAGTGGGACATCATGTACACAGCTGGGATAGGCCAAGGGTGCCATCGTGATTTAAAACACAGAACAATGCCACCACCCACGCTGATGCTGGCAGTGGATGTCCAACAATGAAGTGCCACAGCAGGGGATAGGACATGTATGTATAGTGTCACAGCACACATGTGTATGGGCAGATATTGTCGATGTCATACGTAATGTGTGCACGACGTGCACGTATGCCTCGCAGTAGGGGTGACCATGTCAAGTATGTATAATGTAAAGCTATCATGATGGATACGTTCAGACATTATACACAGTATCACAGGCATAGCATGCATGATGGACGTATGGCCTAGTGTTATGTACATTAACAGGATATGTATGGCCTGCAGATATGGGACAGAGCAGTAGCAGAATAGCCACCCAAAATGGAAGGAACATCAAGTAACCATGTCCAAGCTATCTGTAGCAGGTGCAATGTGTGCAACAATGATGTCTGGCAGGTCCATGTGTAAACACATGTGCAATGTACACAGTCGTGCCACCCCCCCCATGGTACTGTCCACTGGACAGCAAAGGTGGATGTCAACTGCATGTCTACACAGTACTGCTGTTGTGGTGGTCCCATGTGTATGTGTCACCCTATCAGCAAGGGAGCTATCACATGACCAGTGCCACAGTGTGTCCCTGTGGGATGTGCACAGGACCTATGTTCTACAGCATGGTGTGTGTCTAGTCTGTGTAGGTAAACAGAAGCCCAGGCTAAGCAATGTGGCTTGTGTGCACATATGCATGACTGCTTCATTCACCCTGCCCACTGCAAACGCCATGTAGGAGTACTACATGCATCAGTAATGCGGAGGACATGGCCCATGGCAGAGTACATGACACCACTGTGTAAGTGGTATGCAGATGAGTACAGATGTGTTCCCGTCTGTCATCTGCATATGTAAACTGTCTGAGCCTGGTATACATCGGCATGACTATACTGTGACATGGAAAGTTGTAGCCATTGTGGAAGGCACACCACGAATGTGTTATAGTAACCCTGCCCGTGTGTAGATGTGTGTATGGCACAAGTACAAAGGCTACCAATGTCCCAGCAACACACATAGTCCAGATATGTGTGGCCCTGCAGATGTGTACCCACGCCACAGTGGAATATGGCAACCACAGCACCATGTGGGGCATGTGTGTGTACAGCAACCATGTACAATGTGATATGCATGTATAGGGACAGTATCCACGTGATACCCAGTGGATGACTGTCGCTATGCAAAGGTGATGTGTATGCACCATCCGTGATGTATCTGACACAATGACATCTACACGATATATCTGCCACACCGACACCTGCATGGATGTTAGCAGTATGAGCTGCTGGAGCTAGAATGCTGCCAGGTATGTAGATGTGGGACATGTAGACATGGACATTACTCCGTGACAGCATGTTGTGTATGTAAGCAAATAGTGAACATGAGGGGACACATGACTGAGGACTGTGTAATGCCACATGTACCTTACATGTCGTAGGTAGCATGATATGCTTGCACCACTGTGTGACCTGTCCAGGAGTCACATAGCCTAACATCCTGAGACACAGGGTATGATGTGATGGTGGATGTGTACATTGCCAATACCAGAATGTGGAATGGTGCTGAAGGGCAATGTGGGGATAGTGTCTGATCTGTTACCCTCTGTACTACACCAACCACCCATGCAATGGTATGACAGGTGGCCATCATGTGGATGTGGTGTGCTGTGGCACACAGACGCCCAACAAGGGTGCCAGTAAAGGCATGGAAGTCGTCAATGAGTGTGTGAAGCATGTATGTGAGGATGTGCCCCAGTGCCATACCGAATGGTGCAGTCATGTCTGTATGAATGCAGTCCCACACGTGCAATGCACTACCACCCATGTGTAGTGTGATAGATGCGGTGGTGTGGTGGTCAAGGTACACAACGTCCATGAATGGGCTAGCAGTTAATTCAGTGGGCTGCTGCAGAGACACATAACAACCAGTTTGGCGGGATATAACAGCTATGGAGATTGGAGGTGACATTGGGACAGTGTCCGAGGACATAATGTGTGCATGGCAGTACCATGTATGTGTCCACAGGGACAATGCGATGTCCATGTATGGATTGGAACCCTGTAGTGAGTGAGAGTGTATATTATTGGTAGGTAACCCATTGGCTGGCATGTTGCCAACAACATATCTGTCGGCAATGCCTGGGTGACTGTCGTATGCTACATTGAATGTGGATGTAGCCAAACAACACAGACATACCACCACACTGCGTGAGGGCCCACACTGCAAAGTATGGTGGTCATGTGTAGGTAGCTAGCTGTGGAGTATGTGATGGACCACGAGGACACACCATGACTGTCAAGTGATGCACCACACACATTTGAACATACCCACCGTGCAACAGCCTGCACATGCGCCCATACAGCACATGTGCATGGAACATGCATACCACCGTGGCATCTGTGAAAAGGCCAGTACCACCATGTCTCTGTGTGGAATAGCATGGTCCCTACCAGTGCGTACATGTAGCGGAAGTGCATTGTGATATGTGTCAGCATAGTCATGTATACTGTCCGTCTGCCGGGGTGCCATGCCATTAACTACCCCGTCAGCAGATGTTGGTAGTACCGGCTGTTGAGCACATGTACCATGTATGCTGCAATGGGTGTGTGTCCAGGGTGTGGCTAGCAGGGCCGCAAAGCATATATGTCCATCAACCAGAGGGGGGATGTCTGTAGGTATAGCACACAGACACATGGAGGTATGGTGCATGCCAAGGGTAGTGTAGGTATGGTATGTCTTGTTTAATGTGTCACCCAGCTATGTGTAGTGCATGGCCAAGCATGTGTGGGTACATGGGAGTCCATACTAGGGAAGTGCGTGTTGCTGTCAGCACATGGCAGTAGCAACTGTCCGAGGTGCAATGTACAGTATGATAACACAGCCAGCATGTAACCTGTGGTGTACAGTGTATTCACCGTCACGTGTCACAATGTGTCTAGCGGTCACAAACATGGGTATCCGAACATGGAGTACCTATGATGCATTTGTCTTAGAAAAACATACAGTATGTGTGTACATCACTGTGTGATGTGGGATCCACTCACCTGTGTGTGTTGCAGTCCAGGTATGTGCCTGGGAGGTATGATCTGTGTACAATCTGGACCGGCAGGTGTGCTCTGTAGAGCATGGAGGCAGGTCCCAGGCACTGCAGATTAATGTCAGGCATGCCTTACTGTGTGTGCAGTGCATGTGTACAGCACAGTGGGGGGTGCAAGCATTGTCACACATCACTGCATGCCGTGCCTGCCTGTGACAGCCCTGCTGGCGACAGACATGTGACACTGCTGCAGAGGCAGCATAGCATGTGAAGATGGACATGTGGGCCCCACACCCTAGGCAGATGTCTGCAGGTCATGTGTGCCACAGTACTGTGGTTGACCATGACTGTCATACTGGATCAATACCACATGCCTGCATAAGTACAGTATGATCATAGTCAACAGTCGCAGTGACAGAGTAGGCAAATGTACAGTATCTCTGTGTGCAGACCACTGCCTACTGTACACACGGCTAGACACACACCCAGAGGGTGAATACACCATTGAGCCATCAGATGTCCCATTCCACGTAGCCTGTACAATGTCATCACAGGGTGGTCACAATAGCATGTGGTAAGACAGACATGTTGTGCCAGGTGATGTGTCATGTGTGCATATGTTGACTTGCACAGCCGTTCACATGTCTGCAACATACCGGTGCATGATGCATACTGTTACATGATGTGTGGAACTGCACTGTGACACACAACAGGGACATCTGACACAGGTGTGTTGTGAATGGTGTAACCCATGTTCACACAGGATACACACTGCCGCTGTTGGCAGCCATGCTGGTGGCTACCAGTGGTGCATGCAGTGGTCATACAGACATACTGCATACAGTGTTCATGCAGGGATGTCCATCCTTGTGGATGATGTGTTGCTATGTGAAGGTAGGTGTGTGTTGTGAATGTTACACATCCAGATGACACCATCTGGTGCAGTCATGGACGTCGACAGCATCACACACATCCACAGCAGTCAGAACCCTGTCCTGAGAATGTGTGTCAGTCACCCTCGTACTGTGTGACATATGTGCACATGGCAGAACACCTCCCACTGTCATCTAGGATGGCTATGTGATGGCTGGAATGTGCCGTGATAATGTACAATGCTGGTAGTCCAATGAAGTACGTGGAATCAGACACAGTACGCCATGGCTGCCATGTAAACCATGCACAACAATGACTGTCTGACAGACACAAACAATGCGTTGACATGTTGAACATGTGCACATGAGAACTCCCAATGAGGTATGTTGCACATATCGATGTACAACTGTCATCTATGGCCATAGCATGGGTGCAGACGCACATACCCCACAGGCAGTACCACGTGATGCAGGTAGGGGGCATTGCAGGTGCACATGTGACAGTTGCTGTACCGCCACATGTCCTGCATAGCCGTCATGTAGGGGTAGTAGTGGCATGTGACTGATGGACATGCCTGTACATTTGATCATGTCCCACAGGAGATGTGTTATGTGTGTACAACATGTGATGTGCCAACATCAAGCTGTGCAGTGTATGGCCGCCAGTGTACCTGTATGACTTGTTCTGCGATGGGTGCAAAGGCACATAGTACTGCATTGCACGCCCACAAGCCCCACACAGGTGCATAGCCTGAACATACAATACAAAGAGGGTGTGGGATGATAGCAACCCACAAGAGGAGATGGGTGCGGGTGGCAACCCACTACCACATCCGTGGGTATGGTGTGCATGTGTATGACACATTAGCACCTGAGAAGCTAGCAGTACAGCAGTACAGGGTTGCATGCATATATGTTCAACAATAGCCCTGTGTGTCCCACCACTGGCCCGTGGATAGACAGACACCAACACAATGTGCAGATATGATATGTGCACAGCACATAAACGATGCCTACTGTAGAACAGGCAGACTGTGTAGACATGTACACAGTACTTCTGCGCCAGCCACACTCAAACACGTTATGTGCCGAACCACACCAATAGTCCAGGCCATGCCAAAGCTGGACGTGCATGCATCTGTGTATGTACGCCTGTGAATGTCTCCGGCGTAGCGGTATAGCTGTGTCACTGTTCTTGACAACATAATGAATGGGTTGTATGTGTGATGGGTGCGTCATATGTGTATGGTCAGATTGACGATACCATCAGTGCCCCTGCTATGTGAACATCCCTGTCCCCATACATGGATACCTATGCTGTGCCCAACATCACGTTTCCAGAGGGAGGGATGGCGGTGTGTAGTGCACCAGCAGACATGGGGTGGCAGCAGGCACTGGATGTAGACATATGTGGTACCCACGTCAGTCCAGGTAACCATCCATGTGCACGGGATAGCAGTGTGTGGCCACATACAGCACTGTGTAGATCAATATCGCAGCACATAGCACCTGTCAGGGTTACAGTGTATGCATGGGTGTGTGATACCTGCATGCACCAGACACACCCCCACCAAGCAGCGTGCAGCCTACCTTGCATAAGGCCAGTGTCCACACCATGGTGATAGACATGTGTAATGTCCAAATACACATAGCAATGACATATGGAATGGACAGCCACCCTGCCAATATCATTACCCCCCAGGTGGATCACATCCCAGTGCCATGTATGTGGCATACCTTGCCATACCATGCAGCCCTGCCCAGCAAGGCTGCATGTGCTATCACAGTCCTACATGGTGCGATGGCCAAAAGGCACTGTCACTATCAACCATACACAGCAGTAATGTTACGGTGATGCACCCTGTGGTGTTACAGGTGCTGTGTGCTGCTGTGGACAATGTGCGTGTGTACATGCTATGCATGACCTTCCCTGCTAATGTGGCATGGTTACACATTGTCCCATGTGTATCACATGTGCAACACAGGTGAGCCGTGGAAAGTTGGCCAACACCCATACAGTGCTGTGTGGATGTACATGGCACAACACATGCATGTGCAGGTGTCCATGTGTATGTGTACAGTGCCACTGCTGATGTTCATAATGGCCACGTACGTGATGTCTATTGACATATAGACAGCATCCAGGTGAACAGTAGAACTGTTGTCACAAGGGGACCCGTGCCAACTGATATGGACACAGGTGTAGACAGGTACACATGTCCACAGCAGGCTAACATCAACATGGTGCGTGTACAGTGTGATGAGGTGACACACAGATATGAAATGACACCCACTGCTCAATGGTGTGACGGCAACACATTGGCTGTATCACTGCCATGATGCCTTGCAGAGATTACTGTGCAGATGTTGTACATGTCATAGCAATGTATTCCCAGCAGTATGCCAGAACAGCAGTGTAAATGTGACCTGCCACCATCGTTATGTCTTACAGATAATGCCACGTTCCTGGCTGCCTGCCTTTAGCCGACAAGAAGACGAGGTGATCATACCATTGCTACATGATAATTATGACATCTTATTTAGCCATGTGCCACTGCAGGCACAACAACGGGAGGAGATGTGGCAGGATATGCGCAGGAGGGTGAACAGCCTGGGCGGCCACAACCGCACATATCAACAGATCCGCAGGCACTGCACAGACCTAATCCGGCATGCGAGACAGCGTGCCGCTGCAATCGCCAGACAACAAGGTGGGACAGGTGGTGGGCCACCAACCCAGCCCCCACTCACAGCCACGGAGGAGCTGCTGGCCAGTCTGGGGACACCCATGGAACAACACGCTGAAACCCTCGTCCATCGTGGAGGTGGGTGTCTCCCAAACAATGAGCTCGGAGCTGCCTGGTAAGTCAGTGTTGCATGTTTGTATGACAAGCGACGTAGGAGTGGGTGTCATAGTACAATACATAATATAGCAACACATGCCAGGTATATGGCCACACAGGATGCATACTACAGTATGCTATGTTGTGTATGCACACATGTGCAGAGCACATGCAAACACGCAGGTGCATGATGTGACATGCAGAATGCTTACTGTGGCGATAGTAATGGATAATGTGCATACCTTTGTGTCATCCCTATACAGGTACGTCTGGCGTGTCGCAAAGACAAGGGTCTGTCACAGGTAAGTCTGTTGCTAGTAAAAGGCATGATACGGTGTATTGATATTCCCCATGTGTCCAGGTATGACATGCACACCTGGGTGTGCCCCAGTCACGGTATACAGGTTGCACCATCCGACACACACACCACCCATGTACAGTAGATCCAACCGTTAGTATAGAGTGGCATGACACCACATAACCCATTGGTGTGTTATGTGCAGTCAGCTATGCATACAATGGTGAAGGTGTTCCACAATGGCTGCATGTGTAGTATGCATTGGTATGCCTCTGCAGTATGAACACAGTACCACATAGTGAGCTGTGATCTGGCCAGAGCACAGGTGTTACCACTGTGACCTATGCCCCTGCATTGGGTGCACATGTTGTGACATGGCACATGACATGTCCCATGCACGTGGATGTCTGTCTGCAACATTGTCACACCATGACATGACCTATGCACGACATAGCAGACATCCACAATGTCTGCATAGCCGTAGGGAATGTGACACCTCAGACTAGTACGGTTGTATGTCACATGTGCCACCACAGGGCCATGTGCACGAGGTCCATCACACACAATTGTCGATGACCCAGACAAACAAGGCCATGGGTGATACCTACAGGCATGTTGCCACACAGTACATCCGCAGTGGGTAGTCACCGTTGCACCCTGTCCACACATAGTGGGCTCATCACTGTAGTGGACCCCCTGGACATCCGATGTGGTACACCAGTGAAATGGAATGACTGTCCCCAGCCAATAGAGGTGCCACCAATGTCCACCATATACGTGCTGCTGTGCAGCTGAACTGGTTTCCAGACATGGCAATGTAATGCGTCCAGGTCACGCATCGCACAGAAACATACCGGTGTCCTGCTACCGTGCAGTGGCACAGTGCCCGTACTCCACACTGCACAGCTATGTACACAGCTCACACCAACCACACATGCACAGACATCCTTGTTACAGATGCATTGTATTTGTAGACTGTACACATAACACTGCACTGTGACATCCGTTGTGATGTGGTGCATGTGGTGGGACACCATTGACACATGTCCACATGATACCGCACATGTTTGCGGTGTACATGACATAGTGACGGCAGCCATGTGTACAGTTAACTCGCCCGTGGCCACACGGTGTATCACGGTGATGCATGCAAACTACCATGAATGTGTGTACTGCATGCCTACTAACAGACACCTGCCTGTTGTAGTGTGCACTCCAGGGCAGTATGCATACTGCCACTATTAATGTCTGGGCTGCATTCACTGGGCTGTGGTGTGGGAATGCTGCATGCCACATGCAATATCACATGCATGATGTGTCTGCATGTGTGTGTGTCCATGTGTGTGTCAGCGTGTGTGTGTCTGCATGTGTGTGTGTGTGTGTGTGTGTGTGTGTGGCTGTGTGTGTGTCAGCATGTCTGTAATGTAACTTACGGTATGTCTCTGTATTGACAGGTGCTGTAGGTGCATTCCCTCCTGCGGTCCATCTGATGCTAGTGTCCCCACAGATACTAGTGGTGATGACCATGTGCATGAGGCACAGGCAGGGTCGTCACAGGCAGACACTGTGCCATTGGAGAACATCACACATACGTCCCTTTCATCCCGCACACGGTTCAGATGCCGACACATACCGCAACACCATTGCCCATAGATGACGGACAGTCAGCGTCTGTTGGCACCGAGCAGGAATGTGTGGTGGCTGCAGAAGGTGCGGGTACACATGACATTGCCAGTGTAATGACTGGTGGAGTGCCACACAGGCATGTGGCAGGTGCTGCTCGTAGGAGGAGCACTGCTAGACATACACCTGCCGTACAGGGTGCAGCAGCTGGTATAACCAGACGCATGTTCCAGACTGTGATGGCGGCGCAGGCACGTGCCGAACGGCAGAACCAGGAAGGGCAGAGGCTGCAGAGGTCCGCAATCCGTTCCTTAAATGAGAACATCCAGTCATTGGCGAATGCCCAACAGCATCTTGCCGATGTTCTGGATAGGAGATTGGGTGAGATGGCTGGGATCCTCGACCGAGGCATGGCCATCCGTGAGCGTGAGCTGTCCGTGCAGGAACACCTGGTAGGGGTGAGGCATAGGGCACGTGGCCGTGGGCTAGTAACACCACCAAGTACAGGTCAACGTGTGCGTGCCACCACCCATGCCCACCCACACAGTGCTGGTAGCAGCAGCAGTGCAGCTGCTACTACACCGACCACACCAGGACACAGCAGGCCACGTGGACGTGGCCCTGGACGGCCCCGGCGTGGACACGTTTCCAGCGGACATGTGTCATCGGAGAGTGGCCACTCTATACCTCCACCCGGTAGTGCCCGTGCGACCCCAGGCAGGCACGGGTCACGTCGCCGCAGGCCGACACAGTGAGCCGTACCACCTGCACTGTACAGTCTGGGGCTGCCAAGTATACCCCGTGTAGGCATCACAGATGACTGAACTGTGTACACACATACCCACACACAGCAAACACAACTGTAGGGCTCCACCACATCCACATGCATTCTGCACAGTCATGCCCAGTAAATGCACAGGCCCTTACGCACACACATGATGTCATCCATTGGTACAGCCTATGCCTGTGGCACACATATCACCCTGTGCATATGATGAAGTCTCTGCCACATAATCGTGAGCTACACCATTGGTGCACGGTTATGCAAACATATTCTGATGCACAGGGTGGACAACATAGTGAGAGGTGTATGTGATACCTGTGTCTGCATAGTATGTGATGTGTATGTTGTGGTGGCTGTGTATGGCAGGTGACAGGTGCGTATGTGATGTGGTTTGTGCACTGACATCATGCAGCAGATATACCATGTAGTGCAGGTGCAGCATTCATTGTTCTGTGTACACAGTATGCGTGTTGGTTACATGTGTAGCACCATATTGGTTCAGTTAACCCGTATGCCACTTATGGTGTACTTGCATGTGCCCACTGGGAGCACTGTTATCAGTTCCCCACGTGTAGTCGTGGGGTACCCACAGGCACATCTGGCAATAGCAGCATAGCACAGGTACCCGCAACCGGCATGGACCCCTACATAGGTACATAGGCGCACATGTACATACCAGGCTATGTGCCCTACGGCATGTGTAAACCTAGCAAGACTGTGTGTGGCTGCTAACACCCCTTAGGATGAGGGTACCACATCCATCAGTCTCCTGTCCCCTGTCCAGCACTGACACAGAGATGATGCCTGGTGCATACTCATGATCACACATCCACACGTCATGATTACTCCTGCACAAAGGCAGTCAGGGCCTCTGCTTCACATGGGCTGGCAATCCTCTCCGTGTTGTAGGGGGTCTCTGGGCGTTGACCCTGTTCCCCCAGCACGTCCTAGTCATCTTTGTGGTGAGGTGTGTGTAAGTTGCTTCTGTGGCCGTGTTTGCCCGGAGCCTAGGAGGTGGAACTTGTCCATGTCACCCAGGTTGGACATGGCTGTGTATGTCAGGCACAGATCACCACAGAGCAGACGTGCTGGGAAGGTATACAGCCGGAGTCCCCTTGGTCGGGCAGTGTGAGACACATGTCCCAGCACCTTTATCCCGCCTCGTGGAATGTTTGTGGTCCTTCCGAGTGCTGCAGGTGTCAGGTTAGGTACAGCCCATATGTGCCATTGTACGCAATCATTGCTGTGGTGTGTGATGTGTACAGGGGTACAATGAACACCCGTGATGTGGATGTGATTCCTTCCAGACCAGGTGGCCACAGTGGAATGTCTTCCCACCCACATTGGCATTGTGTGTGTTGACAGAGGTTACTGACAGGTGTGGTACCCATCTCCATGAACACGTCCACCATGTTGAATGGATCACCACCTACATGTTACGTTGGGGCAAACATGTCCTTCACACTGGGTAGGTCTGCACCTTCTCTGGCATGTAGCAACAGGCCATGGCTCTCGCACCAGTTATCCATGTGTATGACGCCCTAGGTGGATGTCCGTGTCAGATGGGGTGTTGGGTATGGTGGCCAGTGTGCAGTCATCTGCATACCTTGTCTGCCACAATCCCCCTATGTTGGCATGCACATTGTAAGGTCGAATGCCGAATGGCATGGGGCCCAGGACGGAGCCCTGTGGGCCTCCACCTGAGACCAGCTTTTAGTCTGACACGGCACCAGGAACACACACCCTGTGTGGTGTGACCTCCAACCATTCTGAGAACCATCGTGTGACTTATGTCCCCACATGTACGCTGGTGAGCCTTTCCATGAGACCCACGTGGAGTGCGTTCTGAACGCTCCCACCAGGGCATGGTAGTGTGTGCAAACCGACCTACCCCCATCAATGGCCTTGGTGACTGCTCCAGACAGGACGAGCAGGTTTGGGAGGCAGCATCTGCCCTTGACTAAGTTGTTGTGGGTATGTTCCGGTATTGGCTGTACACCACTGTTTGTATTCATGGGCACCTGTATGGCCCTCCCGCAGCTTTGCAGACAAGGCTTGTCAAGCTGATAGGGCGGTAATGTCTGCAGTCCATAACAGCACTACCCTGGCATAGTGGGACCACAGATGCCATATGCCATCCAGCGGGACCTAGCCCGTAGTAAGGCTAACATGAGACAGTGGCCTTATGTGTGGGGTGAGGGCCTCAATGAGGTTGGGTAGCACACAGCCAGGGACACCATCGGGGCCCATTGGTGCTGTGTTAACCATCTAACAGATATCAGATTACTCCAGGGCATATGAGATGTTTCGAGGCTAGACTCTGGTGGGATGGATATGTCCCCTCTTGGGGTGGGGGTGGATGTATGCATGGGACATGTCCGCTGGTTTGTTGACAATGTCTGTGGGTGCAGTGACCGTTGTACCATTCTGGATCATTTCTGGCCATGTCTGTGCGCTCCCACCCATGTCCCTACCACAGTTGAGGAAGGCCCTATGGTTGTCTCATGTGCCCTCTGCAGTACCACTACCACAAGCGGCCTTGGATGATTGTATGTGTGGCCGTATGTTGACGCTGGTATGAATGGGTGATGGCTTCCCTGGTACTGATAATGCTCCGTCATGTATTAGCTCCAACTGCTGATGTACAGTTTGTCAGTGGCTGTGGTCCACCAGACCATGTGCCTACCTGTGGTGGACAAGGTCCTGATGTTATCATGATCACTTGGTGCAGACATCCCTGTGTGTGCTCAGAGAAGGCATTCGTAAGGGAGTTGGCAGTGCGGCCTGTGTTCACCACTGGCATGGTGGACTTGTAGGGTACCACACCGGTCGTATGATGTCTGTGGTTTGCTGTGAAGAGGTCCTCACTTAGGTCTCCCATGCCAGTGTTGGGTGCAGGATGTGGATTACCAGTGGATACACTATATGGTCTGACATCACCATTGAGGGATGTACATCCTGTGTGGAGCATTTCCTCCCCATGTGTGATGGGCAGAACTGGTATACGTCCCCCCTAGTGGGTATGGTTCATGGCTGTTTCACAGCGGTCACGTGTATGAACACCGGGACCTGTGGCGTAGGGTGTTGTGTCATGGGTAATGTTCCCAGTCTATGTATGGGTGCTTGACGTCACCCAATACGGTGCTGTTGTGAGAGCATGCACACTCACCAGTGTCCTCAGGACGGCTGTGCAGGTATCCTGGAGTTGGGAGGGTGGTCTGTAGCATGCAACAAACTGTAGGGCGGTCCTACCCATGGTTAATTGCACCTGGATATTCCCCGCTGCAACGGCCACGTCTGTGGCATGGCCGGGTTGCTGTTGTGTGGCTGGGCACACACGACGGTCCACATTCTGCCACCCATGCTGTCGCACCATGTGTATGCATGTGTGCTCTGTGCCGAGTCTAAGTGTCTGAGCATGCCCAGTAAGCAGTTGTGTAGATGGACACACAGTACAGTGCACACCGCGCCCGACTGCAGTAATACCCGGGTGCATGCCTGTATCCCCTTCGCAACGGCCACGTCTGTGCCATGGCTGGGTTGCTGTTGTGTGGCTGGACACACACGACGGTCCACATTCTGCCACCCATGCTGTTGCTCCATGTGTATGCATGTCTGCTCTGTGCCGAGTCTAAGTGTCTGAGCATGCCCAGTAAGCAGCTGTGTAGATTGACACACAGGACAGTGCACACCGCGCCCGACTGCAGTAATACCCCGGGTGCATGCCTGTATCCCCTTCGCAACGGCCACGTCTGTGCCATGGCTGGGTTGCTGTTGTGTGGCTGGACACACACGACGGTCCACATTCTGCCACCCATGCTGTTGCTCCATGTGTATGCATGTCTGCTCTGTGCCGAGTCTAAGTGTCTGAGCATGCCCAGTAAGCAGCTGTGTAGATTGACACACAGGACAGTGCACACCGCACCCGACTGCAGTAATACCCGGGTGCATGCCTGTATCGGTGCATGCCTGTATCCCTCGCAACGGCCACGTCTGTGCCATGGCTGGGTTGCTGTTGTGTGGCTGGACACACACGACGGTCCACATTCTGCCACCCATGCTGTTGCTCCATGTGTATGCATGTCTGCTCTGTGCCGAGTCTAAGTGTCTGAGCATGCCCAGTAAGCAGCTGTGTAGATTGACACACAGGACAGTGCACACCGCGCCCGACTGCGTTGATACCCCGTGAGCATGTCTGTCTCCCCTTCGCAACCGCTAGGTGTGGGAGGCATTGCCAGTACACCCGCCGGGGTACACACGACAGTCGTCACCGATGTCTGCAACTGGGCGTGTAGCCATGGCCAATGGCATCCTGTATAGCCATGGTGACCATCCAGGTGACACATATGTGGCTGTCATGCCACATTGGCTGCCTACATCCTGCACGACGGATGCCCTCCCATAGGGTAAAGTGTCATGTGGTGCATCCCGTATTCCTGTCGTGATGTACTGATCACTAGTTATTTGGTATTCCCGACTGCAGCACTAACGTGTTACTGTACGGCCACCTTGGGATGGTAACAGGCTGCGTGACTGCGCACTCTGTCTTCATTCCCTATCGGACGCATTGCCTCTGCAGATGATACCACCCACCTAGGGGTATGCCTCCTGACAGTGCTGTGCTCAGTAATCCCGTTAGACGTTCTGTAAATGCTTCATGCTGTAGTGAGTTCATGTAGGTAGGCGTAGGTTCGACTCTCGGCCCTTGTGTGTGTGTGTGTGTGTGTGTGTGTGTGTGTGTGTGTTTCCAGCTGCCTCTGCAGATGAACTAGCTTTTAGACGCTTCGCAACACATACCTCGGCTATTGCCAGCTATTGTCTTACAAGTGATGTCACCCGCCTAGAAGTATGCCTCTGACAGCGCTGTGCTCAGTAAACTTGGTAGCGTTCTGTAAATGCTTCATACTGTAGTGAAATCATGTAGATAGGCGTAGGTTCGACTCCCGGCCCTTCCGTGTGTGTGTGTGTGTGTGTGTTTCCAGCTGCCTCTGCAGATGAACTAGCTTTTAGACGCTCCGCAACACATACATCGGCTATTGCCGGCTATTGTCTTACGAGTGATGTCACCCGCCTAGAAGTATGCCTCTGACAGCGCTGTGCTCAGTAAACTCGGTAGCGCGTTCTGTAAATGCTTCATACTGTAGTGAAATCATGTAGATAGGCGTAGGTTCGACTTCCGTGTGTGTGTGTGTGTGTGTGTTTCCAGCTGCCTCTGCAGATGAACTAGCTTTTAGACGCTCCGCAACACATACATCGGCTATTGCCGGCTATTGTCTTACGAGTGATGTCACCCGCCTAGAAGTATGCCTCTGACAGCGCTGTGCTCAGTAAACTCGGTAGCGCGTTCTGTAAATGCTTCATACTGTAGTGAAATCATGTAGATAGGCGTAGGTTCGACTCCCGGCCCTTCCGTGTGTGTGTGTGTGTGTGTTTCCAGCTGCCTCTGCAGATGAACTAGCTTTTAGACGCTCCGCAACACATACATCGGCTATTGCCGGCTATTGTCTTACAAGTGATGTCACCCGCCTAGAAGTATGCCTCTGACAGCGCTGTGCTCAGTAAACTCGGTAGCACGTTCTGTAAATGCTTCATACTGTAGTGAAATCATGTAGATAGGCGTAGGTTCGACTCCTGGCCCTTCCGTGTGTGTGTGTGTGTGTGTGTGTTTCCAGCTGCCTCTGCAGATGAACTAGCTTTTAGACGCTCCGCAACACATACATCGGCTATTGCCGGCTATTGTCTTACAAGTGATGTCACCCGCCTAGAAGTATGCCTCTGACAGCGCTGTGCTCAGTAAACTCGGTAGCGCGTTCTGTAAATGCTTCATACTGTAGTGAAATCATGTAGATAGGCGTAGGTTCGACTCCCGGCCCTTCCGTGTGTGTGTGTGTGTGTGTGTTTCCAGCTGCCTCTGCAGATGAACTAGCTTTTAGACGCTCCGCAACACATACATCGGCTATTGCCGGCTATTGTCTTACAAGTGATGTCACCCGCCTAGAAGTATGCCTCTGACAGCGCTGTGCTCAGTAAACTCGGTAGCGCGTTCTGTAAATGCTTCATACTGTAGTGAAATCATGTAGATAGGCGTAGGTTCGACTCCCGGCCCTTCCGTGTGTGTGTGTGTGTGTGTGTGTTTCCAGCTGCCTCTGCAGATGAACTAGCTTTTAGACGCTCCGCAACACATACATCGGCTATTGCCGGCTATTGTCTTACGAGTGATGTCACCCGCCTAGAAGTATGCCTCTGACAGCGCTGTGCTCAGTAAACTCGGTAGCGCGTTCTGTAAATGCTTCATACTGTAGTGAAATCATGTAGATAGGCGTAGGTTCGACTCCAGGCCCTTCCGTGTGTGTGTGTGTGTGTGTGTTTCCAGCTGCCTCTGCAGATGAACTAGCTTTTAGACGCTCCGCAACACATACATCGGCTATTGCCGGCTATTGTCTTACGAGTGATGTCACCCGCCTAGAAGTATGCCTCTGACAGCGCTGTGCTCAGTAAACTCGGTAGCGGTTCTGTAAATGCTTCATACTGTAGTGAAATCATGTAGATAGGCGTAGGTTCGACTTCCGTGTGTGTGTGTGTGTGTGTTTCCAGCTGCCTCTGCAGATGAACTAGCTTTTAGACGCAACACATACATCGGCTATTGCCGGCTATTGTCTTACAAGTGATGTCACCCGCCTAGAAGTATGCCTCTGACAGCGCTGTGCTCAGTAAACTCGGTAGCGTTCTGTAAATGCTTCATACTGTAGTGAAATCATGTAGATAGGCGTAGGTTCGACTCCCGGCCCTTCCGTGTGTGTGTGTGTGTGTGTGTTTCCAGCTGCCTCTGCAGATGAACTAGCTTTTAGACGCTCCGCAACACATACATCGGCTATTGCCGGCTATTGTCTTACAAGTGATGTCACCCGCCTAGAAGTATGCCTCTGACAGCGCTGTGCTCAGTAAACTCGGTAGCGCGTTCTGTAAATGCTTCATGCTGTAGTGAGTTCATGTAGATAGGCGTAGGTTCGACTCCTGGCCCTTCCGTGTGTGTGTGTGTGTGTGTGTTTCCAGCTGCTTCTGCAGATGAACATGCTTTTAGACGCTTCGCAACACATACCTTGGCTATTGCCAGCTATTCTCTTACGGGTGATGTCAGCTGCCTAGAAGTATGCCTCTGACAGCGCTGTGCTCAGTAAACTCGGTAGCGCGTTCTGTAAATGCTTCATGCTGTAGTGAGTTCATGTAGATAGGCGTAGGTTCGACTCCTGGCCCTTCCCTGTGTGTGTGTGTGTTTCCAGCTGCCTCTGCAGATGATCAGGCTTTTAGACGCCTCGCAACACAAACCTTGACTATCAGCGGCCATTCCTTTACGGATGTTGTCACCCACCTGTACATGTGCCTCTGATGGTGGTGTGCTCGGTGGCCCACGTAGCGCATTCCATACCTGTGTCGTACGTTTGTGCGTTTGGGTATGTGGGGTGTGGTCAATCACCATGCCTGCCACATGTGTGTGTGTGTCCATGCTCCCAGATGCATGGGTTCATACGGTATTGCCTTGTGTTTTAAGCCGAACACTCATATCCTGCCGCCATCCCTGTGTTTGTGGATGGTGGTACGCAGCTCGTGTACTGCATGTGTGCCTGTTGTGGTCGGCGACCGCTGTAGCGTGTTCTCCACGTGCACCATGCTATGGTGTGGTGGGGTGATGCTGTGTACATTACACTCCCGGGCCTGCCACATGTGTCCGTCTGTATCTCTGACATTGTATATCTATGTACCTATGTTGTGCCCGTACTGCTGCTCTAGCATGGACGGCTGTCTTTCCCATGTATCGCATATTTGCACGGCTGACACATATAACTGTGGTACGTTGCATATCCACTCATTGTCCATGCACTGTCCGTATTCCAGAACACCGTAAGGACATCTGCTGGATATCGTGGCAGACAGCTATCCTTGCTGACCTGACAGTGTACCTGTACACGCCATACACCTTGTGTGTACTTGCCTAGTTATGGTGTGTGTATGTCTACCTGTGCTGTATGCATGGCCGTGTGTGTGTGTCCCGCTACAGCCATCTGTGCAGGTGTCGCCACTATGGGTAATCCTTGTGGACCGCTGTTTCATGTACACGTCTGCACATACCTGCAGACTGTACTACCCCTCCTACGGCAGCGGACTTAGATCGACTGCTGCCCTAGGCTGTAGGGCCCCATGGCGCTCACCACCACAGCACATGGTGCCCCCATCTTGGTATATCCACATGACACACCTACTAGACAGGTGGCCCCACTAGTGCGGCGCCCTGGGCAGCCGCAGGATTGCCGTATGCCTACGGCCGGATATGGGCACATCACAAGGCATACGTCTACATTCGGTGTTGTACGACGTCCAGGTTATAATACCAGAGGGGGGACCTCATCAGCTATGCTATAGAATGCGGATCTAGTTGGATTAGTAGGTGGAGGGTTGGCCACACACCAGGGCTGACCGATGGAACACTGATGAGGCCTCTTTTGAGAGGCAGGTGGAGCAAGCCCCCGTAACGGGAATGTAGTTCAGGTACAGATGTAGGGTTAGCACACATTTGTCCACTCTTTCAGTTCTGTACCGCTGTATTACAGTGATATGCTATGCATATCTTCCATATACAGTGTTAAATCTTCGATTGATGAGTATTCGGCATAGTACAATATCATATGATACATGTGTTAATAGGATGCCTTCCGAGATGTTAACATATGTGTGTGTGGTTAACATTGCGTCTGTGCTTTCTATGCTGTGGTTACCTGTTCATTGTTTGCACAGAAAGTAACACATGGAAGTGTAAGGGGGGATATATAAAGCCTGGACACCTCTATGTTATGTGTAAGTCTCACGGAGCCTACGGGTGATAGCGCTTACATGTCTATGGAGTAACCTTTGGATACCACATGTGACCTATCGTGGACGAAATGTCTACGTTGACTGTTTCATCTACCTATGTGTGTCTTGGTTTGTGTGCCATAAGGTGCCAGCGGGTCTTTGATGTTGATTAGGTGTATTCCATGGTCAATTGACATTAATCCTATTAATTCACTGAAGGATGTTCTTCATTGGTGGGAACGCCATAGTTTGACCATCGTATGGCTTTCCTAGCTGACGTTGATATTGTGCCATTGGTATGTGTTCCACAGGTCACCCATTTGTTCCGCGGTATGGGAGCGTGTGATCCCCTTTCGGTGCTGGCAGATTGAGTGCTGTGTACGCCGGTATTCGCACAGCGGTCTGGCTTTGTATGGGGTGTGTCTACTGTTGTCCCTATCTGTATTTCCTGAGTTATGCCTCACTGCAGCTGTGTGGTTACACCAGGTTCGCGGTTATGGGTGCCATCTTGGTCCTACGCTTGTCCATCCCTAGCGATTGTCTACTGGACACAGGTATGGAGCAGTACACATTTCACACCTGCATTCAGCATTAGCCGGTGGATGCTTTGCACTATCAGTGGGGAGTAAGGCACGTGCTACTCCCACATCCCTCCCACGGTGCGGGACAACGTATTATCTGCCAAACAACACCGAGCCACGTTTCTGCATACCCACGATCCCATGGCTGCAACCCTCGACAGTACCCGTTGCACATCCTCCATGTGTGCGGGAATGGGATGTGGACGCACTTCTATGTACTGGTCAATCTGGGGATTCCTGTGCATATCACCTGCATTTCATGGACAGTTGTCATCAACCTTGAACACGCTGGTGGTGCATATATGTAGCTGTGCCGTAGTCACGGCTGTCACTTCATCTGGGTCTCCCGCTTGTAGCAGGTTGACATTGCGTACGGATAAATCTTTGGGTCCTACAATGGACACCAGTGTGCATATGTAAAGTGTAGAACATATTGGACTGTGTCCATCTGGCCAGTGTGTTTGACTGCCGCTGTATGTCCAGCAATCACGGATGTCCGAGTACCCATATTATGTAGTGCTACGTAAACCGGGTTTCCCGCCACAGAACCCAAATGGTGTAATTCCAATGATGCAGGCTAACAATTGCTTTAACTAATCCGCAGATATCCCATTGGGACATTCCCGCCTCTGTATTGTCACATTAACACGAAGAAACCATGTAGATCCTATTGATTCATTGAAGGATGTTCTTTATATGTGTGTACGCCATAGCTTAAACATCCTATAACCTTACTAGTTTACGTTGTTGGTGTGCCATTAGTATGTGTTCCGCAGGTCGCCCATTTGTTCCGCGGTATGGAAGCGAGTGATCACCATTCTGTCGCTGGCAGATTGAGTGCTGTGTACGCCGGTATTCGCACGGCGGTCTGACTTTGTATGTGGAGTGTCTACTGTAGTCCCTATCTGTATTCCCTGTGTTATGCCTTACTACAGCTGTGTGATTCCACCAGGTTTGCTGTTATGGGTGCCATCTTGGCCGTACGTTTGTCCATCCTTGGGAAATGCCTACTGGACACTGGTGTAGGGCTGTACCCATTTCACAGCTGCATGTAGCATTCTCCGGTGGATGATTGTCATTATTGGTGGGGGGTAAGGCATGTTCTGTACCCACATCCCTCCCACGGGGCGGGACAATGGATCATCTGCCAATCATCTCCGACACCCATTTCTGCATACCCACGATCCCATGGCTGCAACCCTCGACAGTACCCATTGCAAATCCTCCATGTGTGCGGGAATGGGATGTGGACGCACATCTATGGACTCGACAATCTGGGGATTTCTGTGCATATGTCCCGCATTTCATGGACAGTTGTCATCAACCTTGAACACGCTGGTGGTGCATATATGTAGCTGTGCCGTAGTCACGGCTGTAGTTTCATCTGGGTCTCCCGATCGCAGCCGGTTGGCATTGCAAATGGATAAATTTTTGGGTCCTACAATGGACACAAATGTGCATATGTAAAATGTAGAACATGTTGGACTGTGTCCATCTGGCCAGTGGTTGTGACCGCTGCTGTATGTTCCCCAATCGCGGATGTGTGTTTGACTACACATATTATGTTGTGCTACGAAACCCATGTTCTACTACGATTAACCCAAATGGTATTGATGTAATGCTGCAGGTTGGCAACTGCTTTAAGTAATCCTCAGAAGGCCCAGTAGGACATATACGCCACTGTATTGTCAATATAACACAGCCAGAACATGTATACCCTATTTATTCATTGAAGGATGTTCTTTATATGCGGAACGCCAGTGTTGAAACATCCTATGACCTTCCTAGTTGAAGTTGTTAGTGTGCCATTAGTATGTGTTCCACAGGTCGCCCATTTGTTCCGCAGTATGGAAGCGAGTGATCCCCATGTTGTTGCTGGCAGATCGAGTGCTGTGTACGCCGGTATTCGCACGGCGGTCTGACTTTGTATGGGGAGTGTCTACTGTAGTCCCTATCTGTATTTCCTGTGTTATGCCTTACTGCAGCTGTGTAATTCCACCAGGTTTCCAGTTATAGGTGCCATCTTGGTCGTACACTTGTCCATCCATGGGAATTGCCTACTGGACACTGATATAGGGCTGTACACATTTCACACCTGCTTTTAGCATTATCCGGTGGATGCTTTGCATCATTAGTGGGGAGTAAGGCACGTGCTATACCCACATCCCTCCCACGGGGCGGGACAACGGATTATCTGCCAAACAACACCGAGCCCCATTTTTGCATACCCAGGATCCCATGGCTGCAACCCTCCACGGTACCCATTACACATCCTTCATGTGTGCGGGACTGGGATGTGGACGCACTTCTATGGACACGACAATCTGGGGATTTCTGTTCATATGTCCTGCATTTCATGGACAGTTGTCATCAACCTTAAACACGCTGGTGGTGCATATGTCTAGCTGTGCCGTAGTCACGGCTGTCACTTCGTCTGGGTCGATCGCAGCTGGTTGATATTGCGAATGGATCAATTTTTGGAGTCCTACAATGGACACCGATGTGCATATGTAAAGTGTAGAACGTGTTGGACTGTCACCATCTGGCCAGTGGTTTTGACTGCTGCTGTATGTTCCCCAATCGCGGATGTCTGTTTGACTACCCATATTATGTATTACTTGGCCTATCTATATCCACGTGCCAGTAAGCGGAAATACAGCAAACCTTGAGTCCTGGTCATCTTCATAAAAGACATTATTGAACATATATCAGGCCAAAACAGACAATGACAAAAACGATACACTCCACAGTCAAAAGATACTGAGCTCTTTCACCCACTAACATGGGGCATCGTCGGAGTACGAAATACATTAGATAGTCGTCCCTTATACACTTCCTTCAGAGTCAGTTTAAAGTCAATTAATCAATAAACCTGCTCATAGTTAAGTGGACAGTGCTCCAAGTCTTGATGATAACTTGACATATACAAATCAGTGTTGCATACATTACTTAATGGAAACAATAATACAACAACAATGTGTTAATATAACTACAATATTGGTCAATACAATCAGTATATTGAAACATAGTTGATAATTGTTGTGAGTAAACCTTAGAATGTAGTGTGTTGATCATGATATTGTATATCAATGTGTATAATTGTTGCATTACGATTCCAAAGCATGGAATCAATAAGTACAATTAAAGCATATTTTGTATAAATAGGAATGTAAATGAGTCACAATGTTACATATGAATATGACTGTATTATAACTATATCAATATGAAATGGAATAAACTGTAGTTGTTTACATCTTGTTTTCAAGTGACAAATCTATGTCCATGCGTCATATATACGGGCCGTCGGACTGCTGTGTGTAGATATATACATGTGAACCCCTCGTTTCATACCTTTCTTTGTTACTGTCTGTGGATTACCTGTGTACACACATCAATTACCATGCCATACCTTTCCACTGTACAGGTTCTGGCATGGTGTACGGCTGGTTGGCCCTTAATCTTGCTGTGTGTTACATTGACCAGTGTCTATCTGGCAATTCGCTGGCGTGTCATGTGTGACCTTCTTGCTACTTTAGGGACCTGATCCCATAATTGTGACGTGCTTCCACTGGCCATATATCTGTCTGTCGTCTGGGATCTGTGTGTAACCAGTCCTTTCAGGACACTTTCTATTGTTGTTCTTCTTTGGTTACATATATGAGTACTTTGGTATGTTGTGCTATTATTGTGTGTGGAGCATTTCTCCACGGGCCTCTGCTGACACTGGACATATATCCAGCTAGCCTAGCCCGGTCAACAAGTGTGAGCCAACTGAACGCAATTCGCACGGGGGCACCTTCTGACAAGTGGGTCGGGTTACTGATGCATAACCGTCATCAATCCATACTACTGACACATACGTTATTCTATCCACATTCTATGTTTGTCTCATCACATAGCGTGTGTTTCTCACTATTTCTAACGGTACTTTACATGGCATTGCCCGATTCCATACTTTCAGAGGCTGACATTTATGAGACATGTCTGGTTGACGTGGAGGACACATCCTTAACCTTCCCTGCTTCGAGTGGATCACACACGCACACTTGCATTTCCTAATTGTGGGTTGCGCGCAGGCGCACATGCATATCCGTATTCTGTTTACATATGTTTACTGGGTCTGTGTGGTTACGTGGTCTGTGTTAGTTGTGACTATTCCAGTAACATATCTCTGATCCGGTTGACGGACGTGTGCAGAACGCACTTACACCTTTATACATGTAACAGTCTTTGCAGCATGGACGCATTACGTACACGTTCACATTTATATGTTCTATAGTCGTAATTCAAACGGGACTGCATTCACGTTTGCCGGTTACTGTGACCACTACACGTTAGCTGTTCGGTCTCATTAATATGCATACCCATGGTACTTAGCTACATTTACATATCCCCCCACCCCCACCCCCCCGCACTCACGCACGTCACAGGCATCCATTCTCCTGCTGGGAAAGGTGCGGTACTACATGCTAAACATTCCTTATTCCCTCCCGCTCATGGCCCAGGATGCATATGTCGTGACCGCAGGGATGTTCAGATCACAGGGGCTTATATCCCCACGCATACAGGCCTTCGATTGTCAGGGTGTTCCTGTGGTGCTTTGGGTTTGGTCTTGTCCGCCCAGTGTACGGAACTGCCCTGACCGTAATGAATGTTAGATGAGTCACATGGGCACGGTTTGTCCGTGTCTATGATACCATGTCCCCCATTATTCCTAACCGTAGCGCTGCTTGGCGGCGTACCCGTTGTAGATCTTGTTATAGTAATTGCACACGGTCTGGTCGAACGGACCTATTTCCATTACTAACCCTCGGTATTTATAACCTGTCTCGCTATATTACATGGGTTTAACATTGCGTGACGCGGCTTTCACTGAGCCACGGACATGTCCGTTGCTTAGTTTGGGCCAGTCCCGCTCTGCTACACACATTTAACATGGCGGAACAGGTTGAACAGCTCAGCAACGGGACATCGGGCTCTCCGTCGCTGTTTAGTATTGAATCGCTATGTTGACTTTGTTTCACAGAGCGAGACAGTGTCGACATTGGTAACGGACATCTCGCGCAGTACGTCCGCACCGCTGCGAGTGCCGTATGTCTGCATTTGGGCGGACAGGCATTATGCTGTGCCATTATGTCTGGGAATATATGGTTTCTTTCCATAGATGATATGGCATACTAGCAATGACCCGCGTCTGGGTGTGGGTACTGCTGTATTTACCCACGGCAAGAGTGGCCTTAGGTCACGTGGTGCCCTAGGCAGAAGTACTCCATGAT
The DNA here is from genome assembly GCF_019279795.1 of Protopterus annectens. Classification (NCBI taxonomy): domain Eukaryota; kingdom Metazoa; phylum Chordata; order Ceratodontiformes; family Protopteridae; genus Protopterus; species Protopterus annectens. The sequence goes on from NC_056728.1 coordinate 469,308,916, forward strand.
GCCACCGCCACATCACCCGCTAACCCCCTGGCCTGGTCTACCTACACAAAATAAAGGCTTGAAAGGTGCCCCGAGTAGAGCGCCTAGGAGGCTGCCTAGTTGCCCTATGCATAAGGCCGCATATGTGTGTGGTCCCTCGGCCGGACTCGAACGCACCACCTCTGCCGTGAGTATATCTAGCATTACCCACATCCAGGCGTGGTTTATTGCTATGATGTTCCACACCTGTGTTTGGACAACCTACAATAGCTTCTGCTATTGGCATGCAATGCTGTGTGTGGTGCCGGTTACCATACATATACCTTTCTCAAAAGCCGAATTTACACTTCTGAACACTACTGTGGTCTCCTTTGAGGCCCCTGAGCCAGTGGTAAACATTACTCAAACCGCTGAATTACGTACATATGCCTTCCACCAGCACCTACAGGACTGCATGAGTCAGGCAATCCCATACAAAACTGAGACTCTTTGTACCAAAGCCAAGCATCCAGTCTGGTGGACCCCAGCCATGAACAAGCTCTAGAACGACTGGAGGTAGCTACTACAAGATAGAGTGGAATACTTGTAAGGTAAGACACCCTTGCTCATTGTATGTGAAAACCTACAGGCTGTCAGGAAATCATCCAAGGGAAATTCAACAGAGGAATCAACAAGAACTCGACAGACAATCATAAGGCCTTCTTTAGCTATGTTGAACACCTGGGAGGACACTCCCAGATATGCTCACACTGGGTTCAGAATGATGTGAGGATGACTGAACCTACACACATTGCCAACATAATGGACGACAGGTTCGGTGCTAACTTCTCCCCCTCACCCCCACATGGAGAGATATCTATACCAGAGGATTGTAGATCCTGGAACTTCTGTGACACACAGGTGTGAAATGCTCTCTCCAAGGCAGTAAACACAGCATCCATGGGACCAGATGGTGTCCCAGCTGTGTACTCCATGAACCCATTGGGGAATTAAACCCACAGTTAGGACAGCTGTTTAACCGTAGCCTCACCTCAGGATACGTACTCCAAGTAGTGGCACAAGGCAACTGTAGTCCCACTTCACAAGGATGGTGCATTCACTGACCCTGGTAATTACCATCCCATTAGCTTGACAAGCCTTATCTGCAAAGCCATGGAGAAGGATCATGATGGAAGTCATACATAATGACATAGGGGACTTGCATACTTTGGATCCAACCCAGTTTTGCTTGGTCAAATACAGATCATGCCTTTTAAACGTGTCTGACTTTTTAGGATCAGTCACCAAGGCCATTGATGAGGGCAAAGCAGTCCATACAGCCTACCTAGACCTAGCAAAGGCCTTCAACACAATACCACCCTCAGGTATCATTGATAAACCCGTCTGCTTGAATGTAAATACATACTTCGCCAGAGGGGTTGCAAACTGGCTAAGTGACAGAACCCACACGGTCATAGTTGCTGGCGCCATGTCATACTCACAGCCAGTCACAGGTGTTGTCCCACGGGCTCAGTCCTGGGTCCACTATTTTCCGCATCTACATTTCAAAAGTACAAGCAAACACAGGGGGGTTATGGCTGACAATGTTTGCAGATGACTGCAAACCGGGTGCCATAGTCGGACACACATCTGACACAGATATCCTTCAGAAGGGCCTCACAGCTATGGATAACTGGTGCCAGAGACATGGCCTACAGCTAAATGCCAGGAAATGCATAGTCATACCCTTCGGGAAGAACGAGGTTACCCCTAGCTACCATATAGGTGGCAATCCACTGAGCACAGAGGGAGTTACCAGGGATCTGGGGACCCGTGTTGTCGGTAACCGTTTGTTCGACACACACATTGCTAACGTAGTTAGATAGACCTTCTACATTGGCCACCTGATCATGAAGGCATTCACATCTACATCAGGGGAGGTCATTGTCCCCTTGTACTCATCACTCATTACACCTATGATTGAGTACAATGCCCGTTCAGAATGTCTGTGACCCGACACCTGCAGCAGCTGGAAAGGGCCCGACAGTTCATCCACAAACGGATGCAGGGTCTCAGGAATATGTGTTATGCTGACCAACTGAAAGGGTTCCATCCCTATTCCGTCGCATACCACTTGCCCAGAGGTGACCTGTGCCTGGCATCCAAGGCCAGGTCGAACCCGGATTTGATGACTATGCTTCACCTAAAGAATCTAGATCCCTCAGAATCACAAGGGCAGGTGACGTACACCTTGGCACTGTCATTAATAGAACGTGCTGGTGGGACACATTCATCACCCAGACACTCACTATGCTGTGGAACAACATCCCAGTACATGTGAGACAGAGCACCTGGCTGGCCTTGTTTTAGTATTTTGACAAGGATGTCTGAATTGCTTTATTCAACTAACCTTGTAAATGAATATTTACTTTGCCACATTTTTAATCTTTACATTCCATTGATATATTTTACATTAGTCATAATCATAGTGTTTATCTCTATATATTAGGGTTCATTTATATTACTAGGTGTCTCTACTTCTATTAATATATTGGCACAATCCCTAGAACATATATATGTAACGTATACACTCAGACACTTGGAAAACATTATGTTGGGTCTTCTTTCATATTAATACATATAGTATTATTTTCGCGGAAGAATGTACATGTTGAAGCAATGTCTGATTTACTCACTGTGTGCAATCTGTAACCCGAGTAGACTTTTTAGCTTGTTCGCCTTTAAGGCATTTAATTAATACTTAGCACATCTTATTTACTGCCCAATTAAGGGTGTTAAATGTAGTGAATTGAACTGCATTGTATGTATTCTGAAGAAGTCTGCTTATGAAGCAGACGAAAAGCGCTGCAATAAACTATGGTGACTGCATTTAATTCCTGGTGGGCTCTGAGTGGTCACCGGCCATTTCTACAGTACCTCATTTTTGCTTTGGACTTTCTCATCTGGGTCTCTGTGTTATTTGTATGGGGAATGTCAAGTGTAGTCCCTATGTGTATTACCTGTGTAATGCCTTACTGCGGCAGTGTAATTCCACCGGGTTTGCAGTTAGGGGCGCATTCTTGTTCATACGCTTGTCCATCCATGTGAATTGCCTACTGGACACTGGTATAGGGCTGTACACATTTCACGCCTGCATTTAGCATTCTCCGGTGGATGCTTTGCATTATTAGTAGGGAGTAAGGCAGGTACTACGCCCACATCCCTCACACGGGCGGGACAACGGATTATCAGCCAGACAACACAGAGCCCCATTTCTGCATACCCAAAATCCCATGGCTGCAACCCTCGACAGTACCCATTACACATCCTTCATGCGCGGGACTGGGATGTGGACGCATGTATGGACACGCCGATCTGGGTATTTCTGTTCATATGTCCTGCATTTCATGGACTCTTGTCAGCAACCTTAAACACGCTGGTGGTGCATATGTCTAACTGTGCCGTAGTCACGGCTATATCATCGTCTGTTGTTCGGACACGGCTGGAGTGGGTTCTGTGAGAATGTATTTTGGGTCCTTCAATGGACACCAATGTGCATATGTCAAGTTAGATGTTGCTGGACTATGTCCAACTGGCCAGTGCTTTTCACTGCTGCTGTATGTTCCCCAATCGCGGATGTCTGTTTGACTACCCATTCTACGTGGTGCTACGTAACCAGGTGATTTAGTACTGTGAACAAATGTTATACATCCAAAGATGCTGGTTAGCAACTGCTTCAAATAAACCTCAGACATCCCAATAGGACATATCCGTCACTGTATTTTCAACATAACACCACCGAACATGTTGATCACCTATGTATTCATTTAACCATGTTGTCTTCATAGGTGGGAACGCCATAGTTTACATATCCTACTTGACGTTGTGGGTGTGCCATTAGTATGTGTTCCACAGGTCGCACATCTGTTCCGCTGTATGGTAGCGGGTGCTCCTCATTCTGTTGCTGGCAGATTGAGTGCTGTGTACGCCGGTGTTGGCACGGCGGTCCAACTTTGTATGTGGAATGTCAACTGTACTCCCTATGTATATTTCCTGTGTTATGCCTTACCGCGGCTGTGTAATTTCCCGGGTTTGCAGTTGTGGGTGCCATCTTGGCCGTACGCTTGTCCATCCATGAGAATTGCCTACTGGACACTAGTATAGGGCTGTACACATTTCACACCTGCATTTAGCATTCTCCGGTGGATGGTTTGCATTATTAGTGGAGAGTAAGGCAGGTGCTACGCACACATCCCTCCCACGGGGCGGGACAAAGGATTACCTGCGAAACAACACCGAGCCCAGTTTCTACATACCCAGGATCCCTTGACTGCAACAGTCGACAGTACCCATTACACATCCTTCATGTGTGCGGGACTGTGATGTGGACGCACTTCTATGGACCCGGTACCCTGGGTATTTCTGTGCATATGTGCTGCATTTCATGGACAGCTATCATCAACATTAAACACGCTTGCGGTGCATATGTGTGGCTGTGACGTGGTCACGACAATGAGTTCACGTAGGTGATGATGGAAGCGGGCACGCCTTCCTTTAGTAAATTTTTGGGTCCTACAATGGACACCACTGTGCATATGTAAAGTGTAGAGCTTGTCGGACTGTGTCCTTGTGGCCAGTGGGTTTGACTGATGCTGTGTGTTCAACAATCGCGGATGTCTGCTTGACTACCCATACTGTGTAGTGCTACAGGAACCATGTTTTCCGAGACCAGAACCCAATGGTGTACATCCAATGTTGCAGGTTAACAACCGCTTTAATTAATCCCCAGAGGTCACGGTTGGGAGGTATCGCCACTTTATTGTCGGAACAACACCTCCAGACTAGGTACATCACGGGAACTTTAGCCCGGTCTTACCGGCCATTTGCAATTGTAATTAGCAGACACGTGTCAATACATGTATAATAATACATATTGTCATGCTGAAGGTAATCTATGTTATTTGGACAATGGCTTCGTCTATTGGCATCCGTTGCTGTGAGTGTTGCCGGTTACCATACACATTGCTTGCTCAGAGGCAGACTTCCCAATTCTGCACACTACTGTGGTCTCCTTTAAGGACCCTGAGCCAGTGGTCGACAGTACTGCAGCCACTGCATCACTCACATATGCCGTCTACCAGTACCTACAGGACTGCATGAACCAGGCATTCCCTTACCCAACTGTGGTTCATTGTACCAATGCCAAGCATCCAGTGTGGTGTACCCCAGCCATACACAGGCTGTACAACAAGAGGAGGTGGCTACTACAAGGCGGAGCAGACACCTTGTGAGGTATGACACCCTTGGTCATCATATGTGTAGAGCTACACGCTGTCATGACATGGTCCAGGGCACGTTCCACAGATATACCTACATGGACCTGGCTGACAATCATACCACCTTCATTTGCTATGCTCGACACCTGGGAGGTCACTCCCACATATGCTCTGACTGGGTTCACGAAGATGTGGAGTTTACTCAACATACACACATTGCCAAAATACGGCCTGACAAGTTCGGTGAGGACATCTCCACACCCTCCCCCCCACATGAGGAGATGTCTGTACCAGCGGTTTGTGGTCCCCAAATGTTCTGTGACACACGGGTGGGACATGCTCTCTCCAGGGTAGTGGACATAGCATCCATGAGACCAGCTGGTGACCCGACTGTGTACTCCACTATCTCATTGAGGAATTAGACCCACAGTTAGGACAGCTATTTCTTTGTAGCCTCACCTCAGGTAACGCACTCAGGTTGTGTCGCACGGCAACTGTAGTCCCACGTCACAGGGCCAATGCCTCCACTGACCCTGGTTATTACTGTCCCATTACCATGAGGAGACCTATCTGCAAAGACATGGGGAGGGATCATACTGCGGCTCGTAGATGAAGGCATAGGGGACATGCATACTTTGCATCCAACACGGTTTGGCTTGTTCAGGGGCGGTTCATGCCTTTAAAGCATGGTTGACATTTTCGGGACAGTCACCGAGGCCATTGATGGGGTCTTGCAGTCCATACAGCCTACCTCGACCTGGCAAAGGCCTTCAACACATTACCCCCCTCAGGTATCGTTGATAAACCCATTGGCTGGGATGTGAACACGTACATCACAGGATGTGTTGTAAACTGTCTATGTAACACAACCCACGCGGTCATAGTTGCTGGCAGCATGTCAGACCTACTGCCTGTCGCAAGCGGTGTCCCATGGGGCCCTTCCCTGGGTCCACTCCTCTCATACATCTACATTTCCACAGTACAGGCACACACAGGGGTGTTATGGGCAACATTGTTTGTAGATGACTGCGAAACAGGTGCCATAGTGGGACGGACATCTGACACAGATATCCTTCAAAGGGGCCTCCCAGATATGCATATCTGCTGTCAGGGACATGTCCCACAGCTAAATGCTAAGTAATGCAACATCATACCTGTCGAGGAGTACTAGGTCACCCCTGTCCAGCATATAGGTGGCTGTCCACTGAGCGCAGGGGTGATTACCAGGGATCAGGGGACAGAGTTTGTCGGTCACCATTCGCTCAACACACACGTTGCTATCGTGGTTCGGTGGGACTTCTACATTGCCCACCTGTTTGTGCAGGGATTCACATCTACATCAGGGTAGGTCATTGTCTCCTTGTACCCATTACGTGTTACACCTATGATTTACTACATTGCCCCATTCGGAGGGTATCTGACCCAACACCTACAGCAGCTGGGAAGGCCTCATAGGTTAATTGTCATACAGATGCAGGGTGACATGGATTTGTGTAATGCTGCCCCACTTGTAGGACCCCTGCCCCATTCAGTCACATACCTGTTGTTTAGTGTTGACCTGTGCCTGACATACGAGGCCATGTCAACCCATATGTCATGTCTATGCTTCACCTACTGTATCTGCATCCCTCAGAACCACAAGGGCAGGTGACATGAACCTTGTCACGGTCATTAATGGGATGTGTTGGAGTGACACATATGTCACCCGGACACTCACAATGCTGTGGATCTACATCGCAGTACATGTGAGACAGAGATCCTTCCTAGCCTTGTTCGGGGGTATGTTGTCCATTGGATGGGGAATTGCAGATATAGGCCTGGATTACATCATTATCACTGCTTGACAGAGGTACAGCAATATCATAAGTATTTTATCTCCGGCACAGAAGGTTGGCAAAGTAATCCTAACTATGGTGTAGGGTTATGGCTGAACCTGGGTCGATGGCCTACCCTGTACCTATGGACGTATGAACCTATATTCATAGTTTGTCCCATTTACACTTGTCTATCCCCTATCCTCTTTCTCAAGTGTATATTTCTGTGGCACATGATTGTCCTCTGTATTACTTGCAGGTATGCTGTCTACAGTGCACATACGTCACAGTTGATGACAGTGTATCTGTGTCCCTAACACTGTGATACTGAGGACTACCACACATCCTTCACAACATTACATGCATATGTCCATTCTATTCTTCTTTGGCCTATGGGGGGGTGTTAAGGCAACAATTACACAAGTCCCTGTTTGTGCATGCTTCATGTTGGTGTTTGACCAGCCTCCATTGCAGTCGTGTGTTGGACGGTAGTGTTTCTGTGTGTTTGGCATGTGGTTTATTGCCGGTACATCTGTGGGAGGTGTGGTTGGCACATGTTCCTCTTTGCAGGGACACCCATCCTGGGGTTTGTGTCATGCATCTGCACTTGGCACGTGCCATATGTCCTGTACTATTCCCACAGTCGTGTATGCCTTCATGCACTACTACTGCGTGTTACTGGCTGTTTGTATGTGGTACACATGGTGATTGTGGTGTTTGGCTTGACCTATTCCCATGCTAGAACATACACATCTGTCAATTACGTTGTTTAAATCAAACTGTAACACTCATTCGTCTTTTCAAAATGACAGTCAATAACACAGGAAGCTCAGATTAACAACGTTTTACTACTGTGCACCAGGAGGCAAATAACTATGCAGTACAAGTTTAGAGTTTTGTCTTACTCTATACAGGTAACAGCTGTATGAGTATTGTGTTTGCAATCATCTTTTGCACACCTTAATGATGTGGTCAGTCACAGGGCATTTACATCACTATAGTCCACAATATTGTATTCCTACAACAGTGCTAAGGTAATGCTTATTAAATGTTTTCCCATGAGGATAGCACAGCCTTGACAGCCACATAGTCAATTAGAATGTCCTTCGTAAATTCTGCTCTGTCAAGGTTCCAAGACTGTTCAGATCCGTCGTCACTTCCTTTCCTACTAGGTTCCTTTGTCTCTCTGGTGAGCAGCTGTACTCTGTCTTAGATAGAGCTCACAAGGCCATCCTCCTCAGTGGAAGGATGACAGATATACCTGTACATACATTTATTATTCTCTAACCCAGCAGATGACTAATGCTGAATGACATACACCTGCTGCACTGGTTACTGCCAGGGTCAGGGTTCAATCACACTGCAGCTACACTACAGGCAATTACATGCATGATAAGCTCTACTGCCATATTGTAAAATAGAATAATATGCATTATACACTATTTGCTTCTAAACTAGCACGTCATATATATGTTTAAATATATATTTTGCTAACATTCTCCCTCCTTTGATTGCTTCTATTCTATCCAGAAACATATACAACATTATTTCATTCCCTAGCCTCTTCCTCTCTGGAACGCTTTAACTAGGCAAGTCATTTGTTGTACATTTCAGAAAGGATTTCATTTTGTATTAACAAATACCACTACAGGTCTTGATACATAGTCTCGGTTACAGATACGCCGACAGAGTCCCTGACTAATACTTACATGCAAAGTATCCCGCAACAGACACATGCTCCCAATATGAGCAGAACAACACAAATGGCAATCAAGATATTCAGTATGACTGAACCCCATCCACCAAATGGTTTGTGGAAATGGTTCGTCAGTGGGTTTGGGCCTGGTTCCGCCATGGATGACACCTGCTGTATTACCTCTAGGTGGGCGTTGATATTGTTCATGTTATGTGGTACTTAGACACAGCGGTCTTCTTTGATAAGCGCCAAGACTACCAATTCTCGCGCCAGGGTGCAGTGCGCTATTACATTTTGTGACACAACAGTTCTCATTGCATCCAGTTCATCAGTCACAAGTTCAAGAGCGAAATGTCACATTGCTCATTCCTCCGACAGGTTTTGACAACTTCCTCTGTTCCCTGATTGATTTCACTACTCCACAAGCTGGGAGTGTTCCAGCCCAGGATATAACGCTGTCACTCAAGTCCATATGAGTCAATATTCCTTTATCTCTTGCAGAAGAATGGATTTTCAGAACAGCTTCCATTTCACCCACTGGATTAGTAGGTTTCTCGACTGTGTTCCCAGTTCTTCGAGCTATATGTCTTATAGTTCGCTTCGTACCCAGCCGCAATTGTGCAGTATGTCATGTGACTGGAGCCAGATAACCCAAAAACAACTGCCGGACCAATTCTCAGGTAACCATTGATATGCTTTTTCCCACAAACAAAATAACAATATTCTACTTTACTACTGATGCGGGTTAACTCTGCATGTAACATTTTCCTGTCTATAACAGAGGACTGTTTATACAATTCAGGATGTTTCTGCACATCTTTCCACGTTGTTCTCATGAAGCTTCAATACAAATCATGAATGGTGCTACAACTAGTACTGTGATCTTTGGCTGTTATATGACATTTGTAAGACACAGTTATGTTACAAATACTCCCACCAACTTGAACTGTATCATGTTTATGAAAACAAACAATTCCTTTTTGTGTAACAGGTAAGTACAGTGCCACTTTGTCCTGTGATCTCACAGAACCTGTATCAAAGTGTAAATATTCACAAGTCTCAATCTATCCCCAAGGGGACAACATACATCGGAAGTCCTCCATATGATGTAGGTATGGCAGTACAAACACAGCAATTTAAAATGTTCATAGTCTGTACATGCACACGTCATGCCTAGGTATGTGTTGAAGTTTGGATGCCACTCTGTGGCCAGTTCATCACGTATCACTATTTGTATCTGTGTAGTTATATGCAGGTAAGGTCCCAGCAAATGTAAAGTCAACACAAACATGGTTAATAGGTGTATGATCAGTAGGACAGTAAACCAAATGTCTTTGGGGTTGCTTTGTATTGTTATACAGTCTGGCCCGGTGATTCAGTCTCTATGGTATATCAGCTACAAGATGTAAATCAGACTTGATATCCTTTACCGGTTTGAAAATGTGAGGTGAACCCAGGACGACCTCTCCGCAAACTTTACTGCAGTAGGCGTTGCCAACAGTACCTGGTACAGACCTTCACACGTTGGACTCGGAAATTATCTTATTTGGATAACAGTGAAATACACACAGGATACTGGAGTCAGCTATGCGTCCGCCTTCGCTTGCTCTTTATCTGTAAAAGACTTTAACTGCAAAACAGTGTTATTGGTTAACAATCCTCTCATGTCACCTGCTAATGAGCCATCGACCTCCAGCTCTGCAGGCATGACAGCTTTCCACTCTGGCACATGATATGCCATTCCACATACTACTTCGAAGGGGTCAAACACTTTACATTTGGAACTGTTGTCATGCTCAGCAATGCTAGAGGTAGACAGCAAATGCAACTCGTCTGGGTGTCACCCACCAACCTCCTCAACTTATTTCTCGGGATCCCATTGTACCGCGCCACCAGTCATGCTGACTGTGGGTTGTACATGCAATTTATATTCATGGAAATGCCAAATAATCCCCCAGGTTGCTGGATTGTCTGGTTCACAAAATGTGTTCTATTGTCACTGTAGCTTCTTTACAGTATGCCAGATCTAGGGATACTTTATTTTACTGGGACCTTTGCCACTGCTGCTGCATCCGGATTCCTGGTTGGGAATGCTTCTACCCATTTTGATAATATATCTATAATCACTAAACAGTATTTCTTCCCTTCACATTTATTCAGCTGTATAAACTCCATACAAATAGTACGGAACGGTTATGGTGGTGTAGGTAAACCCACTCCCTTCGGTTTAAATGCTCCCTGTGCATGATGTTTACTGCAAATATGACACGCTGCTCATGATGTTTGTATGTGGTTCCTAATTCCGTATGTTAGGGATATTCTGTTAACCAACTGTACCATGCCCCCTGTTGAGACATGGCTCTACCCATGGCTCAACAAAGCCGCATATCTGAATACATTAGACGTTAATATTGGCTTTCTCACTGTGGATATGTACAGTCCGTCTTCAAGGATTGCTCCTCGTCATACCCACGCCTGCTTTTCTGCTTTCGTAGTTGATGTTTGCATTGTTTGTAACATTTCTACATCTAGAATGTCTGAGGATTGTCATTCCTCATTCAAAAAGACACTTTCCAACTGTGAGGCTGCTTGTTTTGCAGCTGCATCAGCTCGTGCCTTACCTTTCCTACTGTTATCCTGTTGCTTTGTATGAGCTGCACATTTACAATTAGCTACTTTAGTGGGTAACTGAATGGAATCTAATGCATTCAAGATCAATTGCGCATGATTGATCGGTTTACCGGTGGATGTTATCATTCCCCTATTCTTCCACTGCTGCTCATAAACATGCACTGTACAGACAACATACTGACTATCGGTATAAATGTCCACACATCAGTTTTTCGCTAGAGTACAAGCACGTGTTAAAGCTATCGATTCTGCTGCTTGAGCAGACACCTTATGCTGCAGGGGTTGGGCTTCTACAATCTCATTATCAATAACTACTGCATAACCTACTTGATTCTTTCCTGTAGGACTCTTTCTACATGATCCGTACACATAAACTGTCACCTCTGCATCATCTAAGAGTATATCAGTGATATCCTGTCTGTGTGGAGTTATTTCCTCCATTTCATATAGGCAACTGTGTGGTGTGCCATACACAGGTGTCGGACGTGACGTTGATAGGTTTAATGTTGTACAACGCTTCAATCACCATATGAGGTTGACTCGGGTATGGTCAAACAAGACAGATGTCTAGCACGGGTCAGGAATGCTATTTTCTCTTGCAGCAGAATGATCGCAACTGCATGAGACACTCTCACAGTGAGAGGGTGGAATAATAACATTAAGGCCGAGGCCTGTACTGCCATGGGTGCTGCAACAACTGCCTGTACACAATGTGGCACTGACCATGCCACAGTGTCCAACTGCGATGAGTAGTAAGCTATGGGGCGTTGCTTACTTCCATGCTGTTGCATCAAGACTGACGTCATATATCCCTGCTTACAATCTACAGTCTGACAACATCTGTTATGATTATTCGGGAGACCTAATACAGATGTTGAAGCTATCAATCGTTTTAGTCTGCAGAAAGCTGTTTCTGCTACTGGAATCCAGTGTAGTATATGTTGTGCTGCCATAGGTGTATTAAAGATTAAAGCAGACAATAGAGCAGATTCCAAAGCATTGTTTGGTAACCAGCTTTGACAAATGTTAGTCGGCCCAGGAAGGACATCATTCCCTTCTTGGTAGTTGGCTTGGGTGCTTGTGAAATTGCTGCCTTCCTATCGTCATGTAATGTTCTACCCTCCTTGGATACCACATATCCCAGGTACTTGACCTGTATTCTCTGTAGTTGCAATTTATGCTTGCTTAATTTATGTCCCTGTTCTGCTGAATATTTCAATAATGCTATTGTATCTTCCCTACATTGCTGCTGGGTAGGGGCCGCAAGCAGAATATCATCCACATAAAGTAGAACTTGACTGGCCCCGGGTGGAGTAAACACCGAATGTTGCTAGCCATCTCCTGTGCGAATATCGTTGTACTTTCACAGTATCCCTGCGATAGCCGGGTATGGCTGTATCTGTTACCCTGAATGTAAATGCAAAACAATACGGACTATCTGGATGTATAGGTATTGAAAAGGAAGCATAGCTTATATGTACCACGGTAAGATACTTCTGTGGCGGGTTCATAGCATTCAATATAGTGTGTGGGTCTGGCACCATCGGTACCCTAGGTATTATTACATGATTTACAGCTTGTAAATCCTGTACCATCCGCCATTCCCCTTTGCTTTTCTATCAGAAGATACAGGGGTATTGCATGGTGAATAGTGATTACTTTGTAGATGGGGAATTCCCTCTGTGACTTTACAGATATCTTCTGGTGTCCACGGTCTATACACTAAGGGAGTTGGGTCCTGGCCTTCCTGTCCTGCATGAGGGTTCGGTACTTCAATTAATTGACAGATATCCTCACTCTGTTCTAGTGACTGTCTTCTTACTTGAGTGTCCCTAGGTATGTTACGAGTTCGGGATGTGGTTTCAATAGCTTCTCTTACATTTGGTCGTTGTGATACCTCTGTTGCCACAGGATAACGTGGGGGGGACTAGCCTGCCCTCCCGCTTCATATCCTGGATGTGGTATCGGAGGTGGTAGGGGGGGGGGGCTGTCGCTACTACTGTATTATTATCTTCTTTGTGTACATATGATGCTTTCGCATTTCTAGTGTTCTGTTCCCTTCGGTTCACTACCTCAATCCACCTATGTGCTTGACGGATACCCAATTGTCGCTGTTTTTTCGCCTGCACATCTTAGGGTTGCCACCTTTTCAAATGCAGAAAGTGGGACATTAGTGTTAGGAACGTGTAATTTGGCAGGGCAAAACATACCCACGGCCAGTACAAAGGACAGCAATTCACTTTTTGCCAGGAGAGCAACCTATTCTTGTAGCATTTGAGTTGCTTATTCTGTTTATTATGATATTTTGGTGTTTCAGATACAAAATTACTGTTTTATGCTACCATTTAAGAAGATATCTGAGAAATCTTTGTCCTAAGATATCAGGACATTTGCCATTTGTTCAGTTTGTTTGCAGGACACAACTGGCCAAAGAGGGACTGTCCCTCACAAAGTGGGACAGGTGGTTACCCTAGAACATCTGCATCACATTTTCAGTGATTCCAATGTTTCAGTAACGATATTTTGTCTAATATACCATCAATGTCATATTTATTACCCCATTTTGCAGAATATCTCACATTATGTGCTCTCTGCAATTGCATATACTTCACGTCACCCGTCAAACGCGGATCACATGATCTGTTTGTGCACTAATCTCCCATATCCTCTACACGACTGTTACGTAACCCTTCTCTCGTACCACGTGGTATCTCCTTCCCTGTATCCACTGTAGTGTCTACAATGACTATTTACTCTACTCTGTGTTCCCCTGATCTATGTCCAGATTTAAAACTACTTGGATTGGTCTTCGACCTGCTATCACAACTGTTAACAGAAACACAATGTAGTCTGGTCCCTGATCTACAATAGAGACAAAGAGGCAAACCCTCCTTACCTGAGCCTCCTGTTTATGACTGCACGTTTTCTTCTTGGGATCCAGTTTTCCGCTTTTCAGCCACAGATCAGACAGTGGACAGCCTCTTTACACACAACAATTCAGTCGGAGGTCTTTTCACTCAAGAAGAACCATTTAGGCAAATTCTCCTGCGCAGATGTCTAACCACCCATGCACTCTGACCTGTAGCTTACCAAGGGAATTCCGGATGACAAGGACCACAATGTCAAATAAGTTGTTAAAACCAGACTGTTGAAATCAGTAGGCTTTTCTAGGTGACAGTCAATAACACAGGAAGCTCGGGTCCACAACGTTTTAGTAGTGTACACAGGCAGGCAAAATAATATACAGTCCAAGTATGAGAGTTTTGTCTGACTCTATACAGTAAGCAATTTCTTTATATAGTGTTTACAATCAGCTTTTGCCCACCTTACTGACGTGGTCGGTCACAGGGCATTTCCATCACTATGGTCCGCAATATTCTATACATACGTGGGTGCTGAGGTCATGCTTTTAAAATGTTTTCCCATGAGAATAACACAGCCTTGCAAGGCACCTGGTCAATTACAGTGTCCTTCTGTAATTGTAGCTGTTTCAAGGACCCTGGACTGTTCCGATACAATAGTCAGTTCATTTCTTAATACGTTCCTTTGTCTCTCTGGTAAGGAGTTGTACTCTATCTTCGATAGAGCTCACAAGGCCATCCTCCTCAGGGAAGGGAGGATGTTATGCATGTACATACATTTATTTTTCTGTAACCCAGCAGATAATTAATGCTGAGAGACATAAGCCTGCTGTACTGGTTACTGCCAGGGTCAGAGTTCGATCACACTGCTGCTAAGCTTCACCAATTACATGCATGATCATTTCTACTGCCATATTGTACGGTACAATTCAATGCATTATATAGTATTTTGCTTCTAAACTGGCACTTCATATGTGTTTCTATATATATTTTCTAACAACATCCATCCGCCATATGCATGTTGTTCCGCCCTTTACCTTGACCGTGTGTATTTGGCCGTCCGCAACGCTACTCTCCACATGTGATGTCCCACCTTCCCTTCTGTGCCTGTGGCACCCTGTTAGGACGTCCTGTTTGGTAGGCACATGTTCCGCTATATGTGTTTGACTTCTCTGCATAGCTAATCATCGATGCGGTGGTTCAACAACCCGACTTGTCCACATGTGTACAGTTATGTGCACCGTGGCGTGTGCAAACCTATATGGTTTGGACGGGTACATACCACATGCGGGATGTACACATTCTGCAGACACATTCACATGCAGCCATTTCCATATCTGTACCTGAGGTGGGTTGGTGACATGTGGGGTACATATTTGCCCGCGTGGCACTGCCTAACACAATACTTCTTACCACATTTCAGGTATGCCCATTGTGTGTAGGTGTGTAGCTGCACAAGGATGCTAGCTGGTTTGGGTGCACAGGCATACATGGGTGGGACTTACATGCTACAATGGGGCTATTGTGTATTACATCTGCATGCATGGGTCCTGCTTCTGGATATTACACTTAGACATACGCCGTCCTGTGTATGCGACAAACACGTTGCTGGGTGTGGGACATGTTGCTATGCACATGTTTGCCTGTGTTTAGGGTATCTTGGTTCCTTCCTGTTGTTATGTCGACACAGCTACCCGGCTGTGTACTCTCACTACTGCTTGTGACCATTATGGTTGACACCTTTTCCAATGCCCATAGTGGGACATCTTTTGTGGAAACATCGGATTTTGCAGGACAACACATACCCACAGCAAGTGGAGTTGACAGAACTTCACTTGTTTGCCATAATATACGCTTATTCTGTTAGCATTTGGGTTCCTTATTCAGTTTCTTATGCCATGTATGTGTTTCATATACAAAATATATATTTTATGCTACTATTTCAGGTATATTGCGGGAATATTTTTGGCAGGAAATCTCAGGTCATTTGCCAGTTTTTCGATCTTTGGCGGGACACATCTGTCCAATGAGGGACTGTCCATAGCAAAGTGGGACAGCTGGTAACCCTGGTGACCATGCCCATGTCGCTACTGGGGTTGCCACCTTTTCCAGTGGCCAAGGTGGGACATTTTCGGGACTCACATCAGATTTTACAGGCCGACACATACCCACGGTCACTATATAGCATAGAACTTCACTTGTTTGCCTAAATAAAAGCTTATTGTTGTAGCAGTTTGGTTGCTTATTCTGTTTCTTGTGACATTTAGGTATTTCAGTTACGGAAATAACCATTTCATGCAACCATTACATTAAATACGGGATATCATTATGTCCTACAATCTTAGCACATTTGCCGCTTTTAATATTTTTATCGGGACACAACTGCCCATAGAGGGACTGCCCTCGCAAAGTGGGACAGGTGGTAACCTTAGTCGCTACTCCTATGTCGGTGCGGCGCTGACATGCTGCGTACACCTTCTCTGGGTATGCCCACTGACGGTGCATTGCGGGACAAACACGGTGTTACGCGTATCCTTTGTTCCTTGGACGGGTACACTTAGGGCTTCGTGGGTTGTATTTGCTTCTCCGTTTTGTTGGGACGGGTACTATGTTGCATACTCTACGTGCGTTTCATTCTGCACGGGCCCTGGCTGCTGCCATTACTATTATGGGCGGACCGTGGCAGTCAGCACATTAGGTTGCTCATCGCCTGCCGGCTTAGCCACGCCTCCGGACGCATCCTACTTGGGCTCGCTCACGTACACTACGCACGTGTCTGTGGTTGCGGCGCACTCTCATTACTATGCATATGGCGCTACGCCGACTATTCACTGCACCGCTGGCGCAGGCCTTACACCGGCCTTGCGCCGAGCTTCATGAATCCCGGGGAATATCTATCTCTCTATATATCTATATAGCTATATTTATAACTATATATATATATATATATATATATATATATATATATATATATATATATATATATATATTTTTTTTTTTTTTTTAATTTATTTATTTATTTATATATGTAGGCTTTAAACTTGTTTCCTTTGTTTGCTTTTTTTTCCTAGTTGCTGTGCTAAGGATTTGAGAGTAATACATTTCACAAAGATTTCTCATGTTAAGAAGCAGAAGATTCTTGTACACAGAATTAAGGATTAAGTTATTCCTATTTTCTTGACCATGACATTTGGAGAGAAAATATTATATTTCTTTCTTGATAGGGTGCAGAAAGTGTTGAAAGGATTGGGTTCCAAGATCTGTTGACTATTGTAGAGAGGTATTTAAGCTCACAAAATGTTGCAGACAAAAGCATTTTGGTTCCATGGTTGTCTATGTACCTCCTCACCTAAGTCATTTCAGCAATCTGCTGAAAAAGATTGTATTATTAATAAATTGAATTTAGCTGTGAAAACAGGTAATATAATGTTTGCCTCAGGCCATGATGGAGTAGATTATAAATATGTAAGTTACTGACCTTCCAACAATGGTTAATGCCGCTTCGTGTTCTTAATGGATGCTATTTACTGGGGTGCCTTTCAGGAATATTGTTAAAACAGTTATTTAGCTTGTCTACCAAAAATAGCACTAAAATGAACTTATAAAACTGTAGGCATATTGCCTCTTGTTCTAAAGGCTGTTAATTATTAATGACGATAGTGTAATACAGACTTTCCAGATATTGCCGTTAAAGCCCTATTAAAATTCTTAAGGAGAGAGTTTATGCCACTGTCATCTGTCCCTCTTCTGGTTTATTGTTTAGTTTTGACATTCACTAAGTATTTTATGATGCTTCTCAGAATTAATTGTGGGAAATTCCTGCAGCCTTTGGTATGATGATATGATTCTTTCTTTCTGTAAAGGTGTGTATGCTTAAACCACCTATCTTACATTGATTAGTTGTTATTTTAGTTCACAACAACCTATGTTATGTAGGGTTAAGCAGGAATGTCCACTGAGTGTGTTCATTAGTTACTTTAGTTATGCATGCCAATGATTTTAGGCTACAGCTCATCTTCTAAAGGTGGTAGGTTGAAAATTATTCCATGGGACTTTGTTACCTTTTTTTTTTTTCACTGATGAATTTATTCTGGTTTTGGAAAAAATTATATCTGTTTGTTGTCCTCAGTTAGTGAGCTATAGCATGTGTTACAGTTGGTTGGGTTACTGACTGATTTCACAACATGTGTTATTTTGGACAAGTTAGTTTATTTGGAACATCTATCTACCTATTTATTTATTTATTTATATGTGTTATCATTTTATGTTACCTGGCATTCACTTTTGCTTATATGAAGATTATGTTCCGTTTTAAAACTGTAGCTGAATTCAGCATGGGTGATAACAAGCTGAATTTAATTAGAATTTCTTTTTTATAAAAAGTCTAACAGGTTAATATTGTTTTGCTGGATTGTTTTGTTTACTTAACAAGCATCTACTGTTTGAAATTTGTTTAGAAAATAACAAACTGTCCTTACTTATTTTTCTTATTTCTGGTGGATCGCATTTAGCCCTATAACAAGGAATTATCTGTGAGTACAGGAAAGCTGGGTCTTTCACATGTTGTTTATTTTGCATCCCTGTACAGTTTCCTTTTTTCTGACATGTATACATAATGATGCTATGCCTTCACTAGATTATGTATTGTTACTTTAATTCACTTCTCTTTAGTAAACTGGGAAATCTCTTAAAATGAGATGTAGACCTAGTTTCATGCCTGGCAATCTTAGATAAAAGAAATTGTAGAAGACTGGAATTATGCAGATCAAGAATAATGAGGATTAGGAGAGCTTAGAATTCTCCTGCAATATGATTTTTGTGTTAATTTTTAGGAAAACTGGCTCATAAAGATATGTTCAAGTATTCATTAAAGATAGCTTATATTTAAAAATGTCACTGAATGGCATGACTTCTTATGTTGTGGACTTATATTGGAAAAGCAACCTGTTAAGGGTGACAGCCATTATAAATGTGATAACTTAGTGCCAGGCTATCATATTAAACCACATTTTTTTTCTTAAAGCATATGTAAAAGCACTGTAATGAAACATGAGCAAAACACCAATACAAGTGCAAAGCTAAGATTTACATTAACCTCACCAGACACATACCGTACCTATAAATAACACATTTCTTTCTCATCCACATAACTTAGAGATTAGAAGCCATACCATGAGGTATGTCGATAGATTAAATCCCAGGTTAGTGTAATATGTGTGGAACAGGATGAGGTCATGGATAAATGGATGATCTCCAGCACATTGTCAGAATGTGCACTTGCGTGATTAATACTTACACAAAGGTATCATATAGCTGATGACATCAGCAGACTGTGTACAGGGCCAAATATGTGTTTTACATGTAGTAGGTAAATGCTGTATATATTGTTATGAGGGCACACACACACACACACACACACACACACACACACACACACACACACACACACTTGACTGTAATGGGAATATAACTCTTACCTAAGTATAGAAACTACACAATACAGAAAAGTATGCAAGCACCACAGCTCAATCCAGCTTGGAGTGTGTCCGACAACACTTTATACGCAGTGACATCAGCAGTGTCTCTTAAAGAGAGGACAAGGGTAAACCATGCTGTTGTAAAATGCTATAGGTAAGGTTCATAGGTTCATAGGTTCATACTAGGCTATCTGCCATAGGGCATTTATAAGCCTAGCCAGAGTGTGTTTGGCTTTCGCCACCCATTTTAAAATAATTTTGCTATGCCCTTTTTCAAGGTTAGTATACTGTGCCTCTGTCTAACAGTGACACAGAAGTGATACCCGGGGTAAACCTACGATCTCCCATCCACTCATCAATATTCCTCTTGAAGAGAGTCAGTGAGGGACTCTGCCTAACCTGGACTGGGATTTTATTCCAGAGTGAAGGGAGCCTCTGGGTTATGAATCTGTCCCTCCAGCATGTCCCATTTATTTCAGTGCTCAGGTTCAAGTCTCTCGAGCGCGTAGCTTGATGGGATTTGGATTTTCTGAGGTGCAGCATGTCTATTAATTCTGGGTTGGACATGGCTTTATACGTCAGGCACAGATCGCCTCTGAGCAGGCGGTATGCCACTGAGTAGAGCTGGAGTTTCTTTAACCGGCAGCATATGGCATCTGTTTGAGCCCTTTGATCCTCTTGGTGAGGTACTTTTGGGGTCTTTCCAGTTGCTGTAGGTGTCTAGTAAATGCCAAAAGGGGCATTGTACTCAATTATGGGCCTGATGAGGGATGAGTAAAGAGGCACAATGACCTCCCCTGATCTAGATGTGAATCCCTTCATGATTAGGTGGGCTATATAAAATGTTTTTCTAACCACTTTGGCCACGTGGTTGTCAAATGAGAGATTGCTATCAACTTGGGTCCCCAGGTCCCTAATTACTTCTTCTGTACTTAATGGATTACCACCTATGTGGTAATTTGTGGGCACTTTGTTTTTGCCAAAGGGGATGACTATACACTTTTTGGCATTTAGCTTGAGGCCATGGCTCTGGCACCAGTTGTCTGTTTCTATGAGGCCCTTTTGGAGGATGCTTGTGTTGGCTGGAGTGTCGATTATGGCACCCATTTTGCATTCATCTGCAAACTTGGTCAGCCACAGTCCTTCTGTGTTGGCCTGTACCTCTGAGAAATATATACCGAACAAGAGAGGTCCCAGGACTGAGCCTTTTGGGACGCCACTTGTAACTGGTTTGGAGTCTGACATGGCTCCAGCAATTCTAACCATGTGGTTTCTGTCCTTGAGCCAGTTTGCAACCCATCTAGTGACATAGGGGTTTATATTTAAGCCGGTGAGCTTATCTATAATGCCCTAGTGGGGTATTGTATCGAAGGCTTTTACAAGGTCCAGGTAGGCTGTGTGGACCACCTTCCCCTCGTCAATGGCCTTAGTGACTGCTTCAAAGAAATCAACCAGGTTTAAGAGGCAGGATCTGCCCTTAACAAAGCCAAACTGGGTAGGATCCAGTATCTGTAGGTCCCCAATATCTTTATTTATGAGGTCCATGATGATCCTTTCCATAGCTTTGCAGACCAAGCTAGTCAGGCTTATGGGGCGATAGTTTCCAGGATCTGAGGAAGCAGCTCACTCTTCCTGCACACACATACAAACATGCACACTTGACTGCAGTGAGATTAGAAATCTTAGCTAAGTGCATTGACTTCAGAAAATAACGTAAGCACCATGGCACAAGTTGGAATTCTACAGAACTGCCGGTGAACTTATACTAGGTGGCATCATCAGTCCATGTGGGGGTCAATAGGTTGAGAGGTCTGCATGAAGTGGATGTGTCAGCTTGAGCAAGTATCAAAATAGTGGGGAAACATGGTCTTGGTTGAAGTAACTATAAGATACAGACTAGACATGCACACACACACACACACACACACACACACACACACACACACACACACTTGACTGCAGTGGGAATAGGACTCCTACTTATATAAGTTAATGGATTACAGAACACAGTACTTAATTCAAACAGCATGGCACAAGTTGGATTTCTACAGGAGTACAGGTGAGCTTATAGTAGGTGACATCATCAGGCCATGTGGGGGTCATAGGCTGGGAGGTCCGCGTGAAGTAGATTTGTCAGCTTGTACAAGTATCAAAGTAGTGAGAAACCATGGCCTTGGTGAAATAACTGTAGGAAACCAGATGTACTCTGCTGACTAGACGCACACACACACACACACACACACACACACACACACACACACACACACACACACACACACACACACACACACACACACACACACACACACACACACACACACACACACACACACACACACACACACACACACACACACACACACACACACACACACACACACACACACAGTTGGCCAAAGTGCAAATAGAGCCCTTACCTATCTAAGTGCATGGACTATACAATACCATACTTAATGCAAGCACCACAGCACAAGTATGATACCTGACTGCAGGTGTACTTATAGTAGATAATTCAAACAGCATGGCACAAGCTGGATTTCTACAGGAGTACAGGTGAGCTTATAGTAGGTGACATCATCAGGCCATGTGGAGGTCATAGGCTGGGAGGTCTACGTGAAGTGGATGTGTCAGCTTGTACAAGTATCAAAGTAGTGAGAAACCATGGCCTTGGTGAAATAACTGTAGGAAACCAGATGTACTCTGCTGACTAGACACACACACACACACACACACACACACACACACACACACACACACACACACACACACACACACACACACACAC
This sequence comes from Protopterus annectens, assembly GCF_019279795.1. Lineage (NCBI taxonomy): Eukaryota > Metazoa > Chordata > Ceratodontiformes > Protopteridae > Protopterus > Protopterus annectens. The sequence goes on from NC_056728.1 coordinate 469,331,414, forward strand.
ACACACACACACACACACACACACACACACACACACACACACACACACACACACACACACACAGTTGGCCACAGTGCAAATAGAGCCCTTACCTATCTAAGTGTATGGACTATACAATACAATACTTAATGCAAGCACCACAGCACAAGTATTATAGTAGATGATATCAGCAGACCATATAGTGAATAACAGCTTGTAGTTACTGCCTTGGCACATGTCTTCATAGCATGATATGAGGCTATTAACCTAATAACAGCATTCTGTTAATAACCCTATTAGTGTGGCAACAGGAATACCCTTATTGACCATACTTGGATATTTAATATTAGCAGAGCATGGTTGTGAGTACCAACAAGTGGATCTGTCCATGTGGGAGCACACTACAGTACATATTACAGTTGGTAACATGATTGAAAGGAATGAGTCCCCAGTGTTCTACTAATTTGTGTTTGCGGACGTCAGGATGTGGCCAGCATATTGATGTATTGTAAACATATGAGACATGCTTACATCTGGACCTTACTGTGTAATGTTTCCCATGTAATATCCAATATATATCAACAGAGAAGCATCATATATACAGTCTCATAGTGCAGCATGCAGTGGGTTTGTGCGATGGTGAGCAAAGTGTACACATATGTGAATTACACCTCTTTGCATGTAGGTAAGCAGTGCACAAATGCGAGCCACAGTGCACACGTCTACCAGCTGATTCTCTACTCCAAGCCTGGTTTTTGCACTTACCAAGGGCAATAATTGAGTATATATAGGTTCATAGGTTCATAGGTTCATACTAGGCTATCTGCCCAAGGGCATTTATAAGCCTAGCCCATAGTTATGTGGCTTTCGCCACCCCTTTAGTTTGAATAAAAACTATGCCTATCATTTTGCTGTGCCTCTGTCAAGCAGTGACACTGAAGTAATCCCTGGGGTATATCTGCAATCTCCCATCCATTGGTCAAGATTCTTCTTGAACAAGGCCAGAGAGGTGCTCTGCCTCACATGTACCGGGATTTTGTTCCACAGCATAGGGAGTCTCTGGGTGATGAATCTGTCCCTCCAGCACGTTCTATTTATAACCGTGTCCAGGTTTAAGTCTCCTGCCCTTGTGGTTCTGAGGGATCTAGATTTTTTGAGGTGAAGCATATTCATCAAATCTGGGTTTGACATGGCCTTATATGTCAGGCACAGGTCACCTCTGAGCAAGTGGTATGAGACTGAATAGAGCTGGAGTTCTTTCAGTCGGGCAGCATAAGACATATTTTTGAGACCCTTTATCCTTTTGGTGAGGAACTTTTGGGGCCTTTCAAGCTGCAGCAGGTGTCTGGTCAGATACATTCCGAACGGGGCATTGTACTCAATGACCTCCCTTGATCTAGATGTGAATCCCTTCATGATCAGGTGGGCGATATAGAAGGTTTTCCTAACTACTTTAGCAACATGAGTGTCAAACGAAAGGCTACTGTCAACCTGGGTCCCCAGATCCCTGATGACTTCTTCTGTGCTCAGTGGATTGCCACCTATATGGTAGCTAGGGGTAACCTTGTTTTTCCCGAAGGGTATGACTATGCATTTTTTGGCGTTTAACTTCAGGCCATGGCTCTGGCACCAGTTATCCATTTCTGTGAGGCCCTTCTGGAGGATATCTGTGTCAGATGTGTTTTCGACTATGGCGCCCAGTTTGCAGTCATCTGCAAACTTTGTCAGCCATAACCCTCCTGTGTTTGCTTGTACTTCAGAAAAGTAGATGCCGAACAAGAGTGGACCCAGGACTGAGCCCTGTGGGACACCACTTGTGACAGGCTTTGAGTCTGACATGGCTCCAGCAACTCTGACCCTGTGGGTTCTGTCACTTAGCCAGTTTGCAACCCATCTTGTGATGTATGGGTTTACATTCAAGCTGATGAGTTTTTCGATGATACCTGAGTGGGGTATTGTGTGAAGGCCTTTGCCAGGTCGAGGTAGGCTGTATGGACTGCCTTTCCTCATCAATGGCCTTGGTGACTGTCTCGAAAAAGTCAACCAAGTTTAAGAGGCAGGATCTGCCTTTGACAAAGCCAAACTGGGTTGGATCCAAAGTCTGCAAGTTCCCTATGTCTTTATTTATGAGTTCCATTATGATCCTCTCCATGGCTTTGCAGATAAGGCTTGTCAAGCTAATGGGGCGGTAATTTCCAGGGTCTGTGGAGGCACCGCCCTTATGAAGTGGGACCACAGTCGCCGTGCGCCACTCCTTGGGTACGTATCCTGAGGTGAGGCTAAGATTAAACAGCTGTCCTAACTTTGGGTTTAATTCCTCGTTGAGTTCGTGAAGCACACAGCCGGGGACACCATCTGGTCCCATGGATGCTGTGTTTTTTGCCTTAGTGAGGGCAGTTCTCACCTGGGTGTTGGAGATGTTTGGGGGGCTACAATCCTCTGGAACAGATATCTCTCCTTTTGGGGGGGGAGGGGGGGAGAAGTTTGCACTGAACCTGTCAGCCAGTATATTGGCAATGTGTGTAGGTTCTGGTTTCTATTTTTGGCAATCTGCTTCCTATGTGTTTTTGTTTGCCCAGTTTTAGCGATGTGGCACTCCGTGCAAAACTGCTGAGCAGAGCCAAGCATGACACCTTTAGTTTCATGCCACAAACAAGGCAATGGCCTTGTTCTTATCAGAAAACAATATGTGCCATGTTTGACTATACTCAGACAATTCACCCCAGGACTGATATGTACTAGTAATGGACATGGACATCTCCTACATTCATTAGCTCATAAGTAAAGGAAAGTGAACAGAGAAAAAAGTGAAATCCATAAAAGCTAGGTATGTTAACCACAGTAGAAAATGAAAGTACACATTACAAATGTCTACATAGTGTGGGATTTGAACCAACACACCAATGGATCTTCAGAGCACAAGATGGATGCATTATTGCCAGAGGAACAGCTATGTATCACAGTAGTACAAACATTATTCACACAATGAAGTACAACACAATGTACACTGCTATCACAGATGAGTTATTGGTATGGGTCAAACAAGAGAATCCTGCTGTGGGGGGAGACAAACCTCAGTTACTGTTATGTGTCAAAGAAGCTTAGCCTGTTGTTAGTTTGGTGATTACAGCTGTTGTCCTGGCATGGCACAATGAAATATATGTTATTCTCTCCATGTGACTCATTACTCTCCTTGTTCTGCATCCTGTCTGTAGTTTGATCTTGGGGCTGTTTTTGAATTCAGAGACTGCAGTGTGTATCATTATCTTACAACTGTTGTGTGTACTGCTTTACCATTGAAAATGTATGGTGCTATACTGGGGGCATGCAGTGTTCCTCGTTACCTTTGAGAGGGCTGACTGTGTGAGTCTGTAATGGATGAGGCATACTGCTTAGTAATGGGAACATGTAAGGGAACACATTTGCTCTGCTGTGGCATGTTACAGTTATTTCTATGGACATTCAACAATATTTACCTGATTATTGTAGCAAGGTAAACAAATCAATAATATGCCAAAATATCATTAAACAATCAGCCCAGGTTCAGAAGCATACCTCTCAAAGAGCATGAAATGTGAACAAAGCCATAAATAAAACTGGGACAAAAACAATAAAATAGGGACACTTCTTAAATATTGCTCTTTCAAACTAAGAAAGTTGATAAAATAATAAGTTTTGCATTATCATGAAATTTCTGAAAGACATGAAGTCTGAAACATAGATGTCTGTCATTATTTTCTGAGTTAAATCTTTAAAGATTTGCCATTAATCTTCCATAACACCACACATCTTTATGAAAAACGAACAAAAAATATAATGCCAGATTCTGGACATTGTGTGATGATCTGTCCAGTTGAGAGGAATGTTCATGAGGTACCTTGCAATTGCAACAGTTGACAACACTTTTAGTTCAGGACTGACCCTATGTGATGCAGGCAGTACACAGGCAATACATGTGGAGATAAAGGTTATGTGAGTTGTCTGGCATAAACTTGACTACACATGTATGTGAGTAGGAGAAAGAGATTATGCCCATAGGTGTTCAGTGACAGTGGTCTGCATTGTTTCTTTGACAAATCAAGGCCATAGTGGGGACAACTAGCTCCTTTACATACAAGTAAAGTAATTGGTCTGCTGTCACATGTTATGATACTTTCTGGACAAATACAACTACATTTACTCGATTACTGTACCAAGACAAGAAAGTCACATATATGGCATATTATTATTACAGAAATGAAGTATAGGGTGAGTACCTACCTAGCAAATGTGGCAGTTGACACAGTTTTAGTTTGGGGCTGACTCTGTCTGATGCAAGCAGTACACAGCCATTGTATGAGGAGCTAAAGGTTATGTGATTCACCTGGCATCAATTTTAATCTATGTATGTGAGTCGGAGAATGGCATTAGGTACCTAGGTGGTCAACAAATGTGCTATGCATTATCTCTTAGCCAAAGCATGGGCATACTGTGCAAGCCTAGTTCTGCTGCTTTTTACAGCAGCTGGTGGTTCCTCTCCAAGTCCTCCCAAGACTGTGCCTGTGGTGCAGTAGGTATTGGTGTGGGGATGTGTGTCTGCTCCCTTTGCTGATCCTGCTGCAGTTGTTTCTGCAGGATCAGATTGTTTAGCACAGTGCACACTGTGAAGATTTTTTCACATGTACATGGATCATACTGCAGGATTCCACCAGATGTATCTAGGCACCTGAATCATGACTTCAGCAGCCCAAACACATGCTCTGTGATGTTTCTAGTTTGAGAGTGTGCATCATTATAGCATTCTTCTGTGGGTGTGCATGCACTTCTGATGGGTGTCATCAACCATGGCTCCAATGCATAGCCAGCATCCCCCCAAAAAAGGCCCTGTGGGATGTACCCCCTAAAAACATCTGGTACAGCTTTGATGTGTGCCAGATATGGGAGTCATGATAACTGCCAGGGTTGCCAGCACACACATGCAAGATAATTTCCTGGGCATCACACACGACTTGGCAGTTGATGGAGGGGAACCCCTTGCAGTTATAGTAGATTCTACCACACTCACCAGGTGGTACCGTGATGTGTACATGAGTGCAGTTTATAGCACCCAGTACTTCAGAGAAGTAGTAGACCATATTGCTGGCCCTCTCTTCAGACCTAAGAGGGAAGCATATGTGTTTACTGCATGCATGAGCTTTGCATCCATGAGTTTATGTAGGATCCTGGATGTTGATGCCTGTGACATGCCCATTATGACCTCAGTTAGTCTTTGAAAGGTACCTGTAGCTAATGTCCTTGGGCTACACATACCTTAGTTTCCACTGGGATGGTATACTCTCAGTTGGCTCTGGTTCTGAGTTGAGAGTGGCAGAGTTTACAGAGTTCTTGTAATGTGTCCCTGTCCTCCCTGTAGTGCTCTACAATCTCCATGTCATATAGCATGTGAAACATCAGCCTAGGCCTGACCACTCTTCTCCTTCTCAGCCTAGAACTATTGTCATTAGCACCAGCAGCATCAGTGTCAGCCTGTAGCACATTCATATGGATTAAAACTGCAGCAGCCCCTAGCATTGTCTCAGGTTAAAAGTTCCTTGACTCTACTATAATGGCATTGCAATAGGCAGGAAAAAAACAGACTTGAGTCTGCCTGGCTGTTTTATAACCTGTCAAATAGCACTGTGCTGAAAATCACCTGCTTCTGTTGTAATTAGAACCTGTGAGACACACCTGCTACTTACTTGCAAGTATTAAGTGTAGTTTCATTGCTGTGCATTGCACCCTGCACACACCAACAGCATAAAAAAAAAGTAAATAAAAAGGTTGCAGGGCCTGTACTTGAACCTTGCACTCCAGCCCAAGAATATATGCATGGAGATACAGAAATAGTTATATATCAGTTAGACAGACACTTGCTATGTATTCCTCATTGTCCTGAGATTACGCTAAGTGCCACAGCACGTAAACACTGTAAGAGTCCCTACAGGAAGTGGTCTGCCCTACAGAGTTACTCTTTTTAGTGATTCAGTAAATCAAAGGTGTGGAGACCTCATTTGCATAATAACCATGTAAAGAGGCCCTCTTTTACACATTAACTATGTAAGCAGGGTAACTGCAGGTGAGAGGTATGCATAACGCAAAGGAACAACCATTTTTTCCCTTATATTTTACTGTATTCCACAACCTACATACTCAATATGCCTACACTACTGTGTCAATGCTGTTTTTCATGCCATTTTATATTTAGGATGTATACATTATTTATGGATATAGTGGTATGGGGGAGCAAAGCTTCCATTTATTTAATAATTATTTTCAACACCATTAGTCACGCTTTTTTAGAACAAGAATGACTAAATATATATTAATGTGTGCATTTTTACTTTTTAAGGTCAGTTGTGTGCTGATGTGATCACTTTTGCTTAGTTTGGTTTCTGTGTAGACTCCTTTCTCTGGCTGTATTTACAAAGCTTTTGAATACATGGCCAGGAGCTACATACAGTCCACACTGTTGTTTTAGATTTTATTGAATCACTGAGAACAGCTTTACAAGGGAGATCTGCATGCCAAGAAAGCTACACCGACTCTAGTAGTGTGCGTGTGATTGCTCACTGAATCGCAAACCGTTCGCACACATGTGTGCATCACGGCATGATGCGCATACAGAAAAGGATAACCATGTTGAGTTTATTGAATCCTGGGGAAAGTCTATAAATCTGTGAAAACAATCAAGCTATGTGCAGAAAATATGTTAAATGGAGTTTCGGTGCACTGTAATGATGCCAAGTTGCAATAATGGCATTATGATAAAATAATAAAGATGAAGATGTGTGTAAAGACAGAAAGGGTGTTAGTTACTAACTTAATGTTTAGAAAAGATTTATTTAGAGCAATTATGTTATGTGATTCAACTAATAGTATTGAAAGAGTGAAATGCTTGACAGGGTTTAAAGATTTTTGTGTTTAAACATGGATATTGTCAGATTAGGATATTTTAAATGTAATTTAAGCTGACATAAAGGAAAACATGTGTATGTTTTAAAAATGTCAAGAAGTTATCATTTCATAGGTTCATAGGAAATATTAGACTCATGCAAAGGATAAAGCATTTAGGAGCTGCATCTGTCAATTAGTAGTACATTGTTAATCCTGGGGTAAATTTTTGGTTTCTCATCAGTAGATCTAAGTTGCATTTGAAAATAGACAGGGATGAACTTTATTTTATATGGATGGGGAGTCTGTTCCATAGTAGTATCTTCTGTAAATTGTACCCGTCCCTCCAAACTGTTCTTTTGATGTTGCGGAAGAGGTTTAGATACCTAGACCGAGTATTTCTGATGTCATTGGACTTGCTGAGGGAGTGGATCAAGGACCATATGTATTGTACCCAAAAAGGGCTTAATTGTAGTGCACTTGCTAAACATACTATCCAAACAGGATCTGAGCATGTTTTTGTTTTTCAAGTATTGCAAGTGCTGATGGAGAACATTAAATTGGGTGATTTCATTAAAAGAACAGAAACTGTGGAATTACAGTGGATTCTGAGGCTGGGGCCACATCGGGGGTATGGTCTTAATGACTGTGTACCCATTAGACCAGTATTGAAAAGTAGGAAGTTAAAATAGTAAGATGTGCTGCTGTTGCTTTGTCATGAAGTCATGTTGCTTTAATGATGTGTATGCTTTAATGGGGGTGGTTTTGGAGGGAATTTTATTCAATACGATTGGATAATTGCTTTTTGTATAAGTATTTATATATATATATATATATATATATATATATATATGAGAATTGAGCTATCTGATTTTATGTCTGATGAAGGATTGTGTAACATTGCAAAAGCGCTCACACTTGTATTCAATAAATAGTCTTCAATTTTTGCTGTGGGGTATTTTGTCGTGAACCTGCCTGCTGCTGCATGGGTTCTTTTGGGCTTTGGAGTACTTGAAAATTTAGTAAGTAATATAACAATTGAGAAAGAATAACAGGGATACCAAAAATTAAAAGCTTAATAAATATTAATTTAGATATGGGGGGATTCAGTAAAGCCTACACAATCATTTTTCACCATGTGCGTGCTGCGGTGTGGTGCGCACATGGCCATGAATATTTTTAGTTTCAGTAAAAACCATTTAACAGCTCGCACTCACTTGCAAGCAAGGTAAATACAATGGCATGCTAATTGCAGCATAAGTAGCTGAATTGTATGCTAATCAAGCAAACCAACATAGTAGAATGATTCGACAAGCTCTAAAGCAATCGTGTAGAATCCATACTGGTGATCCTCCTGTATTTGAAAACTTTTCAAATATAGCCATGGAAATGAGTCTACAAGGACAGAAGAACAAGTAAAAGTTGTTAGATTTATACAGAACTGACCTTAATGTGACAGCAGACACATAATTTCAGTCCTATACAGGGTGAATGCAACATAAGGAGAGTAACAATAGCAACATATCCTTTTTAAGTGCCATGACATAAATGCAGCTTTGCTCCCCCACCCCCAAATTAAGAATACACTTGTAAGTAATGCAGACAGCTAAAAGTGTAAACCCCATAAAACAGCCTATACATAGTATTATGTAAGCATATGCAGTATGTAGCTGACAAAATACAGGCATATTTTCTCAAAAACAGTACTCCTCTGTGCAGCTATATGGCAAAGTAATACCCTCCCTTGTGTGTGTTCAGCATTCAGCTCCACTTCAGTTTCCCTGGCTACATGGTTGCCAACCATGTAGATTCAGGGCTGTTAATGCAGCGAGGATGCAAATGAGGTCAGAACTCATTAGAATTGCTGAATCCCAATACATTGGAACTGTGTAGTGATGTTTATATTGTGTAGGCACTCCCTCAGTGTTTGTTTTCAATGGTTGGAAACAGTAAATGATGACATCAGGGAGGTATGTAAGGTTAGACTTACAGAGGTGTACATGTAGGTCTGTGAAGGGTGAAAATACACATAAGCAGTGCACAATTCTCAAGTCCAGTTTCATTAAGATGCAACCTCCTCTTCATTGTTGGCAAAATGTGTCATCTCTGTCTACTTTAAGTACACCTACTTTTTTACTATTTTGGTCATTGTTTGCACGATGTGGCTCTTAGTGCAATCATGGCAAACAGAGGAATGAATTGGACATTTTCCTGTGCGTGTCATATAACCATTACTATGGTAGCATGCATATGTTTAAGGCTGGAATATAGATGATCTTGGGTTCTAGTACAGGGTGTGTAACCTTTCCTTCACTGTTTGTGCAATATCATGGGAACGGAGGAAATTATACCAATTTTTCCTGTGCTTACCTTATTTACATGGAGGTGCATTAAGCTGCTCATAGCCCACTAATGAACAAGTAGTAGGTGTGTTTAATAGATGCTAATTACAACATAAGTGGGTGAATTGCATGTTAATAAACCAATCCAACATGGTGGTGCTATTCAACAAGCTATAAAGCATCCATGTAGACCCCATGCTGTTTTTTCCTGCATACTTCAATACCATTCGAGTAGATACATGGAAAATCTACAGGGACACAGTTCTATGGGCTGCTGCTGCTTTGATCCATCTGTATGTGCTACATGCTGAAGTCAATGGTAGTGCTTCTGGTACCAATAGGCCTAGGCCGAGAAGCAGAAGAGTTTTCAGGCCCGGTAACTTATCAGATGCTACATGACTTGGAGATTGTAGAGTGCTACAGGGTGGACAAGGAGACACTACAAGAACTCTGTGACCTCTGCTACCCTCAACTGATAGCCAGAGCCAACCGAGGGGTACCCATCCAGGTGAAAACTAAGGTATGTGTAGCCCTTAGAATCTTCAGTACAGGTACCTTTCAAAGACCAGCTGGGGACATGATGTGTGTGTCACAGACATCAGGATCCAGGATCCTCCACCAGTTCCTGGATACTATTCTCATAAATGCCATTGAGCACATGTTTTCCCCATAGTTATGAGGAGAGGGCCAGCAATATGCAACAGTTCTACCATGTAGCCCATGACCCTGAAGTACTGGGTGCCATAGATTGCACTCATGTACACATTAAGGCACCACCTGGTGTGCAGGGTAGAATCTACATTAACCACAAGGGATACCACTCTATCAACTGCTATGTCATGTGCAATGCCCAGGGAATTATCTTGAATGTGTCTGCTGGCCACCCTGGCAGTTACCATGACTCCCATATCTGCTATACATCATAGCTGTACCAGATGTTTGCTAGCGTGGACATCCCACAGGAACATTACTGGGGGATGCTGGCTATGCACTGGAATGATGGTTGATGACACCCATCAGAAGTGCACACACAGCCATGGAAAATGTCATAATGGGGCACACGCTCAAACCAGAAACATCATAGAGAATATGTATGGGCTGCTGAAGTCACAGTTGTGGTACCTAGATACATATTGTGGAGCCCTGCAGTATAATCCATGCACATATGCACAAATCTTCACAGTATCTGCTATGCTACACAATCTGATCCTGCAGAAACAGCTGCAGCAAGATCAGTAAGGGAAGAGACACACATCCCCCCACCAATGCCTAGGTTACCACAACCAGAGTCAGAAGAGGACTCAGAGGGGGAACCCCCAGCTCTTGTGGCTGGAGGCAGACATAGGTGTACTCAGTATGCCTTTTCTGTGGCTAAAAGACAATGCATATCACACTGACCACCTAGGTTCCTAATACCATTCTCCTACTCACATATATATATTAAAATTGATGCCAGGCAACTCAAACACCCTTTTCCTCTGCATGTATTGGCTGTGTATTGCTTCCATCAGACAGAGTCAGCCCTGAACTAAAATTGTGTCAACTGCTGCATTTGCAAGGTAAGTCCTTAACCTAGAGTGCATTCTTTAATAATATTATGGAATATCCCTGTATTTCGTAACTTGGTACAGTAATCAAGTAAATAGTGGTGGATTTGTACAGAAAGTATCTTAGCATGTGACAGCAGAGACTTATTTTACTCATATGTGTCAATTAGTAAATAGTAGGCCTCAAGCATCAAAGATTCACACAGTCATACCTCTCAAAACTACTGATGATCACTGCATGCCCTCAGTTTGGCATCATACCTTTGTATAAGTATAACGCCCTGTTTGGCATGTACCGTACTAAGCACCTGCAGCAATTAGAGAGACCTCAAAGGTTTCTAACAAAGAAGATCAAAGGCCTCCAGGATGCGCCTTACACAGACGGACTAAAGTCCCTGTCATTATACTCCATATCATATAGACTTCTTAGGGAAGACTTATGCTTGGGCTACAGAACAATCCAAGACCCAAACCTAATGAACTTGCTGCATATCTATAAATCAAACAAGACTAGTCTGGCCATTCCATGGACCTAAATATGGCCTGCAAATTAAAAAAGACATGCTGGTGGGACAGATTTATCTCCAGTGACTGCCATGTCTTTGAAACAGGTTACCAATTCTTGTGAAAACAGAGCATCTCTATGACACTGTTCAAGAGGAACCTGAGTGAGTGGATGGGGCACCATAAATTCTTACCAGAGATGGTGCTCACAACCTTCCTGGACATGGACAGTCATCACTAAATGCAGTCTTGGGTATTGACTAGCATTTCTATGGTATTACATTGGGATGAAATGGCTAGGTTTAATATGTCCTCCAGGTTGATAACCTAGTAATCTCCTATGGTCCTATGATCCAAAGAGAGAAGTTAGAAAGTAATGATACACATTGCAGTTTCTGACTTCACAACACTTACCAAGATCAAACAAAAGGCAGGATGCAGAACAAGGAGAGTAACAAGAGAATCATGTCCTTGTCTGTACCATAGCAGTAACTCTCCTTTGCTCCCCCCAAAAAGAACAAACTATGCTTGTTTGTGCCATAACAGTAACTCAGCTTTGTCCACCCAAAAGAACAGGCTATGCTTGTTTGTGCCATAACAGTAACTCACCTATGCTCTCCCCAAAAGAGCAGTATATGCTTGTTTGTGCCATCCAGCCTGGCCTTCAGTTGCTGGCAACTGCATATCATATTACTCCCAATTAATATCCTCAAACATTTTAAGGCCAATGATATGGAATGGCTTGCACACTGCATGTCTCACACTACTAGTCAGATAAGTGATGAATTGCCAAGAAACAGAGAAATGTAAGACAGAGCTGTATATTTGCAAGCATAATTATAACAGGTTGAGTGATCACTAAGTGCACTATGTCCAAGTTTAATAAAGATAATTAAATGTACAAATAACAGCTGATGTTTGTTAACAGTGTATATTCTGTTGCAGTTGAAGAATGACTTCAGTTCTTTCCTGCAAAGCTGTTCATCTGACAAAGAGGAATAAGGCATCCATCCTGTTTTCTGAAGCTGCATTGGTGTGAGTTCAAATCTTGAATTAGGTAGAAATATATCATGTATACTATCATTTTCTGCTGTGTGTGTCATACATTGCTTTTCCTCATTTCACATGTTTCCCCTTTTTTCTTATTTTTCTTGTTTTTAATTCCACTTTTTGCATGATGTGCTGAGTAGCACAAGCAGTGGAACCAGATAACAAACACATTTTAGGTTTGGCTGTGCTTATCTGGTTTGTGGGAAGCTCAGCATTGCGGAAACAGGAAAAAAACAAACCACATAGGAAGCAGACAGCCAAAAATAGAAACTGGATGCATTCAATTAATGCTCTTGGCCATCGCAAAAACCTAGCCTGGAGTACAGATGGTCCTATGTTCTGGTACAGAGTGTGCAACCTTTGTTTTACTGCTGTGTCATTGCAGTTTACAGCAATGATGTGCAACATGATCAACTGTTTCCTCACCCTTCTTGTGGCAACATGTGTAAATGTAGGACTGCCATACATAAGGTCCTGGTTTTGAATCCAGCATATTCCATACACTACTACTTTATTGATTTAGTAATCTATGTATTATAGCATTTATGATCAAATGTATGACTGTGGCTATATTGTGTACTATAGCCTTGTAAATGTATTTCTGCTATCTGGACCAGCATGGCCTTCACTTTTGCCAACAACACATACACAACTGCCTGTACATACAATAAACATGAAATTGCATTGCCTGCCACTGTTGCACTCTGCTTACCATCACCCAAATGTGGTGCTGATAACCAGCAGGTATATGTTAGATACTCAATACTAACTGTCAGACATTAGCAAAGTGGGTCTTGTTTGCATACTGCTTACTTACAAGCAAACAGGTGTATCTCGAATGCATGCACACTTTGTTAACCATCATGCAAATGTGCTGCTCACTGTGCTATGGAACTGTATATATGATGCTTTATTATTGGTGCTAATTGTCCATTTCCTTTGTATGACATAAAACTACATATGGAAACATTGCAAACTAAGGGCCCGATCTAACTATATGTCATATATTTACAATACATCCATGTGTTGCCCCCCCCCCACCAAGCACTGCAAACCTGGGGTCTCAGTACTTTTTCCACACACATATATTAACCAAACTACAAAGTTGTTGTGTGCTTCCTTATGGACAGGGCCAGTTGGTGGTGATCACAACCTCACTCTGTAAACTCAAACATCCAACTATGCTCAGTAAGGGTACTTGTGTTGTTACACAGCTAGGCTTCTAAACTGCCTAGTACTATTAGGCTAGTAGCCTCATATAATGCTATGAAGCTATGTGCCTATGCAGGCCTCCCAAGCCATTGTTCCCACATGGTCTGTTGATGTCATCTACTATAAGTGTACCTGCATCCTTGCATTACTCAGACTTGTGCTGTAGCACTTGCATTAAGCACTGTGTTTTGTACTCAGTGCACCTAGATAGGTAGAGATTCGGATCTCTTTGCAGTCAACTGTGTGTGTCTACTCAGCAGAGTAGACATGGTATCCTACAGTTACTTCTCCAATGGCATGGATTGCCAGTATTTTGATACTTGCGCAAGCCTACACATCCATTTCATGCAGCCCTCCCAACCTGTTGTCTCCCACATGGCCTGCTGACGTCATCTACTATAAAGTTCACCTGCACTCCTATATAAATCAGACTTGTGCCTTCATGCTTACTCTAACTGCTGTGTTCTGTAGTCTATGCACTTAGATAGACAAGGGTTCTGTTCTCACTACAGTCATCTGTGTGTGTCTAGTCAGCAGAGTAGACATGGTATACTACAGTTAGTTTTCCAATGGCATGAATTGTCAGTATTTTGATACTTGCACAACCCTACATATCCATTTCATGCAGCCCTCACAACCTACTGTCTCCCACATGCCCTACTGTCATCTACTATAAGTTCACCTGCACTTCTGTATAAATCAGTGTTAAGTACTGTGTTTTATACTCTGTGTACTTAGATAGGTAGGGGTTCTAGTCTCACTGCAGTCAAGTGTGTGTGTGTGTGTGTGTGTGTGTGTGTGTGTGTGTGTGTGTGTGTGTGTGTGTGTGAGCTATTGATTGACATTTCTGAGATCATTTTACACCAGCATGTGGGACACTTATTCTAGCCTCAACAGACTTTGCTGATGTCATCAGGTATATGATAGTTTTGGATATGTAGTAATCCCACCAGGGCATGGTCAAACAGTGGGCTGGATGCCAGGCAGACATGATCTCATCCTATACCAGACAGATTACAGTGATATGGCTTTAAATCTATCCACATAGATCATGCATGGTTTTCAGCCTCTGTGTTATATTGATGAGAAAGGACTCTGATCTCTCTAGAGACACTTTCTAGTTTTAAGCTGACACAACCAGTGGAAGTAAGATAATCAGCATTGCTGTTTGCTGATCTTCTCGTCCCAAACAGTAATAACTTATAGCTGCAATGCATTCATAATCTACACCATATAAAAAGGCAACCCTGTAGGCTAGGTAAACTGATGTTGAGGATAGTTCTATATGTCTAGAACAGTCAGAGAAAGCATTTTCTTTAGGATATCTGTACAGAGGAGTATTGAATCTCAGAAGGTATGGTTCCATTTTGTCACCTACATAGTGCATGTGATGGAATGTATTTAACAGTAATGTGAATCACACGCTTTTACACTGTTATCTGTATGCATCACTTAGAAGTGTACTGATGGCATGGCCATGTTTGTCAAGTCATTTCAGAGGTAGATATGATTGGCAAGACATGAAAATACATGCAAAGGAATGTTGTGTGAGAAATATGTACAGATGTTTCAGGTACAGTTCCTTTAACAGCACTTTTAGCATTTCAAAGATGTTTTGTTAGGCAAAATGGCCATTTGCCTGTCCTTTTGTGGGGGGGGGAGGCCAGTGGTGGCTGGTTGCATCGGACTGCAGGACTGCAGCCCCCCAGCTGTCTGTGAAGAAAAGAAAGTTTAAAAAAAAATGTTTATAAATTAATTTTAATTTTAAATACAAATTTACTGGCTGGCTGCAGTGCTTTGCTTAGCACAAGTCCGACTGACTCGCAAAGTCTCGGAACTCGAACTGCACATGCTCAGTGAGTTCCAGGATGTTTTTTTTTTTAATTAGTTGATGTAAATCTGGACTACTGTAAAAGCAGCCCAGATTAAAGAGAGAAGGCATTAGTGTGATGCCCAGAAGTCTATGCAGTTTAACCGCACAGTAAAGTGAAAGGGAATCAGACTGCCAAGTCCACAGTCATGTACGTGATATGGACAGCTGGATGGCTACTGATTGGTTCTCACTCTCTTTCCAAAAAAGAGAGCAAGAAACAATCAGTAGTAGCACAGTAATTTCACTTTAGTTGCTACCGGCATTGGCGAAACAGCTTGTTTGCTTTTGTGCTTTATTACAGAGAGTTCTCAAAGAAATGCACATTGGAAAGAAAACTTCAGCAAAAAGATGCATTTGTGGAAGGTGATGTACATTCAAAAAGTGCAAAGAACTTTTGATATTTGTTTCAGACTGGAAAATTCAATGTGAGAGGGCAATAAGAAAATTTAGGGAATGTGACTGCAAAATGAAAGGCATTAATAGCACAGAGGGTGTGCTACATATCTGCACAAGCAGTTGCTATACACCCTTTTCAGTGATATAAGCAGTTTGGGAGGGTCCCATCTATACTAGAACATATATAAGGCTGAAGTTTTCCACGAGAAACAGTATACAGTTCACGCAAGAAACCCTGTATGGGGAGATTAAAGAAAATTAACACAAAAACACTTTAGGTTTGGTGTGATGGTTAGAATGCTTGTTTCTTAGAAGCAAGGACGAGGTTTGATATTCATCTTTGTAAGGGAAATTGGCTATACTTTAATTGGACTACAAGGATAGCTTTCCTAGAACTTATCTATGAATCTATTAGAAGAAATGAGACAAGTTAAAAACTCCCATACATCTTAGAATAAGATAGTATTTCAAATAACAAAATTAGAAGAAAAAAGAACATGACTTGTAATAAGAGCAAAAGATGGTAATAATTCATGGATATTATTTATTTTTATGTACTTTTGGATTTTTTGTATGATAAGTTATGGAGGTATGTTACCAAATGTGAGACCATCACCCTGTATTTATTTGGATATGTACACACCAAAGAATAAAATATATTAAACAGTATGACAAAAAAAACGTTACAATGTAAGAGATAGAAAAATAAACAATATGAATAAATCAGTGTATGACAATCAGTGTTAAGGTATCCTAGAATGATAAAAAATAATCTCTAACATAAGGTAGCATTTATAAGATCTCCAAAATTATGTTTTGGTTTGAAATATCTGAAGTAAAAAAGACAGCTGATTACAAAGGAATAATTCAAAGCTGACAAAAGACATTTGGACCATGAACTCAAGGCATATGCTAGGAATGATAGAAGCTCGTTACCTATAATTTAAGATTCTTGGGGGGCCAAAGTGGAAACAAAACTCCTATAACTATTAACCATGAACCTGTTTTTCAGTTTGCCATCCATTCCCTATTTCAACATACCAGTTTACATTTTTTAATGTAACATATGGAATTTATTCTTCAAGAGAAACAGGCACTGAATTTGTAGATGAAAACACTGAAATATAAAGTCATTTTCTAGCAGCAACCCCTTCATTTGGTTCAAATTTCTTTAATGTGGAATTATTCAGATGACTTTTACTTCTGCAGAGATTGTACATATTGACTGATATTGGTGGATTGTAATGACAGAAGTTTGAGTGGCCTTTTATGGTTGAAATGTTCTGAATGGGGCAGCTTTGTTATTAGTGGCTCATATGTTTTGTTTCATTGTTTACTGGAAAAATGTTCAAAACTATAACTTTAAAATACGGTCTAACAAGTGCTGCTGTATTGTACAAGGGATATAATTTAATTAATATATTTTATAATTGAATAAATCAGGAAGGTGAATCAAAGAACTTCAGCATGGTCCTAAATGTATGAAAGGGGCCTATAATTTGAAAACAGCCCAAAGGTAAACTTAAGCCACCACTGCCCAAATGCATTTTCTTTGAATGTGGGTTTCAGTGCTGTTTCAATGAATGAGTTTGAAAGACAGAGAAGTTTTAATGCTAAGTCTGTTTTCACTGTACAACTGTATTGCTTTGTTTAGCAAATGTCTATCAGTGTGTATGCTATAAAATGTAAAATAAAAGTTGTAAATTAAATCCAAATATCTGTAATCACTGTAGAGGTAGAGCATAAAACAATATGCACACAGAGTTTTTAACACTGAAGGCAATGTGTTTTGGGGAATGTTGATTTTCTTTTTTTTACATAATACTCTGGGAGGTTCAACCAGATGTTAGTGATCAATGTCTTTTGGGGGCTGTAGATGACTTTCTTTTTTTTTTAATATAATATCCTGGCAGGAGAAGCAGCCACTGTGGTGCAGCGGTTAGCGCTGCCCCTCACAGCAAGAGGTTCTCTGGTTCGAGTCTCGTCTGGGGTGCTTTCTGTGCAGAGTCTGCATGTCCTCCCTGTGGTCGCATGGGTTTCCTCCGGGTGCTCCGGTTTCCTCCCACATCCCAAAGACATGCAGTAGGTGGATTGGACACTCTAAATTGGCCCTAGGTATGAGTGTATGCATGTGTATGCCTTCTGTGGAAGGTTGGGTGCCGGGCTGGCAACTCAACACTGTAAAACTCCAATGCCAATCATGAGCAGACAGATGATCCGCTCTGGTGATCCCTAACTGGGAAAAGCCAAAAGAAGAAGAAGAATATCCTGGCAGGAGTCAAAGAGATACTAGGTATGCAGTGTGTTCTGGAGAGCCATTTGTGGATGACATCTGTTTTTTTAACCTAGTATTTTTTGCAGGGTTAGTCAAGATAAATTAGGGTGGCTTATCAATGTTTTGTTGTTGAAACAAACTCTTACTTTTGCATGAATAAAGTGTGTATGGGTGAACTGAAGTAAGATCACATGCAAGTTCTGGGCTATGTGATGTGAAAGAAATGCAGTAATGTAACAGTTGTCTTTTATTTTCATTATTTTAAACCTTTTAGGCTCAAAGCTGATTCTCTGGGTAGGCAGTTGGGATGGGGCAATGCTTATGTGCAAATGGCATGACTGCAGTTCTAGCTTGCTTTACAAGAATAATATGCATTTGAGTGAAGTAAGATCAAACATAAGCTCTGAACTGAGTGTTTATGTGAAAAAAAGGAAACTTACTTTAATGACAGTATTGTCTTTTTTGTTGTTTTTTTTAACCTTGCAAGATCAAATCAGATACTGTTGGTGGGCTAGGCACTAGGAATTTGGGATGGGTGTGAATTAAACAAATTGCCCTGCTGTTTCCTGTTGTAATTATATATTTGTAAAACTGTAATACTTTTTTGTCTGCATTTTAAGATGAATGTAAAATAGTTAGTGAGTTAATGAGAATTTCTGTAACATAGCTTCATCCCTTTCTAGTTGGCCACACCCCTTTCTATCTGCCCTTGCTCATTCAGCTATATCCTTCAGCCCCCCCCCCCACTTTGATTTGAAGTCACCAGCCGCCACTGGTGAAGGCTAAGGTGAGTTCCTCTTCTGGCGCTAACAAAGACATGTCGCTCTTGTTACTTTCTTTGTTTTGCCTCCTTCTGGCTGTTAGTATTTTACATCTCTAGACAGTTTAATATTTCTTCAGTGGGTAATAATGATTGGCTACCTTTTATGTTTTATCTGTAAACAGTTATTTTGTAGTTCATAGAGGATTAGTATTAGGCTAACTGCCTGTGTGGGTCATTTTAATCTTAGCCAATTATCCCCATGTGAGAATCAAACCCTGCACCTTGTGTTCGTAAGGTAAACAGGTTAATTATTATGACAATCTCCCAGTTATGTGATACTTATGTGTATTATATGCCTGTTTTCTTTTAAGACACCTACAATAATGCCAGGGAGATGGCTAAATTCACATCAATGACCTGAGGCACAGTTAGAGGGGGGGGGGTGCAGAGGTTGAATCTGACACAGAGGTTGACATACAGCCACCCCTTGCATTTACATTGGAAACAGCTAGGAGGACTACACCTACCCAGTCCACTAAGCCCAAGATATTGGACAGGGGGAGGGTGATGACATTGATCAGGGAAATGTGGCTACTGTGAATTCAGTTCCTGTTGAGTCTGCCCATAGCCAAAGTGTGGGCAAGGTGCCATGCAGGAATATTGATAGAGGTGCTCAGGGGGGGGGGGCTGCTGTCCCTCCTCCACCTGGTGCAGGTGTCACTCCCCAAGCCACTCAATGTATGTTTAGGGTCATCATGGAGGCACAAGCACATTCGATGCTCCAGACAAATGCTCAGGGTTGTGGGTGTGGCACAGTCAGACATTTGTGACTGCCTCCATTGTGTTGCCGATTCACTGGATTGGATGAATAACATGTTGGAATGAGGAGTGTCTGTGATGGACTGAGGGATGTCTGTCATGGGATGAGCAGTGTCTGTGATGGAACATGTGCGGGGAGGGGAACAGCATTCTCATGGGCATAGGCCAGCCACATCATCTGTTGTCAGCCAATGTGGCCATGCCACATCACTGTCCCATAGTGGCAGTACTTCCACTGCTCCATCAGTGAGTGTGCTGTCCATATAGAGATATTGCAGGCCATGGGTTCATGGTCCTGGGTGTTCCCATGAAGGGAGCTCATCCAGCAGACAGCAGTCACATTCAGCAAGCAGCACTGCATCTAAGTGTGGTCCTGGACATCACCATGCATATGCAACTCCTGGCAGAGCCAGTTCTCATGGTTATGGATGACAACGATGAACTGCCACCTCTGTAGTGCATGGCCCACACTTGTCCAAAACATAGAGGCATAGAGTGAGTACTCAGCTTCTCTGTGTTCATGCACACACTCACACACCAATTTCGCCTGGAGGACCCCTACAGACACACACACAGCAGTTACTCATTTTGTCTTACCATTTGTTGTTTTGTCCAAATGTCTGACTTCTTCTCCTTCTTACTCACACACTCTCACTGACCTTTTATGTCAACCTAGGCTTTCTGCTCCCCAACACAACACCCTGTGCAAGTGATGATAACTGTGCCATATCCCTATGTTCTACCTTTCTGGTTCAGGGATTAAAAAAAATTATGTCTGATGCTCAGGGTTCATAGCTAATTTACTGCTTAGTATATCAGCATTTGTGGTGTTTATCTGGTCATTGTATATTTAACTTATATTGGCCTTGGAAAGTTTGACAACTGAAAGCATCACAATGTCACAACTTGATAGTGAATGCTCTTGTGAGGGTTGTGAAATAAACTCTACAATGTTTATAATTACTTCCTAACATGTTTGTTACAGTATGATCCAGCCCAAATGTATGGTGCACATCACAAGTCCCACCATAATATTCAGATCTTAGCATTGTATGACATCACAGCATTTTCTTTTCCCTTTCCTTAGTTTTCTCCATTTAAATTTATTTTTTATTTGCCACTGTTTACATGATGTGCCACGTTGCCATGTGCAGCAAACACTGGAATAGGAGAACCCGGACCACTCAGGAAGCAGTCAGCCAAAAATAGAAAATGTACTGTGTACTATATTCCTGTCAGTGTATTCCTGCTATGTGGACTGGCATGACCTTCACTTTTGCCTAAAGCACATACACAAAAGCCTGAACATCCAATAACCCTGAAATTACATTTTTTGCCAATGTTGTGCTCTGTTTACCATTACATACTGTTGAGCACCATATTTACATGATGGTAAGCATCGTGCATCATTTTCAAACACTGTGCGCACTCTCAGTAACCACTATAACTGTAGCTGGTGGGAAACAATCATTCTAAATTGGTCTTGATCTATGGTTGGCATGTCAGGCATTCGTGGAGAGGGAGTGAGTTTCCATGCTCAAAGATTGGGTGTCCAGGAGTCCAACGTTTTTGTTAGACTCCTAGTGAAGGAGCATGAGCCCAGACTATTGTAGAGGGACTATTCCAGCTCAAACTACTAGTGAGAGGCATGGGATAGTCTTCTCTGGGCTGTGACCAGTGCTACTGGTATCCACAACACTGGTGAGCAATGTAGACATCACTACAATGATCTCTGGAGGAGGAAGAGGGATACCCTTGAACACTGGAATGCGTAATGTAGGCCAGAGAACACCACAGATGTGTAAGTATCATTTACAGAGACTACTTGTAAGAGTTAAAAGCTGAATATAGTCAAGACTGGTATTCATAATGGTATTCTGTTCTGTTTATTTTTACAGCTGTCACAGAGAGAGAACTTAATTTGAGAACCCATGCCACTAGATTGGCCCAAATGAAAGAAGCATGTGTTATGTATGCAGCAGAATAATAGTGTTACTGTAGCATTAAAAGTTTAAGCAAGTCTTTTGTGTTATCTTATACAGTTGTATCAAAGTGAGCATGCATATCTCAACTGTAAAAGCAAATATGCATGCATTACAGTGTAGCACAAGCCAACAGTTCAATATTACAGTGTAGCACAAACCAACAGTTCAATATTCTAATATCAAAGTGAGCCGGCATCTGTCAACTGTAAAAACAAACTATGCATGCATTAATCTGTAGGCCAAACCAATAATACAGTGTTAGACAGTAGTCAGAAGTCATGAGCTCACATATTACACTTCCCAGCTATACAATACTATTAATTTGTTGTTAATATTTTAAGGTAAATTCAAACCTCTATACCAGTGACATAAATGGCCTGCTGTAGACTGTAGTCTATAACTGGAACATGCATACATGCAATATATGCGCACATCAAGGATTGCTTGCTGAAATCTTTAGTATTGTGTGCATCTGCTATTTGTTGGGTAGTCCTAAAAGTAAAAATGTTATTTGTTAGGAGTGGGTAGTCTTAAAACTAATGTTAAGAGAATAGAGTCAAATGCATTGTACGTCACATATGAAGTTACTAATGTTATCCTTTTTTTCTCTCAACCTGACCCTTATCTTTTCTTTTTTTTTCCACTGCACAGTGGGGTAGGCTTATCCCACAGGATCCTCCTGCCCCCACTCCATCAGTTACGGCATGAGGCTCAGCACATCTGGGATGCAACTTGACAGCACCCCCTCAGCTGACCCTGCACTACCTGGCCCCTCACGTAGTTCTGACCTTCAAGATAGGTCAGTGGTTCCCTCCAGGAGCAGTGGTGGAGGTGGTGATTTTTTTCACCTGTGATTAACTGCCAAGGTTGATGCATAGGATTGTGTGCTGCACTGTTGGCGTATGCCTATGCCAGATGGAGACACTGCTTTCCAACATTGTACTTAACAATGCAAGAAGGAGACTAAGACATCAGGCTCTGGAGCCATCAGTGCAGTGAGGTGACAGTGATAACAGTCCTATGGGTGAAGACTCAGATCTCACAGTCACCAAGCTTGACAACCATGGGTTGTCGATGTCCCCACCCTCACTCCAACCATAGTGTTCACCAACCTCTTGTCTTCTTTCCTGTCCCTGTGTCTTTTCTTGTATGTCCTGTCTGTGATTGCTTCCTAACCTACCTGACCCAGACATATGTAAGTCTTTTCTCCAACATTCCTCTCTCTCTCTCTCTCTCTCTCAAAAGAAAAAAAATGGGCACCTTTCTCAAGAAAAAAAATTGTCCCATACATAGCTCTCTAGTTTGTACACATCTTCTTCACATAGTTGATTTGGTCCAATTGGCTATACAACATGAATGTGTTGTAGTCACCCCTCTCTCTGGATGTGGCAGTGTGAATTCAGCTAATATTCTGCACATATGATCATCTTTTACTGTTGAAGAAATGGATAGCTATGGTTCTTTCCTACCACCCTCCTGCACATTCCTGCCCTCCTTTCACTTTGTTTTTCCCCATGCTTGCTCCCCATTTCACCACTGTCATTATCTTCCCTATAGTTTTTCTTTAAACCATAATTGCATAGTGGTGTGCATCCTACACCAACATGCAGCAACCATTATGCAAAAAGTCGTTAAAAGGATTAGAAAACGCTGTATTCATAATAAAGATCCTCTAATCACTCAAACTAAAAACCCTAAAAAATGTTGGCATTCTGTCAACCATATTCTCTACCCTGGCAAGCCCTGATCACCCAATCCTTGCCCTAATAACACACCCCAAGAAACTGATTCTATCCTTAATACTTACTTTATTGATACCATAAGTAAACTCATGCCTTCTCCCAACACCATCAATCCCGCACTTCCCAGCATGCACCCACAACAAAACTCTCCTTTCCCACTGAGTCCCATCCCCACTAGTTATATTAAAAAGCTTCTTAGCAAACTTAAATCATGCTCTGTATCAGCCGACAACCTACCTTCATATTTTCTAAAGTTAGCATCTGACTCCATTGCCTATCCTGTATCTATCCTAATCAACTGTTCTATCCATAAACCCTTTGTCCTAACTCTCTGGAAAAAGGTCTACACTATTCCAATTCACAAGGGAGGCAACTCAATAGAACTTTCTAATTATTGTCCAATTGCAATTATGTCACCATTCTCCAAAATTCTTGAGCACTGTGTTTATAAACAAATCCTGTCTTATCTTATGCTTAAAAACTTGATTACCCATACTCAGCATGGATTTTGCCCTCACCATAGTACCATTACTGTGCTTATCTCCTTTACTAACTTTATCTACCTTGCTAGAGACAATAATAAACTTGTTTCCAGCCTCTTCTTAGACCTCTCCAAAGCCTTCAACACTGTCTCCCACTCTAGCATCCTCTCTAAACTAACTCAACTAAATCTCTCCTCTTCCACTATTTCCTGGTTTACTAGCTACCTCACTAATAGATAACAATCAGTCAAATGGCTCACAGCCCTATCTCCCTTTCTCCCAGTAAAATGGGTGTCCCTCAATGTTCCTTTTTGGGTCCTCTTCTTTTTAACATATTTACTAACCAACTTAATACTTCCTGTCCTCAGTCTTCCCTCATACAGTATGAGGATGATTCAGCCATCATTACCACTGCTGACAATCTCCCTGATCTGTTTTCCCCTCACTCAAACCTCCTTTAACCTTATTGAGACTTGGCTTTCTAACAATCAGCTCATTCTTAACCCCAAAAAGACTATACTTCTATTCCTGCCCAAAACTTTAAATTATTTAAAATCCTCTTTCACAATCACTTCTCTTAACAATACCATCATCTCATCTGAACCCCACACTATGCTGCTTGGTGTAATCATTGATGACCAACTTAAATTTACCTGCCATGTACAGTACTGTATAAATGAAACACACCAAAAGCTTGGCCTACTTTATAGAAATAAGGAAGTTCCTCACCCCTAACTCTAGAGTCCAGGCCTACTTGCTTCCCAACCTCCTATATTGCTCCCAAGTTCTAACTAACTTACAGTCCTGTATTTTATCTAAATTAGAAACTACATATAACAAAGTTGCCAGATTTGCTGCTAACATGCCACCTAAAAATCATCACTGCCTTGCTCTCCAGAATCTTAACTGGTTAGAATTTCCTAACCAACTCAGCTACACTCAACTTCTTATAATCCACACCATCCTTCATAATCCCTCTTCTTGCCCCAGTCTGTCTTCTCTTGTCTCTCTCTATAATCCACTTTGCCCCCTTAGAAGTGCTGACCAATACCTTTTATAGATTCACAATCCAAAAAAATCTTATGGGCAAAACCTTTACTGCTACCTTCCAGTTCTCTCATGGAATAAGCTTCCTTTGGCTCTTAGAAATATCACTCATACACAAGTTTTTAAAACAGCTCTCTGACAATACCTACTTAGCTCTAGGAAATGTCAATGTAACCACTCCACTTAAATATTCCCTCCTTATTTCCCCCTTTTCCCACCTGTGTTTCTTCCCCTCCTTCACTTTTCTTACCACTTCCTTCCTTCCCCACTAACATCCAACCTCCTCCTACCTTTCTGTGCATTATAACAATATTTCTGCTATTCTCTGCCTCTCTCCTCCTTCTCCTGCTCACTCATCTTTTTCTTATTCTTCCTTTTCCTTAAACTCTCAGTCTCTCTTTCCTTGGTCATATTCTCTACTAACTAATTTTTAACTCTCCTGCTTGTTCACCTTGCTTTAACCCAATTCTCCATTACATCTTCATCTTATTTGAATTCTCTTCTTCACTAATATCTCTTCTCTATCTATAACTGGTTTCCATACTTCCTCTGAAATAATTTCGGCATCATTGATAATAAGTACTGACTTAATCTTCTGTATTTAGAAAATCTTCCCTTGTTCTATTTGTAATAAGAAGCCCCTTTATTTTAATCTTTAATACTTGTTATCTGGAGCACTATTTAACTTTGGTTTTGCTAATGTTTAACTTGCACTATTTATCACTCTGATATCAACTTATTGTATTACTTATTGCTTAATTGCTGTTGTATGTTAACTCTGGAGTGTTTCTCCCCAGGCCTCTGCTGAAAAAGGGCTCATGCCCAGACAGACATACCCGGTCAACAAATGTCAAATAAATAAGTAAATAAAGTATATATATATATATATATATATATATATATATATATATATATATATATATATATATATATTTCCATAGCGTGGTGATCAGCAGGATTTCTCATAGATAAACAGTGCACAAACTCCAGCCGCATTGCTAAAGTTGTATTGAGTCTCTAAAATATACCTGGTAATTAACTGACTCTGTGGCAGTAGGTTTTCAAGCATTGTTGTTGGAGGCAGAAGTTACTGGGTTCGAATGCTGGTGTAGGTCATACTTTTACAAGTGTCTATGATGCTTTTAAATACATTTACATATATTGCTGCCGGTCACCATTGCTTCACTTAGGTGTGTGATGTGCACCATCTCACAATAAGTCTTTAAAGAAATGAAATGGGGAAGATAGCAAAGAGATGAGCAAGCAGGGGAAAAAAACAGAGTGAAAGCAGGGCAGGAATGTGTAGGAGGGAGGTAGGAAAGAAACATAGCTATCCATTTCTTCAACAGTGAAAAATGATCATATGTGCAGAATATTAGCTGAATTTACACTGCCACCTCTGGTGAGAGAGGTGACCACAACACAATCATGTTGTATAGCCAGATGGACTGAATCAAGTGTGTCAAGAAGACATGTGCCCAAAATAGAGAGCTATGTATGGGAAGAATATTTTTTGTGGGTCAGATGCCCTTTTTATTTTTTTTAGAGAGAGAAAAATGTTGAGAAAGGGATGTAGTTATGTCTGGGTCAGGTAGGTGAGGAAGCAATCACAGAGAGACAGGACTTGCAAGACAAGACACAGGGATGTTGAAGGATGTAAGAGCTTGGTGAACACCATGGTTGGGGTGAGGGTGTGGACATATGGAACCCATGGTCATCAAGCTGGGTTATACTGAGAATCGAGTCCTTACCCACTGGACTGTCATCACTGTCACCTCAATGCACCGATGGCTGCAGTGCCTGATGTCTGTGTCTCTTCTTGGTATTCTGTACAATGATGGAGAGCAGGCACTCTGTCCAGAGTAGGCATGTACCAACAGTGCAGCACCAGGGGCAGCAGAAGAGCTGCTGTCAGGTTGTGTCCCAGATGTCCTGGGCCTCGATGCTGTAGCCATTGGAGTGGGGACAGGAGGATCCTGTGGAGCAGGCCCACCCCACTGTACTGTGGAAAAAAACAGAGAAGATAAGGATTTGGGTGAGAGAAAAAAAGGGATAACATTAGTAATTTAATATGTGACATACAATGCATTTATACATTTATTTGACTCTCTTCTGTCACCTTTACTTTTAAAACTAACCAACTCATAACAGATGCACGCTACACTATAGATTGCAGCAAGCAATCCTTTTATGCATGCATGTATTGGACTTATGCATGTTCCAGTCATATGGACTGCAGTTTACTGCAGGCCATTTGTGCCACTGGTATAGAGGTACATTGCAGTATTGATGAAAACTTAACAGTACTGTATAGTTAGGAAGTATGGTTTTTGAACCCAAAACATCTGACTACTCTCTAATACTGTACTGTTGTTTTGGCCTACAGATTAATGCATCCATAGTTTCCTTTTACAGTTTTGAGATGCATGTTCACCTTTATTTTAGAATATAAAACTGTTGCTTTGTTCTACAGACTAATGGGCTCATAGGTTCATTGGTGTGTACTAGGCTAATGGTAGTCCATTCCATAGCATTGGCAGTCTCTGTATTAAGAACCTGTCCCTCCAGCATGCTCTGTTGATTGTGGTAATGAGTTTGAGGTCTCTGGAGTATGTGGTGCAGAGGGATTGGGATTTCTTTAGATGTAGCATTTCTAACAGAACTGGGTCAGACATGGCTTTGTAAGTCAAGCATAGATCATCTCTAAGTAGGCGATATGAGACAGAGAATAGTTTGAGTTTTTTGAGTCTGTCTATATAGGACAAGTGTTTAAGGCCTAGGATCCTCTTTGTGAGGTACTTCTGTGGCCTCTCCAGTTCTTGCAGGTGTCTAGTGAGGTGTATGCCAAATGGGGCATTGTACTCAATGATTGGCCTAATCAGGGAAGAGTAGAGGGAAACAATGACCTCTTTCTTCTTGGATGAAAAACTCCTAGTAATGAGATGTGCCACATAAAAGGACTTTTTGACCACAGTGGCAATGTGGTGGTCAAAAGAGAGGTTGCTGTCAACCTTTGTTTCTAGATCTCTTATAACTCCTTTTGTGTTCAGTGGGCTGCCATCGATGTGGTAATTCATGGGAAATGGTTTTTCCCAAAGGGGATGGCGACACATTTTTTGGCATTGAGCTTAAGGCCATGGTTTTGACATCAGTCGTTGGTCTCAGTGAGGCCTTTCTGTAGGATGTCAACATCACTTGGAGAGTTAATAATAGCTCCCAACTTGCAATCATCTGTGAACTTTGTCAACCAGAGACCCTTTGTGTTGGTCTGGATTTCAGAGAAGTTGATACCAAACAGGAGAGGACCCAGGACTGAACCCTGTGGGACTCCACTCTTGACTGGTCAGCAGTCTGACTTGGAGTCAGTTACTTTCACACTGTGGGTTCTATCTGTGAGCCAGTTTGCAACCCACCTAGTGATATAGGGGTTGATGTCTAGCTTAGTGAGTTTTTCTATGATTCCTGAGTGGGGAATGGTATTAAAGGCCTTGGCCAGATCAAGGTAGGCTGTATGAGCCACCTTCACTTAATACACAGCTCTGTTGACTAACTCAAAGAAGTCAACCAAGATGCGCAGGCATGATATACCCTTCACAAAACCAAACTGTGTGGGATCCAGAGTTTGGAGATTCCCTATATCCTTGTTTATTAGGTCCATGATGATGCGTTCCATAGCTTTGTATAGCAGACTCATCAGGCTAATGGGGCAATAGTTCCCAGGGTCTGCAGTCACTCCTCCTTTGTGGAGAGAGATGACTGCAGCAGTGCACCATTCAGTAGGGACAAAGCCTGAGGAGAGGCTGTGATTGAACAGGGCACACAAGTGAGGTGCCAGTTCACTTTGTAGTTCATGTAGAGCACAGTCAGGTATATTGTCAGGTCCCATAAAAGCTGTATTCTTGGCCTTGGACAGTGCTGTTTTAACCTATGCAGCAGTAATACTGGGTGCCTGGCAATCTACTGGTATTGTGAATGGTTCTCTGGAGGGGGGGGGTTAAAGTTGGCACTCAGTCTCTTGGCCAGTATATTGGCAATATCTGTTGGCTCAGTATAGGAAGTACCATTTTGCAGTAGCACAGAGCAAAATCTGGGTATTGCCATGGAGATACCTTACATAACTATAGAAGGCCTTCTGGTTGTCTTTACTATCTGCTACAATTCTGTTTTCATAGCTAGCTTTGGAGGATTTGATGAGGGATCTCAACTTTTTGTTGAGGCTGATAAGGAAGTTTTTCCAGTCTTGGGACTTCACCTTATTCTGCATCAATTTCCTCCTTCTGTTGTAGAGTTTGTTTATGGCAGAGGACCACCAGATTGGCTTCCTTTTTTGGAGGAGAGCTTCTTGGTTCTATTGGGTATGGCGAGATCCATGCATTTGTGTACGTGTTTGTACAGTGCATTGGTGTATGATTTGGTGGTCATGCAACTATTCTCCATTTGCACGGGTGCTGTGAAGTAAGCCACCTCTGTTTTTAGGAGACCAAAGTTAGCTTTGTAAAAGTTTGTCATGGTGGTTTCCTTTGTGGGGGGTGGGGGGTGGGAGTGATGTGGATATTCAAGGTGATTAGTTTGTGGTCGGACCTAACCAGGGAGGAGTCGACTATTGGTGTAGAGCAACAGTCACCCATGCTGGTAATGACCAAGTCAAGGATATTGCTACCTCTAGTGGGGGTAAGAACAAGCTGGTCTAGGGCATTGGAATTAATGAATTCCAGGAAACCTTGGGCAAATGTATTGGTACATGAGTAGCTTTCCAGTTAATGGAGGGGTCATTGAAGTCTCCCAGTATGAGGGTGTTAGGCTGGACCCTAATATTCTCCAGGATGCTTAGGAATGTGGACTGTGAGTCTTGGGACATGGTCAGGGACCTATAGAAGGTTATGACCTGAATCGCTGTCTTACCCAATGTTAGCTGCACCTCAAGTATCTCAGATGCATTATGTTGGGCTACCAGTCTGGAGATGTGTGCATCTTTTATGAATATGGAAACACCACCACCTTTGGAGCTTCGGTCCAAGTTCTGGAGCCAAAAGGTGTGGAATGAGTTGTAGTCTGGTAGTGTGGGGGTGCTTTCTGCTGCCTTGAACCAGGTCTCTGTTATGGCACAAATGTCAATGTTTTCCATTTTAAGGAGTGCTTCAGGTGAGTGCATTTTGAGATTTAGACTTCTAGCGTTGAGCAGCATGACACTCAGATTGCATTTGTTTGTAGGTGTTAATTTGGTGATAATTTGGTCTTTGGAACACTGCCTAACAAAGGCTCTATAGGGGTGGCAAGAGCCTTGGCCAGTATCCGGAAGCCCAGGGGTGACAGATGCATGCCATCACTTGCAAAGCATCGAGGTCTGTCAATCATGTCAACCTAGGTAGACAGATACTGGATCCCCTTAGAATGACACCAGAAACTTAGCCAATTGTTGAAATCAGTCATTTTCTGCTTGTACTGTGGTATCATTCTGGGTAATGGTAGGATGCTGCTCAGGGCTAGAATCATACCCACCTGGGCTACATAATCCGAGAGCTCCTCCATGTCTTTCTTCATGTAATCCAGAGATGTACGTCTCAGGTCATTCACGCCCACATGTACAATAACAGAGTCATATTTGTACTCATTGTTGTGGGACCTGAGTGTGTGCGTTATGTGGCATACTTGCTTTAACAGTTGAGATATGCATGCTCAGTTTGATACAACTGTATAAAATAGCAGAAAAAGCTGTCTTTAACTTTTAATGCTACAATAACAGTACTGTTATGATCCATACATACCATGTGCTTTTCTAATCTGGGTCCATTTAACCACATTGGTTCGCACATTCAGTTCTCTCTCTATGGCAGCTGTGGAAAAAAACAGAAGAGAACAGAATACCATTATGAATACCAGTCCCGACTATATTCAGCTTTTAAGTCTTACAAGTAGTCTCTGTAAATGATACTTACACATCTGTGGGGTGCCCTCAGTCCTACATTCCTCAATCCAACATTTGAGGGTATCTCTTTTCCTCCTCTGGAGGTCATTGCAGTGTTGTCTACATTGCTTACCAGTGCAGGGATACCAGTAGCACTGGTCACAGCCTGGGCAAAACTATATAATTTATCTGACTTTTTCTCTGAGCTGGAAACAGTCTCTCTGCAATAGCATGGACCCATGCTGCTTCATTAGGAGTCCAACACACACTTTGGATTCCTGGACACCCCATCTTTGAGCACAGAATCTCAATCCCTCATTATGCACACCTGCCATGATTACCATTGACCAAGACCAATGTAGAATGATGTTTCCCCACCAGTTGCAGTTATCATATTTACTGGGAATGCACACATGATGTTTTCCCATCAGTTGCAGTTATCATATTTACTGGGTATGCACCCATTGTTTTAAATTGTTGTGCAATGCTTACCATTGCTCAAGCATGGTGCTAGGCATTGCACACATTCAAGCACCATGTTTGCGTGATGTTAAGTGGAGCAAATGTAAAAGTATTTGAAAGTGTTATATACATCTGTATTGGAACCCAGTGCCATCTGACCCCAAAAAGGAATGGATCAATGCATAAATAGGTGGTGGCACAAACTCAGTTGAGTAGCAGGTGCATTTTACAGACAGAATAGCAAATGGCAGACAACTGCTGTTGCATATACCTGCTACTTAACTGACTCTGCGGCAGCAGGTATTAATGCACTTAATGCACTGATGAGTTCCTTTTTATGGCCAGATCGTACTGAGTCCGAGTACAGCTGTATCTAATATGTTTAACTACTTCTGTATCAGTGTCACTTTGCTTTGGTGTGCAATGCACACCATTGAGCAATAATGCTTTAAAGGATATAAATGGGGAACATAGAACAGTGGTGACATAGGGAGCAAGCAATGAGAAAAACAATTGGAATTCCCTGCTAAACTGAGACAGTTAGGATTGATTCTATGTAATACATGTATTGCAAAGCTGACTCTGTGACAGCATGTGTTAATGCATTGATATAGTCCTTGTTGTTTGGGTGAGACTGTACTGGGTTCTAATACAGGTGTATGTAGCACTTTTACAGGTGTCTATGATACATTGACATACATTTATATACAGCCGTCATGCACCATTGCTTTGCGATAGTTCGCAGTGCTCATCATCGTTCAATAATGCTTTATAAAAAAGAAATGGGGAAGATAGGGAAATCCTTGCTAAACTGTGACAGTTACTATTGATTGTATAAAAAACATGTGCTACTTAAATGACTCTGTTGTACCAGCTATTAATTCTTTGATTACTCCATTTTGGGGCCAGATAGTACTGAGTTTGAATCCAGGTGTATGTATATGCTATTCAGACAGTTCATGCTAATGTACAACCTATTTATTTTATCAAATTTGTAGGTTTGGAAGTGCAATATTACATATATGTACATATTTTATGGGTTGTTGTCCCCTCCCCATTATGTATGCCTTTGGTTTTGCTCAAAGGGGATAACAGATATGTTTCTGTTTCATTGTAACACATGTCTATGTGACATTTTATGCCCCTACTTCTGTTTATGTATCTTAGCATTATGTTGGCCTTTGTGGAGAAATGTTGTGCAGAATCAGTGCTATCTGTGTAGCCCAGGTGGTCATTGTGGCATTTCCCACAAATATGTGGACCATTAGTGCTTTGACTAACACAGAATTGCTGTCCATGTTTGAATGCAAGGTTGCACAGCCAGCAACACTGCCACAAGCTGTGAAACATTGCTTAGACATGTTATGCCTCGTTAGTATGCATTACACAATGCCACAAGATAAGCACCATCACTGTAGTAGGTACACCCAGTGCAGGGTCTGCGTGAAGCCTACATGGAGTTTATTGAATCCTAGGGATGGTCTTATAAGCAGAAATAGAGAAAGAACATGAAGCAGAAAAAATATACAGAATACATCTGAACTCAATATATTTTGTTAGAAAGAAGAATGGTTATATTTGTTGCATAATAAGCAATGGGTTTTGAAGGATGTTATAAAAATGCATTTTATATAAGGCAATAGGTTTGAGGTGGATAAATACTAGAAACAATTTTCTATAAATGTAAATATGTAAATACTAAAACATGTTAAAACTATGAAATATGCAAATAAGTTGTTTTAACCATAAAAAATCCCCTACAATTTTTATAAGTGCCATGGGAATTTTACCTTTACCTCACCCACTGTCAACTGGGGCAAATGTGATTTCAGATTCATATCTCATACAAAAGACAGCATGTTCAAGTGTGCAGCTCTCTGCCACCCTAATTTTGCTGCTCTGTGTTAGCACGGTAAAATGAATTCAGGCACTTGGTATAAGAATAGAACCCACAACCTTCTGATTTAAAACAAAAAAATAATAAGTAAGCTACTTGTTGAGCCACTGATACATGTGAAA
Source organism: Protopterus annectens (assembly GCF_019279795.1). Classification (NCBI taxonomy): domain Eukaryota; kingdom Metazoa; phylum Chordata; order Ceratodontiformes; family Protopteridae; genus Protopterus; species Protopterus annectens. Next base: position 469,364,725 of record NC_056728.1, read on the forward strand.
AGTCTTAGCTAATGGAACAAGAACACTGCAGACTATTACATGCAGTAGAGGCTTATTCCTAAGACTGTAACCAAACACGGATTTTAATCTGTAAACACAGTCATATAAGCCATGTCTAATGTCATGAGGAAACCAAGGCAGTAACTAAATGCCCTAAGAGACTCAGTGTTTCCCAAGAACAGCATGGAATAACTACTGTAAAGTACAAAAACATATGCAAAGCTTTGCTTGCAATGAATAATCAAGTTTTGAAGAACTGTATATCCAGAGCCAGAAACACAGACCAGAAGTAAAACAAAATAAAATCTAATGATGCACATTCACGCCTTTCTGACAGATAACATAACAAGACATGACATGACATAACAGACCGTGGACTCCCTAAAATAATTTAACTTGAAACAGTATGACAAGAATGCTTATATTTGGTTTGTGGGATATGTGTGACACACAATAGAGATTGTGTGGGTGGGGGGGGGTCCTCTATGCACAGCAGTTCTTTTAGTTTCCAAGCAGTTTGACAAAGCATTTTCACTAAAGTGTCATTTTGTTGAAATGTTTTGGTGAACTATAGCAGACCAATTGCCACTTTCGACATTTAAATTAAAAAGGGCCTCAGCGTTGGATCTTGGTGGTAATAATTAGCCTCCTGAGAAGGTTTTATCACTTCATTTAACATGCTTTCTGATAGACATATGCTAATCTGAAAAAAGAAAACTATGTACAAATCATCAAACAAAGGTCACAGCATAACAGTCAACATATTTTGCAGCTGGATAGATCAAAAACCAGTAATTAATCAGACTATTTTTCCCAGAAAAAGAATCATTCACTCATTGTATCTGAGTTTGCTGTAGATTAGAAGGCATGTCAACTCATAAAAAGAACACAAATGATACTGGCAGCTGATAAGATTAGGTTTCTCATTCTGAAATTCAGATACCACCAGTATACTACAGTTTGCTCAGCAGAGCCGTAGCTTACTCATATATTGTCCGGTACCATTCCCTAACTGGTGTACTCCCAACTCTAAGCTGAGGAGCAAAACAAGTCTGTTCCTTGAAGGACATTTTCCTCAATCTGCCCACCTTAATAAGAAAAAAGGTAAAACACGTCTGTACGCTGTTTCTCTAATATGGTGTGGTGTCGCTGACCTGTAGAGCAGGCTAAGTCCATTCTCCTCAATGTGCATTCCTGAAGTTAAATATGATGAGCAAAAAGAAAAAAAAGCACATTCTTTTCCTTTAAACTTTAACATGGGGTTTGCTTCATTTGCTACAGAAAATGCATTACCTGCAGTACTAAACCACTCTTGGAGCACTGAAACAGTTTTAGCATTTAGAAACTAAATGCTGGTAATGTGGATCTCATCCCCTGGCACCAAACTTCCTTCACCCCATCCTATCTATACTTCTGTTGCTCAGTCCTGCTGTCAAACACTCAAAAAGATGCACCTGATAGGTTAGCTATATAAAGGTATAGCAGTAGTGATAGTAGATATGCATTACATTCAGAATTACTAGAGTCATTACCTTCCAGGGCAAGCAATATGTTATTGAATGTTCATGAATGTGAAAATACACTTTGAGTAACACAGAACTCTGTAGGGCAAAGCAGCCCTTTATGTGGTGTGTAGCAGTCTTACATTTAATTATATCAACAAGGAAGTATAGGAAAACCAACCATATGGAGCATGTGAGGGATGTTGTCCCCCACCAATATATAAATGCAGTTTTCATATTCTGTTCTCGGCTATTTATGATCATACCAGAGAGGAATTTGATATACTGTTAAGTCACAAGTTACAGAAACAAAAAAATGCAAAAAAAAATATTACTTAGAAGGTTAGCGAACTGGGATGTTGAGTCAGCTATTAAAAACCAGAAATCTGATGCAGCAGATAGACATTTTCTGTCCTGTGTTGTAATGATTGAGGGTTCAAACATAAAAAAAATGTAATGTAGACAGCAAAGATTATCCCTGACTATTTGGGTCATTCTAAAACCAGATAAGTACGCAAATAAATTGAAGCTGCATTGCTGCATTATGTTTCCCAATGCATCAGTTGGGGGGGAATAGCTCTCCATGGCATACAAATTCCAAATTATAACAGAAAGATATAGAGACACAACTTGATACGCAGTTAGGTGCTGAGCTTGGAGTCTGGTTCAGTGCCAAGTCACACAGGGAGGCTTCTTACATTTTGATATCCCAAGAAATTTCATTGCAGTTATTGGTAATTTCTCATATGTAGCATACTTCATAAAATACCTTCATGATACTGTCTGAATGTTAAATTGTCACATCATACAGGAAAGAATGTAAAAGCATTGATGTTAATAATTTTAAATTGCTGGCTTATTACATAACACCAACAAAACTACACTGTTTAAGGGACCACAGGTAAAGGAATGTTTCTTTCTAATGCCGCAGATCAATTCAGTTTTCTTTAGCAAGTTTTAAGTTTATGTTCAGAGAAAAAAATATATAATGAAAGTATTATACTAAATGTACAAATGCATCCCACTGTAAACTAATCAGAGTTGAATGTACATGAATATAAGATGTCTATGTGATTCATATGTTAGATAAAACAAGCCGCAGCACTAGAAGAAGACAACTGTGTGAATGTACAAGTCCATCCCACTGTGCACTAATCAGAGTAGAAAGTACATGAATATGACATGTACATGTAATAACTATTTTAGATAAACACCAGTAACAGCACTCAAAGAAGACAGCTGTGTGAATTAATTGAAAGGAATATTACAAACAAATCAGACCCCATTCCAGTGGCAAAAGAGGAAGAAGTCCCAAGATTGCCTCAGATGACCAAAGTTCTACTAGTAGCAAGGATGCTAAGGGGACCAGGCAGGGGAGGATGGGTGTAAGGGGTTGATGCCAGCATACCCATCCTGGGAAGAAAGAGGCAGCCTGGTTCACCACAGCTGCTGCACATAGGGTAAGGTGAGTGCTATGCTGCAAACAGTGTGTTGTGTGGTTGGGAGGTTGTGTACACATGGATGTTCATAGGTTCATAGGTTCATAGGTAGGTACTAGGCTATCTGCCCGAAGGCATTTATAAGCCTAGCCAGAATGTGTTGGCTTTTGCCACCCCCTTAGATTAGTTTCCTGTGCCTCTGTCCAGCAGACCCATTGAAGTGATCCCTGGGGTAAACTTTCTGTTTCCGGTCCACTCGTCAAGGTTTCTCTTGAATAGGGTTAGTGAGGACCTCTGCCTAATGTAGACTGGAGTCTTGTTCCAGAGCATGGGAGGTCTATGGGACAGGAATATATCCCTTCAGCATGTCCTATTTATTGTTGTGGTGAGGTTTAGATCCCTAGAGTGTGTGGCTCGAGCGGATATGGTGATGGGGGCTCAAGGGAGGTATGGCATGCAAAGCTGCCATAGGGGTGTGATTTAGGGCATACCCATTCCCTGGCAGCAGTACAATGCTGCACCAGTGTCCTCAATCTCCTTACCAGCCCTGGACATGGGTTGGGTAGAGCCCAAGGGATTCTAATGCAGGTCTGTTTATCCTGGTAAGCAAAAACAGGAACTGTTGGCAGCTGATGATCAGTGCAGAGAAAACAAATAATAACAAAAATAAGCAAACAAGCCCTTCTATAAATTATTTTCATCTCTCTCTATATCTCTCTCTCTCTCCTTCTCTAATAAAAATCATTTAGCAAAAATTGCAAATTTAAGACAGAATCATGTTACCCATGTGTCATTCATAATCTTTCACTCAGATTGTAGAAGAACAATTCTGTTTTAGAGAAGGATCAAGCAAATCTGCAAAATGTTGTGTAGTTAAAACATTATTTGGTATTCTTTTTATGTAAAAATGTATAAATGTTAATGTATACCTGGTTATAAGTTAGAGTAAAAAAAGGAGGTACTAGCCAAATGTTAAGTGTTTGTGTGCTAGGATTGTCTACATTTGTACAGAGCAGCATGTTTTGAATGATAAGGCGCAAACTGCTTTTCTAATATGTATGGGGGGATCATTGACTTTTCTGAGATATGAGGAATGTTCACTGAGTTAAAGTGTTAAGAATTTTTTCCTTTCACTACTGCATAATCATGAAATATATGTTATCTACCATAGTTAATTTATACCATTCTCCAAACACCAAACAATAATCGAATTGAAAATGACACATACAATTGAGCTTCACCACATGGATTTGTATTATAACTTTATTCTGGTACCTTGGCCTATCGCCTTCTTAGGAATAGTTTACCCGTAGAAACTGATCCAATTTATACACAAAAAGGTGCCACATTCATTAATTACACAATCAATCAATAAACCAATTAACAATTAAATTATTTATTTATTTATTTCCAGTTTGATTACCGAGGAAGTCCACTGGGCCCAAAGTGCCCATTTTCAGTGGAGGCCCGGGGAGAAAAGCTCCATAATAAATAATACAGTAAAGATACAAGTCTATAAAAGATACAGTATAAAGTACAGTTTGCAAATAGGTACATTCAATATCAAGCATGAGCAACAACATTCATTATGATAGATCATAAGGGTTATACTGTACAGATTCATTTAGACATGCATTCATTCATTTAAAGTGAAGAAACACTTTACATACATTCATTTAAAGTAAGAGGCTATTTACAGTATTTACAAAGTTGAAATTGTGTGTGGAGTAGCTATAGGAGTTGTAGAGAGTTTGGGTACACTCTTAGGAAATACCTTTGAAAGATATAGAGAGCTGAGGAACCCAGGAGGAAACTCCTCCCAGGGCATTAGTTAAACAGAATTAGGTAAGGTGAAAGCAGGTACATTTCCATTTGGAGGACAGGTATGTGAATAGCTGGGTTTTGCAATTTTCTAAGTTTGATATTGTCCTTAGTGTGGAAGGGAGAAAATTTCATTTCTTGCCTAGTGAGAAAGAAAGGAGAAGTTGGCCAGCAGGTTGTTTAGGTTTGTGGATAGTAATTAAGTTTTGGTGTTCAGATCTTTGAGTTCTATTAGGGGTGTAGGGGGGAAGGATGTTTGTTAGAGCAGGACATTTTGTTGGGTGAAATACAAGTCTGTGTGCAGTGGTAAGGTGGAGGTAGTTTAGGTAATTTGTGACTTCTAGCCAATTCAGAGATTGAAGGGTAAGGCAGTGATGGGTGGAATTTTTGGATTTGGTGGCAAATTTGGAGATTTTATTATAGCAGTTTTCTAGTTTAGAGGTGATGGAAGAGGTCAGGTTAGTTAAAAGAGGGGTTCCGTATAATAAGGAAGGAAGAAGGTAAGTAGTGGCCAGAGTATGCCTAGTAGAGTTGGAGAGGAAGAGATTGTTCCTGTATAGCATACCTAACTTTTGGTGGGTTTTCTTTATATTTTGTTGAATATGGATATCAAACTTGAGGTGTTCATCTATAGTAATGCCAAGAAGTTTGATGAAAGGAACCACTTCTATAGGTGAGTTGGTTTGGCTAAGGACATTGAAGGCACTTTTGTCATAAGAGAAAGTCTTTGAGGGATGGAATAGTAGTATTTTAGATTTATTTGCATTGAGAGAGAGGTGATTTTGTCGCATCCAATTCTCAGTAGTTGAGGAAGCAGCTTGGGTTTTAGTCAGCAGTTCAGGGAGGTTTGAGGCAGAGCAGAATAAAGTTGAGTCATCTGCATAATGAATGACTTTGGCGTCAAGAATAGCAGAGTGAAAATTATTGCTAAAGATGTTAAAAAGCATAGCTCCGAGGATGGACCCATGTGGTACACTGGTTGAGGTGGGTAAGAAGGTAGAGGTGGTGTTCTTCCATTTAACCACCTGAGATCTATTTTACAGGTAACTAGAGAACCAGGATAAAGTATTTTGTGAGAGATGTAGGTTTGAAAGATGATAGAGAAGGTGTTTATGGGAAACAGTATCGAACGCTTTAGAGAGATCGAGAACTGTAGATACTAAGTGTCCTGAATGTCAGGCTTGAATGACAGTTTCTAAGAAGGAGAGTAGTGTGGTTATAGTGCTATGGCCTGGGCAGAAACCATACTGGGTAGGGGTAAGAAAGTTGGTTTTGGGTCAGAAAAGGCATAAGTTGGAGGTGAACGCATTTTTCTAGGATATTGGAGATTGGTGAGAGCAGAACAATGCAGCAGAAGTTTGAGATGTTGGTGCTTTTGCCTCCTTTGTGGAGAGGAAGAATAAATGCTGAACGCCAGAGTTTAGGGACATATGATTCCTTTATAGATCTATTGATAATGATGCTGATTGGAAGTGCTATACCATCAGCAGCACACTTTAGGAAGGAGGAGGGAATGTTATCAGGAGCATTGGAGCAAGGTTTAAGTTTGGGTAGAAGTTTTTTTTATAAAATTAGTAGAGACAGGTTTGAGCTCAAACATAAAGGGAAGGTTATTAGGGAGCTTAGAAGGAGAAGAATGAAGGACATGTGGATTATTGTTGGGAAAAGTCTTGGTCAGGTCAGAAATTGTTTCTATAAAAAATGAGTTAAATTGGGAGGCTAATTCGAGGTCAGATTTACTTGGATCAGGACAGGGGTTATTCTTGGAGTCTGGATTGAGAAATGAGTTTACGGAGTTCCAGAATTGCTTGGGTTTTTTAGTATTATTGGACTGTAGCTTAGTATAGTAGGATTCTTTGTCTCTAGTGATTAGTTGTTTTGCAAGGTTACGGAGTTGTGTGTATTGGAGCAGGGTTCTGGGCAGTTTATTCTTTTGGTAAAGCTTCCAGGATGTGTCCCTTTGATACATAATTTGTTTTGTTTCTTTGGATAGCCAAGGAGCAGTAGTAGTTTTTATCATTTTGTTTCTTAGTGGGGATAGGGAGTTTAGAGTGTCTAGGAACACAGAATTGAAGTGGCCTATGGCTTTGTCAAGAGGAAGGGTATTTAGAATTTTCCAATTCATTTGTTTGAGAATATTAGATAAAGTTGTGGAGTTGAATCTGCTAAGGTTGCGAGTGAGAATGTATTGATGCTAATGTGGGGTAGAGGTAGTTTAGCGATGAATGAAAGCTGGGAGGTGGTCGCTAATGGTATCGGCAATAGTGCCAGAGTTGGTTATTTTATTTGGATGGGTGACTAAGATCCAGTCAGGAACGGATCCTGGGGGATTTGTTTTGTTGGGTCAGGTGATGGAGAGGATTACTTGAGTAAAGTTATAGAGGTTAATGGATAAGGAGGATGAGGGACTATTGATTTTATTCCAGTCAATATTTACATTGCCTTGTATGTAAGTTTCAAAGTTGATTTCAATTGAGGCCCATAGGAGAATATCTTCAAGGGTAGAGATGTTGCTACCAGGTGAGATATATAGGGCAATGATGCAGATATTCTTGCGATCATTCATTTTTAGTAGACCAACTGTTAGTTCAGTATTACTGAATTGAGGAATAAGAATTTGAAGGAGAATTAAGGTAAGAAGACTGGAGTAGATTAGGGCAGTGCCACCGCCTTTTTTATTTAAGCAGTCACTTCTGAGAGTGTGAAATACTGTGGGTAGGATTTCAGAGTCAGAGATATGGGGTTTGAGCCAGGTTTCGGAGATGGCTATGATGTCGGGTTGGTTATGGCTTAGCCATGCTTGAAATTGGTATACTTTATTATTGAGACTCTGGACATTGATTGTAAAGAATTTAAGAGTATTGTGGGGGGAGGAAGGGTTAGAGGGAGATGGGGGATAGGTGTTGTTTGTGGGGGGACTAGGTCCAGGGTTGGGATGAATGTCTCCAGCTAAGACTAGGTTACTGAAGGAAATAACCTTTAAGCATTTGGGTTTACATTGTAAGAGTTTAGGCTGATCTAACATTAGATTAGGTATAAGTATCTTAGCACTGGTGGGGATGATTTCAGGATAGAATAGGTGCAGAGGGTTAGGCTGAATTAGGGAAGCGGAGATAAAATGGAAATGAGCATATGATTGAGGGTGAAGGAGGGTTTGTGTGGTAGTTTGAGTTGAAGCTAAGATTGGAGGAGGGTTGGAGGAATATGAGCTGGCATAGCATAGGGGAATTAGGAATACAAGGAAAGCAGGGGGCCTGGAGGGTGAGGAGAATTAAGGGGAGCATATCTAGACAAAGGTAGTTTAATGGGTATAAATTTGAGGGAGGGAAGTGACTTTGAAGTAAGAGGGGGTAGAGAGAGAAAGGTTATTTTAGTATAATAAGAAAGGTGGAGGGAAATTTAATTGGTGAGGTGTTAGGGAGAGTGATGCGTTTAAGTGGGATGGGTGAAAGGACGCGGGGTAAAGAGGTAAGAGCTATTATTGGGTAATTAGGCTGAGTGAGTGTAGAAAGGGCAGAATAAAGGTAGGCGTGCTGGGGGCGGGTGTAAATTGGGCTCAGGGTAGGAGAGCAGAGTGAGCCTGCAGGGTGAACGGAGCGGGTAGAATCAAGGAGGAGGAAGAAGAAGACAGCAGAAAGTGTATCAGTGAAGGAGAGAACAGATCTGAGGTAAGGAGACTACACGATACGCACTATGTATGTGAGTTAAAAGGAAGCAGAGGGTTCACTGGAGCTAGAGGCTATACAGGGCAGTGATAGATTAATAGAATATAAGCCGAATTTAGGGCTGGGAACAGGGCAGAGTTAAGTTAACAATAGTGTTAACATGCATTGATGTGTAGATAGAAGCTGGACATTGCCACCTAGTGGCCAGAACAGGTAATTACAAGGGTAGATCTCGGGCACACAGGGGAAATGGGAAGAATCCAGGAAAGTAAAGGGGGAAGTTAAACCCGTGGTAGGCTGCTAGCTATTGCTCACCGGGTTGATATACAAGAGGGTACTTATATTATAATGTCTAATTTACAATAGGGTACGTATACTTGTTATTAGCTCTTGGGGAGGCAAAGATGTTACAGAAGCACTGCAGGAATCCCTTTATGATGTACGTTCAAGGGCGGGAAGCCAGGGTTCCAAGTAGAGCACTGGGAGGCACCTGGGGTGGTAGAGATGCAGTGAGAGTAAAACTTGTTATTAGCTTTTGGGGAGGCAAAAATGTTACAGAAGCACAGCAGTAATCGCTTTATGATGTCCGTTCAAGGGTGGGAAGCCAGGGTTCCAAGCAGAGGACTGGGAGGCACCTGGGGTGGTAGAGATGCCGCGGGAGTAAAACTTGTTATTAGCTCTTGGGGAGGCAAAGATGTTACAGAAGCACAATAGGAATCAATTTATGATGTCCGTTCAAGGGCAGGAAGCCAGGGTTCCAAGCAGAGGTCTGGGAGGCACCTGGGGTGGTAGAGATGCAGCAGGATTAAAACTTGTTATTAGCTCTTGGGGAGGCAAAGATGCTACAGAAGCACAGCAGGAATCCCTTTATGATGTCCGTTCAAGGGCGAGAAGCCAGGGTTCCAAGTAGAGCACTGGGAGGCACCTGGGGTGGTAGAGATGCAGTGAGAGTAAAACTTGTTATTAGCTTTTGGGGAGGCAAAAATGTTACAGAAGCACAGCAGTAATCGCTTTATGATGTCCGTTCAAGGGTGGGAAGCCAGGGTTCCACGCAGAGGACTGGGAGGCACCTGGGGTGGTAGAGATGCCGCGGGAGTAAAACTTGTTATTAGCTCTTGGGGAGGCAAAGATGTTACAGAAGCACAATAGGAATCAATTGATGATGTCCGTTCAAGGACTGGAAGCCAGGGTTCCAAGCAGAGGTCTGGGAGGCACCTGGGGTGGTAGAGATGCAGCAGGAGTAAACCTCAAACAGAGCCAGCATCTTACAAAGATCAGGACTGGAGGAGACAAGAAGGGTAAATAACCATCTATTAACATCTTTATAACATTCTATCATAAAAAAACTTTTATTTTTTATTTATTTTGTTACACAACTCAATACATATTTATTATACAAAGCCTACAAAAATATAACAATTCCTATAAAGTTAAATTACTATCCAAATCCATTCCCCTAGGATAAAGTACCCTATAATTAATGATCATCCTGCTTTCCAATCTATTAAGTTCCTCTGTAAAACTACCCCCTCTATCCAAAAATGGCTGGCCAATACACTAAAAAACAAAGTATTTCCTGATCCCCCATGCGCAGAAATAAAATGGTTGGCTATTGGACTGTTCACATTTTGTCTCCTAATGTCACCCAAATGTTCCATTATTGTAGCATTCACTTTTGTCTTAGTTTGTCCAATATACCATCTAATATTTTGGTATCCACACTCAATAATATAAACAACCTATAGGGAGTTACAACTAAAGAATTCCCTGGCTCTGTAATTCTTACCATTGATCTTCCATCCATTATTTTTTTTTTTACTCTATCACATACTGAACAGTTACTACAAGCATGAATTCTATGTGTCTTTTTTAATTTATATCATTCTCAAGGCTTGCAACCTTCACATATTACATTTTCTGGATTGTCTGTATTTTGTCACTGTGCCGTTACTAACAATGTGAGTAGTCATTCGTCTTTTTCATATCTGCCTTTTTTTGTTATATGAAGACAGGGGTTTTGGAGCTTCTTCCTTAAGACTTCAATGAAAATAAACATTTCCAAACTATATAAATAAATAGGTGGATAGATACATAGATAGATAGACATATAGATTAGATAGATAGATAGATAGATAGATAGATAGATAGATAGATAGATAAACAGACAGATAGGTTAGAAGACAGATGGCTGATAGATAGATAGATAGATAGATAGATAGATAGATAGATAGATAGACAGATAGATAGACAGATAGACAGATAGACACATGCACATGCATACATACATACAGTGCATATGTGGATACATGCAAAGAAAAATATAAAGGTAATTCTGTATTTAATTCCTTAAATTGCACATGGATAATTAATGTTACAATGTACTATGCATCAGCAGCTGCATATATACAGTGTAATAAATGTTTAATGTTTAAGCTAATGCGTAATTGTTTCAGTGATTTTTTCTCCCTGGGTGTCCTCCAATAGTAAGCAATAATGGTTCCCTATTATATGCTCGAAGATGCATTCTTTCAAATGTGTCTTGATTGAACTTGAAAGCGCGAAACGGCAAAATACCGAAACGGCATGTAAGCAAATTCTTTCCCTGGGAAAGAAATCGCTTGGCCTCCTTCGTTGTTTTGCCATTTTTGTCACTGTAGTGCAATCTTGGAGTTGGTATATTTAAGTAGGGAGGGTGTTGGGGGGCCCTTGTCGGGGGTGTATGGGGGCAAAGCCTCCCACATTATGTTATGTTTTAAAGTATTTTTTTTTTATTTTTGGAAGTGTTCAGGATTGTAAGCTTCTGCTTACATGGGGTCGATAAATCAGTGTTCACGTTTTTAAGTGTTCACTGATTTAATATAGACCCCCAATAACTAAGTGATTTTTTGGTTAAGAGTTACAAACAAATACACAAAAAAATAAGTAAATAACTAAAATCATGGCACTAACATGGAAGGTTGCTGCATAAAAACTAAACTCCATTTCCTTATAGCTCTCTTTATGACTCTTAGACTTTGCCTCTACAAACTCCTTCTCCTTTTCTTTTTCTTCCCTTCACTACTCCTTATATTTCTTCTTAATTCTTTTCCACTTATACAACCTTATACCTCATGAACGGGTTCCTACTGGAACATCAAATTTTCAGTTGTTCGAATCACTAAAGGTCGACCTTTAATAATTGAAGAATAGAAAATTCGAGGTCTTCAAAATAAACATAAAAAAAAAAAAGAAAAAGTAAAGGGTGTAGGCAGGGGGGCAAGCCCCCCTGCACCCCCACACCCCCCGCTACTTAAATATACCAACTCCGAAATCCCGCTACAATGTAGGAAAGGGAAATCTTCCCTTTCCGCACCATAGTTCATTAAAGTGCGATCTCGGAGTTGGTATATTTAAGTAGCGGGGGGTGTGGGGGATGCAGAGGGGCTTGCCACCCTGCTTTAACCCATCAGGGTACGTTTTCTTTGTTTTATTTTTTTTTTTATTTCGAAGTTACGGAACTTCGATCATATGGTGTCAACCATATGGTATTCGAAGTTCCGTAACTTCGATTTTGTAATAGGTAACCCTGATCTACCACATTTTTCTTGGCTTTCATTCTACAAATTCTGTTATATCCCCATTTATATACTGTCTTTGCCACTGTTACTCACATCTCCATGCTTCCTTTCTGCATGTGTTACCTCTATCCAGCCATATTTCCCTTTTCCCCTACCTTATTTATTCACCTCTGTTCTTCACCACTCAAACTTTCTACCTCACTCCAGCTAAGTGCTCCTTATTTAGATGAACAGTTTGTATTGTCTAAAATCCTATCTTTAAAAGGATTTCATAAAGTAAATATGGAAATTAAGTCACATACCTAAGCATGAAGTATTTAATGTATTTGCAATTTGGTTTACATATTCTAATTTCCTTATTTTGTACTATGTAACCTGAAACGTCTCTCCCATGATTTCTGGTGAAAAATTGTTCCAACTCCTTGGATAACCCTGACTAACAAATACACATCAATCAATTAATGACTATAATTTCAGGTATATAAACATGAAGCTTCCATCTTTTCCATACAACAGTAAACAGGCACTCATACAGGCATATAGACTCATCTGCAGTCAGATGTGGAATAAGCAAAACGATTAATAATATAATAGTGCATTTTTGGCAGACCCTTTTTTGACAGCCTTTAACTCTAACACTCTTAATGTGCATGTCAAGAAGCAGAGGATCTATCAACTCTGATGTCAATCTTTATAGCAGTAATTGTTGCCTCACACAACTTAATTATCAGCCTCCTTGCTGACTGGAATAATAGAAGAGATATAGAAGACAACATATACCTCATATTCGTGTGTGTGTGTGTGGGGGGGGGGTGTGTGGGTGTGCGTGCGTGCATGTGTGTGTGTGTGTGTGTGTGTGTGTGTGTGTGTGTGTGTGTGTGTGTGTGTGTGTGTGTGTGTGTGTGCGTGTGTGCGTGTGTGCGTGTGTGTGTGTGTGTGTGTGTGTGTGTGTGTGTGTGTGTGTGTGTGTGTGTGTGTGTATATATATATCAAGGCCATAAGGCAGCAAGCATCAGGCACTTACTAAAAAGCATGAAACAATTCCATACTAAGCATGTTATGGCCAATTTACATCAAAAGAAAACCATGTATACACTAAGAGATGCTTTTCAGACAGTAGAATCATGAGCAACTTTCTCACAGTCCATATCTCTAGTCTGTTTCTTAAACAGCCTTCCATATCTGAAGTACTTAATAAGACTACTGCAGATATTCAGTCTTCATTTTGTGATATTCCCTGCTGCACTACAGTTTTTACTTAAAAACAACTTGAGGAGTTACTCCCTTTGCATTGCTTGGTCATCACAGTTGTCGTAGTCTTTATTTTCTTGTGACAGGATTTATATCATTTTATTTTTTTATCCTTGAACCTCATCTGTGACAAACTTCACTTACACAAATGCCTACAGTTACTCCTATACAGTATTATGTTTCTGCATGAGCAATATAAGCTCTTGATTCTGTTGTTTTACCAACTCCAAGTTCAGTTTGTAGGCTTTCTAATTGCATTTGTATTGTTGCTTTAGCATGAAGTATAGATCGAATAGCCTTTGGCTTTTCAAGTACAGTACTGTTTCTATCTCTGACAATTTCTTTAGAGCAGTTCTTTAACTTGTGTTGTTTTTCAGACAGCAGTAATGTAGCTGAAATAGATAATTTACTTTTCAACTTTACCACATTCAAAGTTGAACTTTTGACAGAATGAGTCGCTGCAATGGAGTGTTTCTATATACCAAAACTGTAGAATGACAATTCTAATAACTTTTTTAAACTGATTTTTTTCTCGTAAGATTTTCACTGTCTGAATAGCTTTCTCCACCTGTCAGCTGAATTGCTCTTCTGTAAAAAAGATAGTATATGTCTGAGTTTCAGTTCCCATGTAAATTGTCTGAAATCCTAAATTGCACTGTGGGCATTTTCAAATAAGATATCACTGGGTATTCTCATCACAAAAATATGGATGTTAATGGTCTAATCACATTTTTACAAGTTGTATTTGTATGCTTATTTCAGAGAGCTTGACGAATAGTCTACAGATATAAGAAATATGTTTCACGATCTGAGATGCATATTAATACTTAGATGACCACAAAGAATATTAGCTGAGAATTCTTTTTGACATCTTTTCTTCTGAACTGTTCTTGGTATCCAAAGCCAATGGCACAACAATGAACTATACATTCAGTGTGAGTCAACAATCTTTTCTAACATATTACGTCTCTTTCCCTTTCTTCATTCATTTCCCCCATATAAAGTTAGTATATATTCATAAGCACTTGTTCTTTCAGTTGATAAGGACATGCAAGCTTTTAGCACAGATTATTTCTTTAAAGAAATTTAAGACAGAATTTATTTTGCTCTTTCCATTCTTTCATTGTAACAGCTTTTCATAACTGCATTACAAAATCAGGTGTCAGTACATTTAAACAATATTTACCTTTTCTTCTTTCATTGTTAACTGGGGTACTGCCTACAGGTCTCTGCTTCTTCTTTGGATAATTATTTCTGGATCTCTGGAATATATGATCTATTTCACATTTGTGCTATGCAAAGTTCCTCACCTGGCCTGAATTTAGCTTTCAAATCATACTTTTGTAGAATAAATAACATTGTCTGAAATCTAGTAAGTGCCTCCTACAAATACTTTCTGAATATTCTTTGCAAAGGTTTTGTTTTCTGTTCTGCTTGAACTTCTTTTCCCTAGTGATAGTCATAGAATTTCTCACATCCATGCAAACCTGCTAAAAGTTCCATCTGCAAATTCTTTTGACCCAAAGGTAGTGTTCATGGATTTACTGAAATTGTCATTAGCTTCTACTGGTAATACACCTGGCTTAGTAACACAATACTATTTGAGTCATAGAGCACATGTAACAAAATTCCTAAGCATTTCAAACCTTTTTTCTTGCTCATAGTTTGAGTTTCATGTTAAATTTCACATCATCAATTTTATTAGAGACATAGCCAACACAGACATGCTAGGTTTAAATGTTGCAAGATAGGGCATAATTCCCAGAAACATCATTAATATTTATTTATGTTCTGTTCTTTGCATTTATTCCAGTTATTTGGCTTTTTCTGTAGTAGTGTCCAATCCTTTTGACATTACAATACTACCCACATATTTTAGATGGGACACTTTCATTTCGTAATTGCTCTTCTTTAATTTTGGTTTTGCTGTTTTAATCTATTCTGCATCTGTCTCGGTTTCTTTTAACACTTTGTCTGAACCTACAATAAAATATAATCAATCACATTTATAATACCTTCAAATACTTTAATTGCTCACACAACAACTGTTTTAATACCTTTAATACTGATGAAATATGGAATGAATTCTTTGAAATGTGTACCTCCTTAATGCCATATGAAATGTAAACAGCTGAGAAGTTTCTTCATCTAGCCTTACCTTCAAGAAATCTTGGTGTTTGTGAAGTACTGAAAAACACACTGAATTTAGCATTCGTGAAGCTATTTCTTCTAATGCAATCAGTGTATAATTCTCTATTTTAATAACTTTATTTAGATGACACAGATCAGTACAAATGTGAATTTTGTCTTACTTCACTCCAACTGCATTCATAAGTCATGTTAGTTCTAACTACTTACTAATGATATTCAAGCTTTCCATTATATTTAACTCCTGATAATTTTTAGTCCTGGTCATTACTGGTACTTTTTTCTTGAAACATTTGTCAATGACACTGCAATACGGATCTATTTTCATGTAGTATTCTCTTATTAAACTTCCTAAAGCTATAAATAAATCAACAGAGACATGTAGGATTTCATTGCGGCATGGTACACAAAATGTCTCTATGGCTGTGTGATTCTGTATACATGCATTCTTTACTTTTACAGAATGAATTCATGCTACCATGCTTAATGTCTTACAAGCTAAATGATCAAATATATAGAGAATGTGCTTCTTTCTATACTATAGTTTGGAAACAGAGAAAGTAGACAAGATCAAGTTTTTATGAACCACATAGGAGTGCATGTTGTGCTTACATCCATACAGAAATGGTTTTATTCTTATTGATACCAATATTTGTAGAGTACATGTAATTCATTGAGTGTTAATAAGTGAATTTTCCAGTTTGCTGTTGGTGGGTCGTGAGTCAACATTTCCTTGTGAATCCAAAAATAGTTCTTATTTCTTATTTTATAAGAACATCCCAATTTTTTGATGTAAAATTATTTACATTCAGTTTTCTTTTCAGTACCAGTGAACCACAGCATATAACTGTATCTTCGGATAAAATATTGCCTCTATATCTATGTACTTTAAATTCATTTTTTTAATTATCAGGTTTTATTCTAACAGTTTGGCTTGCTGGAATATCTCCAAGTTTCAGATACATTTCATAGTTCACTTTATCAGGTCTTCTCACTTAACAGCATTAACCAGTACAATTTGTTGTCACTTTTGTTTTCAAATTTCTGACCAGCATGCTAATTCTTTCAAATACTATTGTTTTTCCTTTTACATACTTTTGAAAAATAGCATTATCTAGCATGTATTCTACAGTGTTTGTTTAAAGCATGATATGGTTTCCACTCATGATCTTATCTGTACCTACTACATGATATTTTAATGTCAGCAACTTGATGTTTTATATGGTCTTCATAATGTATTCTCACATGGATTTTGTTTTAATATCCACTAGTACTGCAAGATATTTTAAATGTATTTCTCATTTTTTTACATCTTGTCTGACTTGCATTTTATCTCCCATCATTCCCTCCTAGAGTGCCTTTGCTGTATTAAACAACAGTTACGCTTGATAGTGCCTTGGCATTTTTTAGGGCTGGCTTGCTTAACTAAGTGAATTGCCAGTTAATAATATGCAGCATAAGAATAGTCGTGTTATGAGATAAAAAACTGCATCAGTATTGTTCACTTAAGTTGCCTATTGGAGATATTAATTATTATCTGTCATTTGATATTCATATTTTCAACGATGCATTCATATTTTCATTACTGAGAGCACTGCATGTTATTGAGTGGCATGATATGAAATGCCATGGTGAGATAAAATATGTTGTTACTATGCATGTATAACACGTTCTACTACAGATCTTGTTAGTTGATTGCTAATTGATTACTTTTTGCCAATGTTTGCACATATACATTAACATTTTCAAAAATAAGTGACTTAAAAAGTATTGTATCGCACTGGGTAAAGAAGAGATGAGGCTGAATAAAACTGTTCTTGATATTTGCACTGTAAGTTGTACATCTAGGGAAGCATCCAATGTTATGTGTATGCTACACCATATAAATACACATAAGCTTTCAATTTTCTGCAAGCATCTCAATACATAAGCAATCAGAATGGAATTTACTCCTATCATGTGAAAGCATAACTCTAACTGAACAGTCATCTACTGATATTATATAGCTATGCTGTAAAGTTTTCAAGATATGAAAAGTTGTATACGAAACTGAAAAAAAACATAAATCTGAATATGTGTGCATTATGCTATAGTACAGTATCGACATAAAATCTATAAGTAAACAAATCACTGGCTCAGATGTTAAGGGAGTCAATAATTCAGGAATATGAGTGGTTACCGGATAGAAGAGAAAATAGCTTTATCTGCAAATGATGTAATCATATACCTTACAAAACCTGAAAGAGATATGTGAGGTGTTCCACCTATTGAGTAAATATAATGAAATGGCAGGGTTTTAAATTAATGAAGCAAAAACAATAGTGATAGTGTTAAGTTACACTCCAACACATACAATTGTCCAAAATTATCCTTACATATTGTGAGGGAGCATAACAAAATGAAGTATAAAAGAAGGACTTCAGATAACAGTACAACAAACGTGGTTCTGGTCTTCATAACTTGTCTATGATTGTAACACCAGATCTGGGCTAGACTGTCTATAAGGGAATGCAGGGGTATTTCATAATACAAAAAACAGCTAGCCCCTGGTGTTCTGATATAAAGCACCATGCATGAGGACTGTCTAGTATGTCTAAAGATATACTTGGTTATGAAAATAGAATTGTCTCGTATATCAAAAAACAATGAGTGAAGAAAATATTATCATTGTAAAGAATTTGTTCGTTTTACTAGAACTGCTATGTTTACTTTTGTTAATAACAGTTGCTGTTCACATGATAATTATACTTCTTTAATGCAGTGTTTCTCAAACTTTTTCTGATCGTGGCCCACTTGAAAAAAGCACATGACTAAGGGGCCCACTAGCCTCTTCCATAGATCACATTTAAAGACAGGTCATATTTCACCACCAGAGGTGAGCCTACAAATGCCGCATCAAAGTGTAAAATTGTGGGCTTCGCATTTATTGTCAGCTTTCACCAGCTTTGCACTTCAGAATACCAGTTTTAATGTTTATTTAAAATTAATAGTGATAGTTAAATAAGTAAAATTTAATAAACCAAATTTTAATTAATATGCTTACAGTGAGTACTGACACATACAAAAATCTCAGTCCAGTATAAAGCATC
Source organism: Protopterus annectens (assembly GCF_019279795.1). NCBI lineage: Eukaryota > Metazoa > Chordata > Ceratodontiformes > Protopteridae > Protopterus > Protopterus annectens. Next base: position 469,383,197 of record NC_056728.1, read on the forward strand.
AAAATGTATGTCACTCTTGTGTCATTAATTTGTGATGAGGAAATATCTCAAAACATTCTTGTACAAGACTGAAAGTCACACATCTTCGATCTACACCCATATAATATTCATCCATTTATACTCAAGCACATGAATTCCTTTTGCAAAATCATAGTATGAGGACTATTAAACAGTGTATGCATACTTAACACAAAGTATACAAGTGGAAAATTGAATAAATAAAATGCTGCTTATACAAAAGGACAAAGACAGTAATATGTTTGCCACCCCCCTCACAAAATAAAACACAATACACATCACAGTCATACAGAAAGTGAAAATGACAGTACTCACATTCGTTGTTAAAAGTGACGCCTCACCTTTCATATCAGAGTTGTAGTCCACAAACTTGTTTGTCCAATTATGCAAAAGCATTTTCCTGGCACAATGAATTGCACAATCACCAAAATGAAACATTTGCCCAAGCGACCCCTTCAGTAACATTTCATAGTATGTACAAGCATCAGAATGAAACATTCACCCAAGCGACCCTTTCAGTAAAATTCTCTTTATCTTTATGCCAGCCAACAGACAAAAAAAAAAAAAAACAGCTTCACATTTATTAAAAAGTGCCACCCAGGTGTATGTAAACAGCAATCCGAACACACACATACCTAACAAGCAAGCAGTATAATTGGAGCTCAAAGATTCACTGGTTTCAAATAACTTCCCCAGGAACCTATCTGATCCTATCTGCAATTAAAAAATACTGAGATGGCATAATTCAGTTCCTCAGCACATCTAATACACCTTATGATTAATATAACTGAATTATGTCATCTCAATCATGATCTCCAGGAAAAAATAGTTCCTGGATCATCAGCCAGGGTAAAAGAAAGCTCTGCATTCTGTACTTGAGGTACATTTAACAAAAAATATATATCGCACTGGAGCAGAGATGTGCTGCTGCATCTGTCACTGTGCTGCTTTAATGTTTGCTTTTTAACTTAATTTTTGAAAAACAAAAATATTCAGGAACACCGTTTTTTTTTTGTAGGTTGTTAGAGGTGTGACATCTCACAGCTCAAATGTGTTCATGGAATCTATGCATCATATTTCTCAGTAAATAATTTATCTCTGCTACTAATTTTACATGTTCTGCACTCAATATACAACTCTTGATAAGGTCAGGTCTATTTCTGTTACTAATGAATAATGACACTCACCAAATTCAGAGTCTTTGGCATACTTCTTTAGCTCAGGAACATAAACACCTATAGATTCTGTAGGACTTTGTGCTCTTGTAAGAAATAAGTAGCAAACAAAGCAAGTTTTATCTAGACCCACATTCATTCCTGAGCTTATTTCTATGTAGTACTATTTTGTATTTCTCCTCTTCAAGAAAGTAAAGCAGTTATCTATAAAATGTCTACTCCAGAAGTACATGGGATTGTAACATGCTCTGCTTTTTTAGGCTTCTTTGTTAGCCTACTCATACTGAGGAGCAAATCAGATTTACTGATCTAAAACTTCCAGTTTTCTGCTAACCCACCATTTTGTGAGATAATTTCTCGTTGAAGAATTTGAGCCATTTGAACTGTAAGTCATATTTCTGTGACTTGAAATGCACAAATTCTTGAAAACAAATATGTTTCTTTATTTCTGTACATACATTGCTGCAGTTCTGCAAATGCACTTCTTGAATTCTCATATCCCATGCTGTCTGAATATTAACTGAAGATGTTGTCTAATATCAATCTGTTGCGTATTCAGACATGTGTCTAGAAAAAATGAGCATCACATGACCTTCAACTGTCTGTAGCTATGTCAGTAGCATTTAATGATATATAAATATATATATATATATATATATATATATATATATATATATATATATATTTACTTGTATAATTTAATCCTCCAGTTAAGCTGATCCATTACAGTATTAGCAGTAGTAGTATTGGAAGCAAAATTCTGCCATCGGCCTTAGTGACTTGTACTAATTAAGGACAATATATTTGAGCTAATTTCTCTCGAAGTTATGACTTCTGTGAAGTACTTTTGTCTGAACACTTGAATTGCAGGGGAACTATAGCTTGATGTAAAGTAACAGTGTCCAACAGGTACTAAAGCAACAGTGTTGTTGTACCTTTCTTATTAATAACATTTCTATTAAAATATGAAAAGTGCCATACATATATTTATAATTGTGTGCGTGTGTGTGTGTGTGTGTGTGTGTGTGTGTGTGTGTGTGTGTGTGTGTGTGTGTGTGTGTGTGTGTGTGTGTGTCTGTGTCTGTGTGTATATGTATATATACATATATACAGTTACAGATGCTTTGATTGTCATTGTGTTTGGTTGATTAAATACATGTTCAACAGGTGTGAAGGTCACACAATTCTCAGGGTCTGGCAAAATTCCCTTCCTCCAGTTTTGTGCGATCTTGGAGTTAGTATATGTTTATATATATATATATATATATATATATATATATATATATATATACATAATTTAACATGTAACGTATGGGGGTGCAGGAGGGCTGGTATGTATTTTTTTCTGAGTTTTGCATAAGCTCAGTTTGGTTCTCTATGCATGCATAGTAGTGGGCCAGCATTCACTTTTTTTGATGTATTGTGGCATTATTTTTGGATGCCGACATTCGTGTTAGTCAACCAAACCAAGTATAATCATATAGATAAATAGACAGATAAATTCACACACACACACACACACACACACACACACACACACACACACACACACAACACAACAGACATGCACACACACGCACGTGCGCACGCGTGTGCACACATAAAGGAAGAGACACATTTATAAAAGACAGGGTTGTGTGGATAATCACACAAAATATGACCCTAATACCATAATATAATAACTTTGCAAAATTCACTGACTATGTATGCAGTGCCCTTTCTTAAGTATCACTGTTTGTAATTTCTGTTAATGACAATGCAACGGTCTCATTAAGTAGGAGAAGCAGTGCATACTATTGATGTCAGTTTATTATCCAGCTTGTACTTTGGCTGCAACACAGCCCATCTTGTAAGATGGTACTCTCTTACTTGTACACTCTTTAGAAATGCTAGATCAGTAGAGATAAACTGTAATGAGAAAGACACAATTAGTCTATAATTCATACCTAACTATGATGATAGCCAGCTAGGTTCTTATGAATTAAACACGGCTAGGTTTATCAGACTCAGCACCCTTTTTCATTAAAAGAGGAAAAGGGATACCCTTTTGTGTTAACTTGTTCATGCACAAGAACATTGCATTAGTTCAGTAATAAGAGTGGATTTTGTACAAAGAATGCAAACATCAAAAAGATTTTCTGGTCACATATCAGAAGTAAGGCATAGTTAGAACCTTATCATTTAATATTGGTGCCTAGGCAGGAGAATGACAGATTGAATGCCTAACTTCAGTACACACAAGGCTGACCATTACTGACACTGCCAATGTACCTTAATAGAACTATCAGTTTCTATCTGTTGATGTAAAGGCTTCTGAAAGAACTTATGTCTTTTTCGCTATTCTTTATCAAAATCACAGTAGCATATATTGTTTCCTAAGATGTGAACCAGGCATCTTTCTGCTAAGCTAAGATGAATTCATTTGAAATGTTTACTAGTGCTTCTGGCTATGCTATGAAGGCAATGCAAAAAAAAAACTTCTTCAAAAGCAAAATGCTATACCTTGCATTTACATCGCAGTCTAACATTTAGCATTGTTAAATGATTTCTATTTTTAGCTACATAAATTCCTTCTCATCTGATTATTTGACAATATATGAGAAGCCAAAATGATGTTGTTTTTTATAAAAAGTAAAATGTCACAAGTTGCATGATTCTTTCCTGTGATAATTTAAAAAAAGTCATCTTGCTTCTGCATGACCAGTCCAGAAACTAAGAAGCAAGAATGATTTGGCTCATTTCAGGTAAAATAACCTTCAATTGTTTCTTTTTGCTTTTGACAGTATTCGTGAAAGCAATGTTACAAAATATGTTTCAAGTGCAAGATGATGCAAGGTGCATCCCTGCAATCATTTTAAAAGTATGTATTTTAGACAAATAACTTATATATTAATTGCACTTATATCGTAAGTACACAATATTAACTACTGTGTATACAATTAAAAGTAATTACTTCATTGCGATGTTATTATGAAATTAAAGAGTGATTATGTGTGTATGTGTGTGTGTGTGTGTGTGTGTGTGTGTGTGTGTGTGTGTGTGTGTGTGTGTGTGTGTGTGTGTGTGTATATATATATATATATACCAATGAGTGATGTGAGATAGGTGCAACAAAGTTAGACATTCAAAATGTGTAAGATATCAACACAGTTTCAGTCATAAAACCATGGAAAATAGAATTTAAGATGCATTCTTGATTGTTGTTAATTATATAGAAGTATTACACTTACTTTATGGCATATTTTAATGTATTTAGTGTAGGGGAGACAGATGATTATCCCAGATGACCAACTGCCCCTCTTCAAGTAGAAGCTTGAATGACATTAAGGGCTGTAGGACTAAGGCTATGGCCTTATTTATCTCAAGACACTGATAGTAGCCCTTACTGCCACATGTATGAGAGTGTGCGCATATAGCTGAAGGGCATCTGATGCTACTAAGTTGACGCATGTGTCCACATGAGCCAGCAGGGGACTAGGTTATGGACATAATGAATATGCCCTTATTACCGGGATACCTGCAAGGGTACAAACCACAAGTATGGTTACCAGTTTGGATAAAGTGAGAAAAGCACCGCAAAAAAAAAAGTGAGCCCAGAGTAGAAAGAAAGCTTTAATCTGTTAGTGTTCCCTGAGGAAATTAAGACTTAAGTTAAGAGTAACTGTGAATACTGTTGCTGTGTCAGGTACGCCTAACCAACTGACATTTAAAACACTTAAAGGAGTACTGCACCCACAGACTCAAAAAACATGTTTAAAACATCATGGCATGATGTTTCCTACACTTCATCAGCACTCTGGGATTATTTACAGGATTTTAAATATTTTTATATGCAATTCCAGACTCTGACCACCTGGAGGCTGGCATATTGATGTGGTTTGGATAAATCAGGTTGCCATCCAGTATCCCAGAAATCATTGTTTGGCTCAAAAATGTTACATCATGCAGGCCTCCATTTGCCTAAAGTTCCTGTCATTTCATAGATGTTGCATGTGTACAAAGTACTGAGTAAAACAGAATAGTGTAAGTAACATTCTACTACTACTTAAAACAGAAACAGTGCAAATGCCACAGAACACACTCAAAGTGCTGTTTACTGCTGCCTTTTTTCTAATTTAGTTTAAATGGCACTGCACTAATTTGTGAGCCAATGAATTCCAGTCCATTTACTTCTCCCCTCCCTCATAACACTTAGCTTCCCTAGCTGTCAAAGTCCTGAGGGTAATTTGACCTGGTAATTCCATTGATTGGCAGATCTCAGCAGAGTGCTTGACTCATAGGTTCATAGGTTCATACTAGGCTATCTGCCATAGGGCATTTATAAGCCTAGCCAGAGTGTGTTTTGCTTTCTGCACCCATTTTAAATTCATTTTGCTATGCCCTTTTTCGAGGTTAGTATACTGTGTCTCTGTCTAACAGTGACACAAAAGTGATACCTGGGGTAAACCTACGATCCCCCATCCACTCATCAAGATTCCTCTTGAAGAGAGTCAATGAGGCACTCTGCCTAACCTGGACTGGGATTTTATTCCAGAGTGAAGGGAGCCTCTGGGTTATGAATCTGTCCCTCCAGCATGTTCTATTTCTTTCAGTGCTGAGGTTCAAGTCTCTCGAGTGCGTAGCTTGATGGGATTTGGATTTTCTGAGGTGCAACATGTCCATTAATTCCGGGTTGACATAGCTTTATACGTCAGGCACAGATCGCCTCTGAGCAGGCGGTATTCCACTGAGTAGAGCTGGAGTTTCTTTAACCGGGCAGCATATGGCATCTGTTTGAGCCCTTTGATCCTCTTGTTGAGGTACTTTTGGGGTCTTTCCAGTTGCTGCAGGTGTCTGGTAAGGTACATCCCAAAAGGGGCATTGTACTCAATTATGGGCCTGATGAGAGATGAGTAAAGAGGCACGATGACCTCCCCTGATCTAGACGTGAATCCCTTCATGATTAGGTGGGCTATATAAAATGTTTTTCTAACCACTTTGGCCACGTGGTTGTCAAATGAGAGATTGCTATCAACTTGGGTCCCCAGGTCCCTAATTACTTCTTCCGTATTTAATGGATTACCACTTATGTGGTAATTTGTGGGCACTTTGTTTTTGCCACAGGGGATGACTATACACTTTTTGGCATTTAGCTTGAGGCCATGGCTCTGGCACCAGTTGTCTGTTTCTATGAGGCTCTTTTGGAGGATGCTTGTGTCGGCTGGAGAGTCGATTATGGTGCCCAGTTTGCAGTCATCTGCGAATTTGGTCAGCCACAGTCCTTCCGTGTTGGCCTGTAAATCTGAGAAATATATACTGAACAAGAGAGGTCCCAGGACTGAGCCTTGTGGGACACCACTTGTAACTGGTTTGGAGTCTGACATGGCGCCAGCAATTCTAACCATGTGGGTTCTGTCCTTGAGCCAGTTTGCAACCCATCTAGTGATATGGGGGTTTATATTTAAGCTGGTGAGCTTATCTATAATGCCCGAGTGGGGTATTGTATTGAAGGCTTTTGCGAGGTCCAGGTAGGCTGTGTGGACCACCTTCCCCTCGTCAATGGCCTTGGAGACTGTTTCAAAGAAATCGACCAGGTTTAAGAGGCAGGATCTGCCCTTAACAAAGCCAAACTGGGTAGGATCCAGTGTCTGTAGGTCCCCAATATCTTTATTTATAAGGTCCATGATGATCCTTCCCATAGCTTTGCAGACCAAGCTAGTCAGGCTTATGGGGCGATAGTTTCCAGGATCCATTGAGGCACCACCTTTGTGGAGAGGGACCACCATTGCTGTACACCACTGTTTGGGTACATATCCTGTAGTAAGGCTGAGATTGAACAGTAGTTTTATGTTTGGGTTTAGCTCTTCTTGAAGTTCATGTAGGATGCAGCCTGGGACACCGTCTGGTCCCATTGATGCTGTGTTTTTTGCTTTGGAGAGGGCGGCTCTTACCTGAGCATCTGAGATGTCAGGGGGGCAGCACTCTGCTGGGATAGATATTTGCCCTTTTGGTGGGGAGGGAGGGGAGAAGTTTGCGCTGAACCTGTCAGCTAAGATGTTGACAATGTCTGTGGGTTTGGTGTATTTTTTGTCATATTGGACTAATTCTGAGCATATCTGGGAATTCCTACCCAGGTTCCTAACATAACTAAGGAAAGCCTTGTGATTATCCTTAGTGTCCTGTGCAATTTTTCTCTTGAAGCTGGCCTTAGATGATTTAATGAGTGCCCGTAGTTTTTTGCTAATACTGATCAGAGATGCCTTCCCTTTTTGGGATTTTGCTCTATCATGTAGTAGCTTCCTCCTTCTATTGTATAGTTTGTTTATGGCTGGGGACCACCAGACAGGACGTCTGAATTTGGAGGATTGGGTCTTGGTTTTATTTGGGATTGCATGACCCATGCATTCCTGAAGGTGTTCATAGAATGCATTTATAAAGTATTCTGCAGTCTGGGCCGTATTTTCCACAGGGCCGGGGGCTTTGAAGGATTCCACCTTGGTTTTGAGGAGTGTGAAATTTGCTTTAGAGAAGTTTTTCACTGTAGTTTTCTGGGCAGGGGGTGGGGTCGGGATGTGAATATCCAGTGAGATTAGTTTGTGGTCTGATCTTACCAGTGAGGGATACACTTCTGGTCTGGAGCATAGAGTCCCCATGTTGGTGATGATCAGGTCCAGTATGTTTTCCCCTCTTGTGGGAGTGGTAACACGTTGTTCCATAGCATTTGAGTTTATAAATTCTAGGAACCTTTGGGCTAGGGTGTTGGAGCTAGAGTAATGCTCCCAGTCTATGTTTGGATAGCTGAAGTCACCCAATATAATGGTGTTTGTAGAGACCTTCATATTTTCCAGTGTTCTCAGGAAGGCCGAGTGGAGTTCCTGGGTTTGGGAGGGTGGTCTGTAGCAGGCTATAAACTGGAAGGCAGTTTTACCCACTGTTAGTTGCACATGGATAGTCTCTGATGCTTTGTGCTGTGCCACCAACCTGGAGGTGTGGGTATCTTTGTCGAATATTGATACTCCCCCTCCTTTTGTGGTTCGTTCCACGTTTTGGGGCCAAAAAGCATGGTATGAAGTATAACCTGGTAGTGCTGGGTTGCTCTTGGGAGCCTTGAACCAGGTTTCTGTTACTGCACAGATATTGATGTTCTCCATGCTAAGGAGAGTTTTGAGTGCATGCATCTTGAGGTTTAGACTTCTGGCGTTGAGTAGCACTACTCTTAGTTTCTTATCCCTTGTGATACCTATGGAGGTGGGTTTGTCTTTTGAGCCTTGCCTAAAAAAGGCACTATGGGGGTAGCAAGAGCCTTTGCCAATATCTGAAAGCCCAGGGGTGATAGGTGCAAGCCGTCCCTAGCGAAGCATCGTGGCTTGTCGAGCATGTCATCCCAGGCTGACAGGCATTGGATCACCTTTGAATGACACCAATACTTAAGCCAATTGTTGAAATTGATCATCTTGTCTTCATATTGTGGCATCATTCTTGGTGAGGGTAAGATGCTACTCAAGGTCAGGGTCATACCGGCCTCTGCTACATGCTCAGAGAGCTCCTCTATGTCTCTTTTCATGTAGTCCAGGGAGGTACGTCTCAGGTCATTCACACCAGCATGGACAATGACTGAGTCATATTTGTACTTACCTTGGAGTGACCTGAGTGCTTGTGTTATGTGGCGGATCCTAGCGCCCGACAGGCAGCTCACTGTGACCTTCTCCTTGTTCAGCCTGGTGAGCGGGACGTCAGTATGCCTGACGATAGAGTCACCTATTACAAGTGTATCAGGTGTGTTGTTTAGCCTTAAGGGCTGTGACTGTTTGGCACACTGGCTTTGTGAGCTATGTGTTGCACGTGTTTTGTTTTGGGGTAGCGGTTGCTTGGGTGTCTGCTTTGGAGGTCTCTGCTGCTTAGGCAGATTTTTATTTAGAGCCTCCGAGTATGTTTTTGTGTGTTTATGTGTTTGGTTTGCTGTCGTGGTAGGTCTATGTGAGACTGGAATTGTAGTGAGTGTGGTTTCCTTTTCCTCCTGACTGGTTGTGCCAGTACTGAGTTGAGAGAGCTTAGTCTCCAGTTTGGCTATATGGTTGCATCTCTCACATGTGTTGGAATTTGTTGGGGGGGGGAGGAGAGGGTTGTCTGTGTACATGAGGCAGTTGTAACATTGCTTCAAGATTCCCAGATTCTCCAGCTGGACCGGAGAGGAGATTGACAACTGACCTTTGGACATGCTAGAATAGTATTGGGAATTCCTTTATAATTGAAAAAAAAGGGCCAATGGGGAACAAGGTACTCAAGGGGAGTTTGTGAGGGTGTGGTGCTTTTAATTTTTTAGTGCTGACTTATATAATTGCTTTAGTGAGCAAGTGCCAGGTAACTTAAATGCAATGTGCTACAGGTAACTTAAATGCAAAAACGACAAACAGTAACTTTCATTCAAGTGAAACAAGGAAGTAAGTACAGTAAGCAATGCAGATATCACTAGGGATCCACAGAAGCACTGAAAAGCCACGTTTTAGGTGGAATTAGCGTTTCAGGGAAATAACAAGCAAACAAACAACAAGCATACAAACAAAGCTAGATTCAGCAGGCCTGGATTTAGTCTATGCTACAGCAAACAAGGTGTACCAATTTCAGTAAGAAACAGCTCAAATATGCAGGCACTATAAGCCTTTAACCAGAAATTCCCAGCTCAGAAGGGAAGATTCCAGCCTCTCCTCCCACAAGAGTGCAGACCACGAAACTTCTTAATGTAAAATAACTGGCCTGAAGCCCAAGTGCTTAAACCAGAACTAATACATTTTTAGAATAACAGACACTGAGCCCTCAATAAGCAGTTCCCAACTTAGAAGGCTGTAAGCTACCTGTCCTGCCACCACAGTGCAGGCCACAAACCTTCCTAATGTAAAACAACTAGTCTGAAGCCCAAGTGCTTAATCCAAAAGACTTAGAATGATAGCTATACTTTAATCAAGTTACTACCAAGCAGTAATAAATACAATTGAATACTTTAAAGAATGCCTGGATTAGTGTTCAAGTTATACAAACAAAGCTAGATTCAGTAGGCCTGGATCTAGTCTATGCTACAGCAAACAAGGTGTACCAATTTCAGTAAGAAGCAGTTCAAGTATGCAGGCACTACAAGCCTTTAACCAGAAATTCCCAGCTCAGAAAAGCAGAGTCCAGCCTCTCCTCCCACAAGAGTGCAGACCACGTACCATCTTAATGTAAAATAACTGGCCTGAAGCCCAAGGGCTTAAACGAGAATTAATACACTTTTAGAATAACATACACTGAGCCCTCAATCAGCAGTTCCCAACTTAGAAGGATATAAGCTACCTGTCCTGCCACCACAGTGCAGGCCACAAACCTTCCTAATGTAAAACAACTGGTCTTAAGCCCAAGTGCTTAAACTAAAAGGCTTAGAATGAGTTACACCAAGCAGTAATAAATACAACTGAGTACTTTTAAGATGACACAAAAGCAAAATAAAGTAGGAAGAAACACAAATACAGTAAAAGCAGATAACATTTTTTTTTTTTTTTTTTTTGAGTGAGCAAATGAGATGGGCCCAGGAGGAGAATCCAAGTGCAAATTTACAAGAGGGGTGGGCAGTTTCAAAGCCACCAAGATTAACACCAAGACAAAAACAGGGAGGGTGGGTTGGGACCTACTGAAAAAAACAGTCACAACTTCCAGCTAGATATTGCTCAATGCAACACAAACAAATTACTTTAAAGCGTGTATTATTTGATAAAAGTGCAGATAAAAATCTACTTAACTCCACTCATGCAGGTCTCAGTTGGCCAAAGCTCACAGTTTAAACAGAAAACAATTCACTGTACCACTTGTATAAGACAGAAACCGAATAACAATGAGGTAAACTACCCCCACTTATCACTGGCTATGCAGGTTTTTTAACAAGCCTTAACTGAAAATACCACTTGTATAAGAAAAAACAGTCACAACTTCCAGCTAGATATTGCTCAATGCAACACAAACAAATTACTTTAAATTGTGTATTATTTAATAAAAGTGCAGATAAAAATCTACTTAACTCCACTCATGCAGGTCTCAGTTGGCCAAAGCTCACGGTTTAAACAGAAAGCAATTCACTGTACCATTTGTATAAGACAGAAACCAAATAACAGTGAGGTAAACTACCCCCACTTATCACTGGCTATGCATGTTTTTTTAACAAGCCTTAACTGAAAATACCACTTGTATAAAAAAACAGTCATTACTTCCAGCTAGATATTGCTCAATGCAACACAATCAAATTACTTTAAATCGTGTATTATTTGATAAAAGTGCAGATAAAAATCTACTTAACTCCACTCATGCAGGTCTCAGTTGGCCAAAGCTCACAGTTTAAACCAACCAGTGGAGTAAAAACATATGAAGGCAAACACTGCATCTTTGCTCTAGCATTTCCTTTGTTAGAGGGGTCATTTTTTTTGCTGCACTATAGCCATGGCCTTACTTGACTGCAATCACATCCAGTAAGGTCTTGCACCAAGGAGCTAAAGAATAAAACATTTATACTATTAACCAGTTTAGATCTTTATTAATTTAAGTGTTAAGGTAACACTTCATGCTTCCACCTTGTTAAAAATTGAGATTTACATGTGCAAAGTGTGTTGGTATGCAGTGTTTGCCTTCATATGTTTTTACTCCACTGGTTGGTTTGCAAAAAAAAAACCTTTTGCAGTGTCCCTGGATTTGTCTTTGTACATACAAACCACATTGCTGTATTTTCCCCTTCCTTTTTCTTGTGTCCAGAAGTTACTTATAACAAAGTAATTTTTTTATTGATTTTTTTTAAATAAAGGACATCAAGGTTAACTTACCTTGAATCAAATAATGGATGCCACTGCAAAGAATCACTGTTGAAATATTTGTGCATGGACAAAATCCCTTACTAAATCTATTTGCTAGCCTCCAGTTCAATTGGTGCTATGGCTTTAATATACTGGTGTGTTTGCTCATGCCTTCCAAATATCTCCACCATTAAATACCAGTTTTGCAGTGTAGTAACCACCCAACATGCCTATACACCTTTAGCCATCAATATGCAGCTACTCCAGTTCATGTGAGTATGTGAATTCATTTTCAGACTTAAGATGTGGAAGCTGCGCTGAATAATTCTAGGTGCTTGTTCAGGTTTCACATGGTGCTTGCTTAGAGCTACTCTCATGTTAAGCCACTATGAATATTTTGCACTGCCACCTCTGATACCAGGGTAATGTTTTAATCTTTCTATTCCTGCACTGCACACTAGCAGTATCTGGTGCAAATACAACAGAGAAGTATGCAAGAGATACACCACCTAAGCATCATTTGCCATGCAGAATGTACAAGTATGCATACCAAATTTCTGTGTTTCCAAACATCAGTGTTACTACACTACTACTGAATAAAATGAACAGCACTCAGGCTGGGGGAAGGACAAGGGAGCCATGATATCACAGAATGGGTGGGTCTTATTACTTTAGTTAGAATCAGATGACGGCTATGGTGATGTCACTTTGGGGGAGGGTACTGATTAAAAAAAAAAAAAAGTACCTGCACTGCCTGGCCTCAATGATGTCAGTAATTGGGTGACTCCAGCAAGCTTTATTTAAATATGAGAGAATCACTTTGTAAGTGAAACCATCACAGTATGAGAAGGTAGGCTTCTGTTACAGAAGTAAGGGGAATTATAAAAATTGTAAATGCTTTATTGTTGTTGCTTTACAGAGGGCAATATAAATAGGGAGGAAAGGGGCCATGAAGTTGAGGAATATATTAGAGAAACCTGTTGTACTCCTTTAAGAAATTTAATAGACATTAATACATCAATTTAAGAATGCATATTAAGAAGTCTAAGGCCATAATTTTTTTTAACTCCTGCTGGGATTTCACAGCTTGAATCTGAATGGATGGTCAGAATATCCTCTAACAATAAACTGAAAACAGTGCAAACTTTCAGATATTTATATATTTATATATTCATATTTATATTCATATTTATATATTTATATATTTATATTTATATTTACATTTATATTTATATTTATATTTTATATGTTTATATTTGATAATTGCACTAATTTATACCAATGTTAATATTAATATTTATTGGTATTGGATATCCATTTATGCACTGCATATTTACTTGCTGCTTATTTATGTTTTACATTATAATTTACATTATACATATATACGTATATTGACACTTACTTATTTATACTTATCAACAAATGTATTCATACTCACACTAGTACTTTGTTTACAGTAATTGCATATCAAATTCATAGAACACATGTTCCTGGTTTTAATAATATTTTAAAACAACTTAATTGGAATGAAGTTTAACCATAATGATTTAATAACGGATTTTATGCTTATCCATCTGAAGATTAGTTCAAAACATCAAAATACTACTGGGAAGTGACAAAAGTGTAGGTGTATGTATATGTATTCTGGTTCATTACATCTCACATGCATTGAATCAAACAACATAACTTACACAAATGAACAATACAAACACACTACATACATTTTGTATATTTTATAACTATAAATCATAACATCCGCATGTTTTAAGTATACTACAATAACCTATTCATAGCATTAGATTTTATTTAACAAAATTAGGCATGGCGTCTTGAATGGATAAATACGATAGATGAATTTATTTGTATAAGTACATGTGTCATTCACGAAGAGACTCTAAAAACGCAAAAAGTTTTCAAGATTTACGTTTTTTTAAAATGGAATGTTTTTTAAACGGAACATATATTTTTCATGCCGCTTTGCTTGTTAGTATTCATGCTTAATTGGTTAATGACTTAATTGGTTCAGCATATTGTGTATATAAGGGAAACTGATTCTGTTCAACTTATTCTGAGGAAGTCTCCGGATGCGCAGACGAAAGCGCTTAATGATTGACCTATGGAACTATTTGCACTTTGTACTATCTGGAATTTAGTTGTGTTTTGGCTTGTTTTTATTTTTTGGACATTAAACTTTTGTTAACCTACTTCAACGGGCTGCTGGCTAGCTACTTTGGACAACCTTTATTGTACCAGATCCTGTTTCTTCATACTGTTTGGAATTTGAACTGTTTGGCGAGATTACTAGTTGTTATTCTAGTTTCCAGTGGCGAGGAGTCCTAGACAACAACCGATAAATTTTACGAAGGAGGATGGATGGTAGCAGCATGTTAAATGAACTTTTGCGGGTTATTCAGACCCATTCTCAAGCTGATGCTACACAAACAGGCACCAGCGGTGGCATACCGTGTGCGCAGATCAGCCCTAAGGACCCAAGGAGCAATCGCGATACTAACGAGGCTAACAGTCAACTGGTACAGGAAAGGCGAGACATGAGAGGTAACGCTAGTGTTAGAAGATATAATGGAACTGATTTGAACTATTTACCGGGTGGTAGCGAGAGCCAAAGTACAGATAAACGATACTGGGACAAATACAAGGACATGGATTTTCACATGTGGTTGGACAGATCGTTTGGCAGTACGAGGGAGAAAGAGCAACCAAGAAGTAAGGAGCAATCCAACGGCTACTCATTTAAGGATAAATGTAAACTGTTCAAAAAGCTTTTATCTAAATACAAAGCTCTTTCTGTAGAGAATTGGTATTTTGAGAAATGTATATGTGACCATATTGTTCCGAAGGGGCTTAGGCTGAATAAGTTCCCAAACAATACGAACAATGATAAAATTTTTTTTAAAGAAATAAGCGATATTTTTAATGAGTGTGGCCTGTCTGTTTTAAAGGCTATGGTTAAACGCAATGTTAAGGTTATGGAAGAAACTAAGTGTGAAATAGACAAGTTAAATAGTGAAATCAAATGTGATTTGTTTTTTTCTGTGGATGAGTACAAGCGCATATACTTCCGGGTATTACATGACACAGATGTATACACCAACACCAATATAAGTAGAAAGCTAAAAAAGTTTGAAAGAGATATCAATGAATACAATACAGGGATAGCTTATTCATTGTGTGAAAATGGTAAAGGACAGAAATACAATATTGGCTATGGCAATATGCAGATACCTACGGTCAATAGAAGGTTCTACCATCCTAATACATTTCAGAATGATAGGAACTGGCAGGATGGACAAGGTAGGAATTACAACCAAAGTAACAGACATTATCGGAATAGGGAGGGTTACCAAAATGCACACTTTGAGGAAGAATTCCCCAGGTTGAGTAGGAATGAAGACACAGACACACCTCAGGGCCAGGGTGTAGTTGATGAAGTAAGAAGATCAGAAAGGATTAGAAATAGGCAACAGCAACCGTATGCTTCTGTGGCCGCGGGGAATATTAACAACATGGTTAGGCAAGATGGGGAAGTGGATTTTTAAAAAGCTTAGACCATGACAGTGTTCACAGCAATACAGAATCTAGTGAGAATGTAAAACAGGTTATATATACATACAACAATTTTAACATCTTTAATTATACGGATTTGATGGTTGATAGAAATTATTTTGATTTATTTACAAAAGGTTTTTCTTTTGTTCCAGCAAGGAAACCTAGTATAGACAAACTCATCTTGGACGTTAAAATGTTTACAAGGAAAATTAACCTTATGCATATACATAGTGAGGACACTACAATGAATGAGGGCACTTTTAAAAGGCATAGTGTTTGGAATCCACCCCTACATTTTGAGATAGCCAACTTCGAAAGATGTGTCACTAACAAAATAAGGACAGAATACAAGATTAATGAAGGGAAGATATATAATTTGAACAAGATGGAAGAAAAAATACTATATGATTTAAGTAGCAATAGAGGTATTCGAGTGATGAAGCCAGACAAGGGAGGGGGTGTGGTGTTTATGGAGACATGGGAATATATTAGGAAAATGAAAGAGATTTTAGACAAGGACCAAAACTATAGTATTGTGACCAAAAACGAAATTAACATTTTTTACAGGAAAATAGACCTAATTTTGGAAGACAATCTTTTTACTGGTTTGATAGACTTGGCTTTATATAAATACTTGAAAGTGGCCAAACCTGTCATTCCAGGTATCTTTGGAATTCCAAAGGTACATAAATCTTTGCGAGACCCCCCCTTGAGACCCATTGCGGCATCACAGGGTTCAAAGACGCAGCCTATGGCTATATATGTGGATGTTATGACCAAGGAAATTTACTCTAGATGGAAGCATATTTTAAAAGATTTTTGGGATTTTTTAAGCAAAATTAGCAAAATGGTTTTTAAAGATAATATGTTTTTTATAACAATTGACGTAAAAGAATTGTTTACAGTTAAACCCCAAAAACAGGATTGGAGTGGTTTGAAAAAGTTTTGGGTGAGATGGATTGGCTCACACCTTCTGACTTCAGGAATGTATTAGAAAGTATGGAATTGGTGCTAAAATATAACTTTATTTACTTTGAAGGGGAGGGTGGCCTAAGGGTTAAGGTGTTTGCCTTACAAACACAAGGTGCAGGGTTTGAGTCTCACAAGGGATAATTGGCTAGGCTAAAAATGGCTCAGAAGGGCAGTTAGCTTAGTACTAATCTATGAACCTATGAACCTATGACTACTACCACCAAAACGAAGGAGTGGCTATGGGTTCAGCATGCGCACCTGTGTATGCAAATATCATAATGTTATACTGGGAGAGAGAATATGTTTTTAAAGCAAAATACAACCAATATATTGTGCAATATTTTAGGTTTTTAGATGATATATTTATTTTTTGGGAAGGATCCAGGGAAAAAATTGATGAATTTATAGGTTATATTAATGGCACAACCTCATTCTTGAGCTTTACTTACGAGATTGAGATGGACGAGGCACATTTCTTGGATGTTAAACTTACCAAGGACAAGATTAATAAGTGTTACAAGTCAAATATATATAGAAAAGAACACTTTTCAAACTCATGTCTGCATTATCAAAGTGATCATCCAAAACAACTAAAAAAAAACATCGTCAAAGGTCAGATGATAAGGATGGCTAGGATGATATCCGATGAGGCAGAGTTTTTGAGTGAAATTATTTATTTGGAGAACCTCTTTATGGAAAGGGGGTACCCTATCAACCTTATCAACTCTGTTAAAGAATACGTGATAACTGGAAGGGGGACAAGATATAAGCCTCTTCTTAGTAGTGAACACCAGGAAGTAGAAATTGTTAATTGTGGTGGACAGAATTTGGGTTGTGAAGAGAGAAGAAAGATAGAAGTGAAATCAACACCTTGCCTGACTACCACATACTATTACGGTACCAAGTGGTTAAATAGGGGGATATATGAAATTTGGGATATGTTCAAAAATATAGCAACCAAAACAAATATTTTTAAGAATAAACTGAGGTTTAGTTATAGGAGAAACTTCAATATCAAGAATATTTTAGAAAGAAAAGAAAACCCGGTGGAAGGTACTAGCAGGAAACATGGAACACACAAATGTGGCAGGTGTGCACAATGTTCCTATATTTACAACAAGAAAGAAGTGACGATAGCAAGTATATCCCAAAAGCTAGTAGCTAGCAGCTATAGCAGTTGTTACACCAAGGGCCTAGTATATTTAGTAATTTGTACGGCTTGTGAGAGTTTTTACGTAGGAAAAACAGAGAGGTTGTTGTGAAATAGGATTTATGAGCACATTCGGGACATTAATAGATATAACGAAAATAATGCATTATACAGACACGCTATGAAGTGCAAAAAGGCTGACTTCAAGTTTTGGGTATTAGAGGTGGTACAATACCTTGAAAGAGGAGGTGACTGGGAAACTAAAATTGAGTATAGAGAAATGATATGGCAATTACGGCTAGATGCAAGTTGTGGCAAAGGATTAAATGACCACGTTTCCATTACCCCAGCACTCAAGATTTTAGCCACAGATCCCAAAATAGCAAAGGGTGGACAACAATAGAAAGAAAACAAGGGGATTCTAAGGCAAACCCAGTATTAAACTGTAACACCATTCAATACATTTTTCAGAATAAATTTAGAGTAGGATTTTCTGATGAATGTAGATAACAACGTAAGTTTTAGAACTGTGAACAACCGGAATTCAGATTTTTAGACTTTATATTGTTATATTGGACACTTCATATTTACACACATTTTTTATATTTCATACATTTTATTCCATTTACATATATTTTATATACTTATATATTTATATATTCATATTTATATATTTATATATTTATATTTACATTTATATTTATATTTTATATGTTTATATTTGATAATTGCACTAATTTATACCAATGTTAATATTAATATTTATTGGTATTGGATATCCATTTATGCACTGCATATTTACTTGCTGCTTATTTATGTTTTACATTATAATTTACATTATACATATATACGTATATTGACACTTACTTATTTATACTTATCAACAAATTTATTCATACTCACACTAGTACTTTGTTTACAGTAATTGCATATCAAATTCATAGAACACATGTTCCTGGTTTTAATAATATTTCAAAACAACTTAATTGGAATGAAGTTTAACCATAATGATTTAATAATGGATTTTATGCTTATCCATCTGAAGATTAGTTTAAAACATCAAAATACTACTGGGAAGTGACAAAAGTGTAGGTGTATGTATATGTATTCTGGTTCATTACATCTCACATGCATTGAATCAAACAACATAACTTACACAAATGAACAATACAAACGCACTATATATATTTTGTATATTTTATAACTATAAATCATAACATCCACATGTTTTAAGTATACTACAATAACCTATTCATAGCATTAGATTTTATTTAACAAAATTAGGCATGGCGTCTTGAATGGATAAATACGATAGATGAATTTATTTGTATAAGTACATGTGTCATTCACGAAGAGACTCTAAAAAGTTTTCAAGATTTACGTTTTTTTAAAATGGAATGTTTTTTAAATGGAACATATATTTTTCATGCCGCTTTGCTTGTTAGTATTCATGCTTAATTGGTTAATGACTTAATTGGTTCAGCATATTGTGGATATAAGGGAAACTGATTCTGTTCAATTTATTCTGAGGAAGTCTCCGGATGCGGAGACGAAAGCGCTTAATGATTGACCTATGGAACTATTTGCACTTTGTACTATCTGGAATTTAGTTGTGTTTTGGCTTGTTTTTATTTTTTGGACATTAAACTTTTGTTAACCTACTTCAATGGGCTGTTGGCTATCTACTTTGGACAACCTTTATTGTACTGGATCCTGTTTCTTCATACTGTTTGGAATTTGAGCTGTTTGGCAAACTTTCAGATATCTTGATACACCTTAAGATGTTACACTGTCTTTTAATACAGACCCAGAGCATAACAAAACAAAACCTATACCATGTTAAAGGCTTATTACCATGTAGCTTCACTCTTCATGAAAAAGGTCAAACTATCCTTGTTAAATGTGCAGTTCTACATGTTCTGTGACAATGCATCCCATTATTCACCCATGACATGATCAAACCTATTCTTCAAACATCAGCAAAGAAAATCAACATGATCATCCTACAAGTAGAAACAAAGAAACTGCTCTAATAGGCCCAAAGAGGAGTAAACTATCTTCCAACCTACTACAGGAGTACATTCATTCTTACCAGCATCATCTAAAGATTTCTTATGTTAGACTGCTGTTTACTCTTAACTGTGACTGTTGTGAATGCCTTTTTTCTTTGACCATATTGCAGCTATCTGTTAAGAAAACAAATTTGTTGTGTATTAGTTTTGGACTGTCATTTTGTGTACTATTTCTGTAAGCAGTAGTGCTTAGTTTGCCTTATGTTTGCATCCTGTTCAGTGTATGATAGACTGTTTTCATAGGTTGATAGGTTCATAGGAGGTTACTAGGCTAATGGCCCTAGAGCCCTTACAAGCCTAGTTATATTTATCCCGAGTTTCCCCAGTTGTCAATGGTTAGATAAGCAGAGGTAAGGGTCTATGGTAGTTAATACTGACTTCCTCTGTCCAGGAGAGACATGGGCCCCAAAGCAGGAGTGAATTTGTGATCACCTATCCATTGATATAGGTTTCATTTGAAGAAGGTCAGGGTGGGGGCCTGTATCATGTGAATTGGAAATCTGTGGCAGTCTCTGGGAGATGTATCTCTCCAGCATGACCTTTTCATGTCATAGGCCTGGTTAAGATCCCTGGACTGAGTGATCCTCCTGCAGTTTGATTTATGAATGCATAGCATTTTCATGCATAGCATTTTGTCAGGGCCAAATCAGAGACTGCCTTGCAAACCAGGTACAGCACACCCATTAGCAACCTGTAGGAGACAGGATACAGTGACAGGGCTTTCTGTCTTTTCAGGTAAGGCTTGTTTTGTGTACCCTGTAATTTCTTGGTGAGAAACCTCTGTGGTCTCTCCAATTGTTGTAAGTGTCTGGTGAAGTACATGTAAAAGGGAGCATTGTACCCCATTATTGGTCTGATAAGGGCTGAATATAATGGAATCATAACATCCTTAGATCTAGATGCCATGCCTTTACTTTTAAGGTGTGCCAAATAAGAGGATTCCCTTTCTTCTGTGGATACATGATGGTCAAAGTTCAGATTGCTATCAACCTGAGTACCCAGATCACATACCACTGGGTCAACACTTGGGGGGTGCTGTCTATAATAGAATT
Source organism: Protopterus annectens (assembly GCF_019279795.1). Taxonomy (NCBI): domain Eukaryota; kingdom Metazoa; phylum Chordata; order Ceratodontiformes; family Protopteridae; genus Protopterus; species Protopterus annectens. The sequence continues at coordinate 469,403,990 of NC_056728.1, forward strand.
TGCAGGGATGTCAGCTTTCACAAAGGGAATAATAATGCATTTTTTGCATTTAGCTTTAATCCATGGCTTTGGTACCAATTATTTGTCTGCCTTAGCTCTGTCTTCAGTAAATTAACATCACTGTGGGACTCAATGATTGCTCCTAATTTGCAATCATCAGTGAACCTGGTCAGCCACAGGCTGTCCAAGTTTGTCTGGACTTCTGCAAAATAAAATCCAAACAGTAAGAGGCCCCTGCACAGAATGCGGTGGTACACCATTGGTGAAATCTTTTGCTAAAGATGAAGTCACCCACTTTGACAGTATGTTCAACATTTGCCTTTATTTTAACATGGATTTGGTGTAAAAGGGGTCTTTCTGGTTCATAGGTTCATAGGTAGGTACTAGGCTATCTGCCCAAAGGCATTTATAAACCTAGCCAGAATGTTTTGGCTTTCACTGTCCCCTTAGATTAGTTCCCTGTGCCTCTGTCAGCAGCGCCACTGAAGTGATCCCCGAGGTAAACTTTCTGTTTTCCATCCACTCGTCAAGGTTTCTTTTCAAGAGTGTTAGTGAGGAGCTCTGCCTAATGTAGACTGGAATCTTGTTCCAAAGCACGGGAAGTCTCTGGGACAGGAATTTATCCCTCCAGCACGTCCTATTTATTGTTGTAGTGAAGTTTATATCCCTAGAGCATGTGGTTCGAGGGGATAAGGTTTTGTTTAGGTGGAGCTTTAGGTTTACTCAGTTTTATGCTTATATGTGACTAGGATTTTTTTTTATGTTGTTTTCATGAGATTATAGATGAAAAGGGACTCATTGTAGTCAGTCTACTTGCCTGTTCAAAATAAGTAAATAAATAAACAGAGACAGAACAGATGCTGCTTTGAATCAGAAAAAGTGCTGAATCTGCAGATAATTGATGCCTTTTTGAAGATTGTGGTGCTTTACACAAAATACTATGATACTTGTGGGACAATACCATTCTGACTTGAGTATGAGGTGATTTGAATGAGCATGGGCTGTGAGTGCACTACTTATTTTAATTTTTCTAGACTTTTTCCAGCATGTAATGACAAGCTTACAGGTCTAGCTAAACCCCATTTTATATTATATTATATTATATTATATTATATTATATTATATTATATTATATTATATTATATCATATTATGTTATATTATATTATATTATATTATATTATATTATATTATATTATATTATATTATATGAAATTCTTGTGTAATATGATTGTGCAAGTGAGTGTTTTGCAATTAAGTCAGAGGAATCACCTCATTTCTGATCAGTTCTGAAGACCATTGATTTGTTTTCCTGCAAGAGTACTAGAATGCTCTATAGAAGTCTGATTCCAGTTTTATTTATTTATTATTTTATTATTTATTTCCAGTTTGATTACCGGGGAGGTCCACTGGGCCCTGGGGACCCGTTTTCAGTGGAGGCCCGGGGAGAAAAGCTCCAAAAATACAAATACAAATTACAAAATATGAAAAAATATAAGTGATACATTGAGGTGACCAGTTTGTACAATAGGCACATTCGTTATTACAAAATAGTCAAATACAACTTCACTAAGGTTATTCTAAAAAGGTTATACAATTATAAAGCTGTCCTTAAAGAGTAATTTGAGAAAATGTTTATGTGAGGCAGAGCACCTCGCTGGCCTTGTTCAAGAGGAATCTTGACCAATGGATGGGAGATCGCAGATACACCCCAGGGGTTACCTCAGTGTCACTGCTCGACAGAGGCACAGCAAAATAATGGGCATAGTTTCTCCAAACTAAAGGGGTGGCGTAAGCCACAAAACTATGGGCTAGGCTTATAAATGCCCTCGGGCAGATAGCCTAGTATGAACCTATGAACCTATGAACCTATGAACCCTTAACATCCACATCCCACCCCCAACCCCCAGTAAGGAAACCTCCATAAAAAACTTCTCCAAAGCCAACTTCATGCTACTCAAGTCAGAAGTGACAAACTTCATGACATCCATGCAGACGGGAACTGAAAGTTCAACTGCTGAATCCTACACTAAGGCACTGTACGAGCACATCCACTCATGCATGAATCGTGCCATCCCAAATAGAATCAAGATACTCTCATCCAAAAAAAAGGAAGCCAGTCTGGTGGTCCCCTGCCATAAACAAACTTTACAACAAAAGGAAGAAACTGTTGCAGAAAAGAGGAAAATCCCAGGATGCAAAAAACTCCCTTACCAGCCTCAGTAAGAAACTGAGATCCATCATAAAATCCTCAATAAGAAACTGAGATCCATCATAAAATCCTCAAAAGCTAGTTAAGAAAATAAAATTGCCAAAGATTCCAAAGACAACCACAAGGCATTCTATAACTATGTCAAGAATCTAAATGGCAATGCTCAGATCTGCTCTGAGCTAAAACAGAATGGCATTAAATATAATGATCCCAAGGATATTGCCAATATCCTGGCAGATTGATTCAGTGCCAACGTCACCCCCCTCACCCCTAAATGGCCCATCTCAATACCAGAAGATTGCCAAATTCCGGTAATAATGGCCACACAGGTAAAAAACACAATCTCCAAAGCTAAGAATACAGCATCCATGGGACCAGATGACATCCCGGGCTGTGTACTACATGAACTGGCACCTCACCTAAGTGTCATGTTTAATCATAGCCTCACCTCAGGTTTCATGACCACTGAGTGGCACAGAGCTACAGTTATCTCACTCCACAAGAGGGGATCCACCTTGGATCCCAGAAACTACCGTCCCATCAGTCTCACGAGCCTTATCTGCAAGGCCATGGAGCGTATTATCATAGAACTTATAAACAAAGACATTGGCAACCTTCAAACACTGGACCCCACCCAGTTTGGATTCGTGAAGGGCCGATCTTGTCTCCTGAACCTGATTGACTAATTCAAATCAGTCTCCAGAACCATGGACAAGGGTAAAGTGGTCCACGCAGCCTATTTAGACCTTGCCAAGGCCTTTGACACCATCCCCTACTCTGGAATTATAGATAAACTTACTAAGCTGGGCATTAATTCCTACATCACCCAATGGGTTGCTAACTGGCTTACTAATAGAACCCACACTGTAAAAGTAGCCGACTCCAAATCCAGCTCCAGACAAGTGACAAGTGGTGTACCTCAGGGTTCAGTCCTGGGACCGCTTTTGTTTGGCATCTACTTCTCTGAAGTACAGGCCAACACTAAGGGACTCTGGCTAACAAAGTTTGCAGATGACTGCAAACTGGGAGCCATTATGGAATCCCCAAATGATGCGATACTCTACAAAAGGGCCTTACAGAAACAGATGCTTGGTGCCAGAGCCATGGGCACAAGCTCAATGCCAAGAAATGTATAGTTATCCCCTTTGGGAAAAAACATGTACCCGTGAATTACCATATAGGTGGCAGTACACTAAACACTGAAAGTGTGATAAGAGACTTAGGGACACAGGTGGACAGTGGTCTCACCTTCGCTAACCACATCACTACAACAGTCAGGAAATCCTTCTATGTACCACACCTCATCACTAAGGGCTTTTTATCCAGAAAAAAGGAGGTCACTGTCCCACTGTACTCATCCCTCATTAGACTCATTATAGAATACAACGCCCCATTTGGTATGTACCTCTCAAGACATCTGCAACAACTGGAAAGGCCGCAGAAATACCTCACTAAAAGAATCACAGGCCTAAAGCAAATGCCCTACGCTGACCGCCTTAAAAAACTCCAGCTATACTCTGTCACATATCATCTACTCAGAGGTGATCTCTGCTTAACATACAAGGCCATGTCAAACCCAGAGCTGTTGGGCATGCTACACTTAAAGAAATCCCAATCCCTCAGAGCCACACGCTCCAGGGATCTAAACCTTGTCATCACAATAAACAAAACATGCTGGAGGGATAGGTTCCTGACCCAGATACTCCCCAGTCTCTGGAATAGATTGCCCATACATGTCAAGCAGAGTGCCTCTTTGGCCCTCTTCAAAAGGAACCTTGACGATTGGATGGGAGAAAGGAAATTCACCCCAGGGATCACGTCAGTCACCCTGCTAGACAAGGGTCCAGGGAAGTAAATAGTGTGGGAAGAAATAGCCAGGGAATTGTTATGGCTAGGCTTGTATAGGCCCTAGGGCTGATAGCCTAGTACCAACCTATGAACCTATATAAGCACATTCTAAAAAGGCTATACATTTATAAAGCTATTTTTATAGAGTAATTTGAGAAAATGCATTATATAAGCACATAGAGAAGAGAGTTAAGAAAATCTATTTACAGTATTTACACAAGGGGGTTCAAAAATAAATGTAGGACATTTTTAGAGCAAGGGTACATTCCAAGTGGGATATCAATGTGTTCTTGGATAATTTTTAGGTGGGGTAGACTATATGCATTGCCTCACCTTTTTACATTCTAGGTAGGATATCAATGTATTCTTGTATAGTTTTGTTTAGATGGATGTAAAAATGTTGCCTGAAATTAATGGTAGAAGGTTGTCTATACAAAGTATGAGGTTATTCTTGTTACATTTGACAGTTAGGAAATGAATAGGCATGGGCTCCTTATGGAACACCAGATAGTTAGGGAGTTAGTAGGCATGGTTTCTTAGGGAACCCCAAAGCAAGCATGTATGAAACATTTCTAGAAAACATATGTTAGTTAAACAGCCCAGATAGCCATGAGAGAACATCAGGTAAAATATTTTCTGTGTAAGAGGGAAAATGGTTTAAAATGTCACATCTTTTTTTAGATCTGAAAATGCAACCCCAATAAGAAATCCTTACTCCATTTTGTTAGAATAGTATTAGAAGTAAAATGCAATGCAGTAAAAATGCCACTTTAGAGAATGGGCAAAGCATGCATCTTCAATATATATGCATGTTTGTGAATGTGTGTGTGTGTGTGTGTGTGTGTGTGTGTGTGTGTGTGTGTGTGTGTGTGTGTGTGTATATATGAATGTTTGAGTGAGAGTCTGTCTGTGCTTTTGAATGTGAAAGTTATAAGATTATATCAATTTCCATGATAATGGTATGACTGTTGTAAAGAGAGTGCACATTTAAGGGAATAGTTTCAGTATAAAAGGATCAGTTTTTTAAGACGTGTAGATACAGTTACAAGAGATTATGTATCATAGTCAACTAGGGAGGTTAGAAGCTAGTATACTGTATATATGTAAGACTGAAGTGGAGCTTGAATAGACTAGTGTCTGAAAATTGGAATGATAAAAACATAGGAAAGAACAAGGTTGAATGAAAGGTGGGGGAGGGGTTAAAGAGGAGAATTTTAGTTTCTTATAAAAAAATGTCAGCCTGGAAAATCTTGGATTACTCAGTAGTGTTTGTTTTTGTCTCAAAAATATAGTTTAATCTGTTTTCAATGAAATTCACTGAAATTATTGTTTTTTTTTTCATTTTTTTTGCTATAATTCAATAACATGCATGCTTATTTTCAATGGTTAACAAAAAGTTAAGAAGCTGCATTGAAGGGAAGGCTTTTTCTATGAGCATCAATACTGACCTCAGTTGCTCAGTAATTATTTAATATTTGCAGTTAAGAAAAGGCAGTTTTGATCTTTAACCCTTTTGCTTGATCTTTAACCCTTTTGTTAAGTAAATACTATTTTGTACAGAATAAAGCATTCATATGATCCACAGCATTGTCTCGGTTATATCTTGTGTTTTAAATAACTGCTGTCAGCTCAATTGTTCCATTTCACTTTGTGCTGAAACAAAGCATTTTAGTATAAGGTTTATTAATGTTATTAATAAAATGCACGTGTCTATATTCCATAGCATAACTGTCTTGAAGTCTAGCCAGTATAAAAAGCACAGCAATCAGTACGTGCTGCTTTGTATACTACACTAACAAAGATAATTAAAATGTGTTGGCGCTAAGTAACATCTCTATATATTATTACAGAAAAATAGGGAGTGCTTGCCATAAATTAGCATTGTCTACACTTTCCAAAAGTGAAGGTGCCTTTTAGCATTTGTCATCTCACTATTTACTGTCTCTTTCTACTAAAGCTTTCACATTGTAATTCTTTGTGCACATGGCCATATAGATCAGTCTACTACTTCCACAATTTCCTTTTTTAAAATCAATCTGCATTCTCAGAGAGTTCCCCAACATCACAGATTCTCCTACATAAATATATTTACATTGATTACAAAATCCATATTTGGTTGTATTACTCTTTTTGCCAAACCGCAAGCTTGACCCTTTATTTAAAAAAAAAAAACTGGGGAAGAAGTGGACTTGTCTATATTGCCATGTGCATGAAGTGTGACTGTTTCTACATTCGCAAGACAGAAAGGCCATTTAGAAAAAGAATTTGTGAGCATATTTATAGTATTAAAGTTAAAAACATCAATAATGCTCTTTACAAACACTCATTAAAGGAAAAGTCACAGAATGAATTTAGATTTGTTGTTATAGAACAAGTGGAGATTAATGTGAGGGGTGGTGATTGGGACAACAGGCTGGAAAACAGAGAACTACTTTGGCAATTATGTCTTTAACCCTCCTGGTCTGAATGGTTATGTTTCTATTCATCATGTCCTCAAATTATATGCAGTTGAGCTATAGGGCATGATTTTCATGCTTTTGATTCTTAAAGAAATTGATTTTTTTAACTTGTTTCTGAGTTTAAATTTCTTGCATAAAGAAATGTGTGAAAAGGGGTGTGCATGACTTCTAATTTTGATGGAATTACCTGGATATTTAAATATTTAATTATTTAACTGGATGGACTGGTCTTTAAAAGAGGAGTTTTAGTGAAGCATTTGTTATTTCTGATGAAGTCTTGAACTATAAAGATGAACATGCTTAAATGTTTCATGGTTGTTTGTTATTAAAGTGTTTTAAACAGTGGCAGCCTCGGTTCAATATTTTTGACTGAAAACCTCCTTTTTCCTCCACATACTGTCACATATACTCAAGATGTAATATAGTATCAGTTAATATTACAAGTGCAACAGAAACAAGTTCTGAAATCTATCCTTTGTTATTTGCTGTCAGATGGGTGGATGATTAGGATTTTAGCAATAGTTAAGCTAATATAATCCAAAAAGTGACAGTATGTGGAGGAAAAAAAGGAAGTATTCAGCCAAAAATATTGAACCAAGGCTATTACTGTTTAAACCACCTTAATTACAAAGTTGAAGAAACATCAGAAATGTATCTTTGCTTTTTTTCACTTGAAATAGCTTCTGTAGCTTATCTTGAATTAGCCTGAACTGTTTTTTAACTGATTGCTGCATTATTTTAAAATCTGCACTTAAAGTTACATTTTAGTCGAATTTGATCGAAAGTTTGCTTGTTTGTTTGTTTAATTTAACTGTGGAGGCTGCCCACTAAAGTGTGCTAGCCTGTGTAACTAATGTATCACTGTTTCTGCATTTTCTGTGTGTTTCTACCAAAAAAAAAACAAAAAAACAAAAAAAATCTTGTTTTCCTGCCTTCCTCGACTAGTTTAGACCAGTATACAGGCATTGCTGTATTCTGGGCTGTGGTGTAGTTCCTGTGTTGTCCATTACCTTACTTGGATAGAAGGAAGTTTCTTTGCTCACCAGTGGGAGTGGGGAGCCTTGAGCAGCCTACCTGTCCTTGGGGGAAGTGACCTCAGCACAAGAAGCTGTAGTAATTGGTTGTTTGGGACCATTTCCAGCTCTTTTGTAGTTCACTATTTAAAATCCGCCTCTGGGCATTTTTTTTCTGGCTAAACTGCTCAGACAAGCTCCACGTGGGTTTACAGAGTGGTCCTAGCAGCAGGGAACTCAGAAAAGCGACTACCTTCTGGATTTAAGTATCTGTGCTTTTTTTTTCACTTGAAATAGCTTCTGTAGCTTACCTTGAACTAGCCTGAACTGTTTTTTAACTGATTGCTGCATTATTTTAAAATCTGCACTTAAAGTTACATTTTAGTCGAATTTGATCGAAAGTTTGCTTGTTTGTTTGTTTAATTTAACTGTGGAGGCTGCCCACTAAAGTGTGCTAGCCTGTGTAACTAATTTATCACTGTTTCTGCATTTTCTGTGTGTTTCTACCAAAAAAACAAAAAACAAAAAAATAATCCTTGTTTTCCCGCCTTCGTCGACTAGTTTAGACCAGTTTACAGGCATTTCTGTATTCTGGGCTGTGGTGTAGTTCCTGTGTTGTCCATTACCTTACTTGGATAGAAGGAAGTTTCTTTGCTCTCCAGTGGGAGTGGGGAGCCTTGAGCAGCCTACCTGTCCTTGGGGAAAGTGACCTCAGCACAAGAAGCTGTAGTAATTGGTTGTTTGGGACCATTTTCAGCTCTTTTGTAGTTCACTGTTTAAAATCCACCTCTGGGCGTTTTTTTCTGGCTATACTGCTCAGACAAGCTCCACGTGGGTTTACAGAGTGGTCCTAGCAGCAGGGAACTCAGAAAAGCGACTACCTTCTGGATTTAAGTATCTTTGCTTTTTTTTCACTTGAAATAGCTTCTGTAGCTTACCTTGAACTAGCCTGAACTGTTTTTTAACTGATTGCTACATTATTTTAAAATCTGCACTTAAAGTTACATTTTAGTCGAATTTGATCGAAAGTTTGCTTGTTTGTTTGTTTAATTTAACTGTGGAGGCTGCCCACTCAAGTGTGCTAGCCTGTGTAACTAATTTATCACTGTTTCTGCATTTTCTGTGTGTTTCTACCAAAAAAACAAAAAAAATCCTTGTTTTCCTGCCTTCCTCGACTAGTTTAGACCAGTTTACAGGCATTGCTGTATTCTGGGCTGTGGTGTAGTTCCTGTGTTGTCCATTATCTTACTTGGATAGAAGGAAGTTTCTTTGCTCACCAGTGGGAGTGGGGAGCCTTGAACAGCCTACCTGTCCTTGGGGGAAGTGACCTCAGCACAAGAAGCTGTAGTAATTGGTTGTTTGGGACCATTTCCAGCTCTTTTGTAGTTCACTGTTTAAAATCCACGTTTGCATGGCTTTGCGCGGTCGTATGCATAGCGCAGCGCTGGTTAAACAAGCTTAAACTTTTTCTGGCTCCGCCAAGTCTGTTCTTCAAATTTTCCCTTAAGGAAGCTCTACTCTTAGTATAACCAGACTACTCACTGTATTATAAGCCTAGCACTTGCTCTCAATACTTCTCTACTAAGTAAGCACTCTCGTACTAAGTAAAGCACTACATATACTTACCACCCCTGTGAATACCCACTTCCCTTAAAGGTATACCACTCCCTTATACTGTTCTAGCATGTCGAGTGGTAGATTACTGGCATCGTCTCCAGTTCAGCTGGTCAATCTGGGCATCTTGAGACAATGCTACAATTGTCTCATGTACACAGACAACCCTCTCCTCCTCCCAACAAACACAAATACATGTGAGAGATGCAATTATATAGCCAAACTGGAGGCTGAACTCTCTCAACTCAGGGCTGGCATGACCAGACAGGAGGTGATGGCAACCACACACACAACAATCCAGTCCCACATAGACCTACCACAACTGCAAACCAAACACATAAAAACACAAAGACATACTCGGAGGCTCTAATAAAAAACTTACCAAAACAACAGAGGCTCCCAAAGCAGACATCCAAAAATCCACCACCTCAAAACAAAACACATGCAACACATACTTCAATAAATCAATGTGTCGACCAATCGCAGCCCTTAAGGCCAAACACCTTGCCTGATACACTAGTAATAAGTGACTCCATAGTCAGACACACTGATGTCCCACTGACCAGGCTGAACAAGGAGAAGGTGACTGTGAGCTGTCTATTGGGAGCTAGGATCTGCCACATAACACACGCACTCAGGTCACTCCAAAGCAAGTACAAATATGACTCTGTCATTGTCCATGCTGGTGTGAATGACCTGAGATGTACCTCCCTGGACTACATGAAAAGAGACATAGAGGAGCTCTCCGATTATGTAGCCCAGGCTGGTATGACCCTGACCCTGAGCAGCATCTTGCCCTCACCAAGAATGATACCACAATACAAAGACAAGATGATCAGCTTTAACAATTGGCTCAAGTACTGGTGTCATTCTAAGGGGATCCAATGTCTGTCTGCCTGGGATGATATGTTGGACAAGCCACACTGCTTCACAAGGGATAGCTTACACCTGTCACCACTGGGCTTCCGGATATTGGCTAAGGCTCTTGCCACCCCCATAGTGCCTTTTTTAGGCAAGGCTCAAAAGACAAACCTACCTCCTTAGAAAACAAAAATGGAAAAAAACTAAGGGTAATGCTGCTCAATGCCAGAAGTCTAAATCTCAAGATGCAGGCACTTGATGCACTCCTCAGCATAGAGAACATCGACATCTGTGCAGTAACTGAAACCTGGTTCAAGGCTCCTGAGAGCACCCCAGTGCTACCAGGCTATACCTCGTATCATGCTTTTCAGCCCCAAAACCCGGGCAGAACCACAAAGGGAGGGAGAGTGTCCATATTCATAAAGGACACCCACACCTCCAGGTTAGTAGCAACACATGAAGCATCAGAGACCATACAGGTGCAACTAACCATAGACAAAACTGCTATACAATTGGTAACATGTTACAGACCACCCTCCCAATCTCAAGAACCCCACTCAGCCTTCCTGAAGACATTGGAGGATATGAATTTATCACAAAATACCATCATACTGGGAGACTTCAACTACCCAAACATAGATTGGGTGCATTATTCTAGCCCTAATACCCTAGCCCAAAGGTTCCTGGAATTCATAAATTCAAATGCACTGGAACAACTAGTCACCTCTCCCACTAGGGGAGATAATATACTAGACCTGATCATCACAAACATGGGGACAAAATGCTCCACACTGGAAGTATACCCCTCACTAGTGAGATCTGACCACAAACTAATCACCCTGGATATACATATCCCACCTCCACCCCCAGCACAAAAGACCACAGTGAAAAACTTCTCAAAAGCAGACTTCACTCTTCTTAAGACTGAGATGGTATCCTTTAAGCCCACTGTGCCAGTGGATACCACATCCCACAATGCCGAATCCTTCACAAATGCTTTCTATGGATATCTCCAAGAATGCATGGATCATGCAATCCCAAATAAATCCAAGTCCCTCTCCACCAAATGTAAGCGTCCTGTCTGGTGGACCTCAGCCATAAACAAATTGTATAACAAAAGAAGGAAGCTACTGCACATCAGAGCAAAATCCCATGAAGGGAAGACATCTCTGATCAACATTAGCAGAAAACTACGTTCTCTCATAAAAACATCAAAGGCAAACTTTGAGAGAAAAATCGCTAAGGACACTAAAGATAACCACAAAGCCTTCTTCAGCTATGTTAGAAACCTGGGCGGAAACCCTCAGATATGCTCAGAATTGGTTCACAACAACAAAAAATACACTGAACCCACAGATATTGCTAACATTCTGGCTGACAGGTTCAGTGCAAATTTCTCACCTCCTTCACCCACAAAAGAAGAAATACTTATCCCAGCTGAATGTAATCTCCCTGTCATCTCAGATGTCCAAGTGAGAACTGCCCTAAACAAAGCAAAAAACACAGCATCAATGGGACCTGACGGTATCCCGGGGTGCGTGTTATGTGAACTCCAAGAGGAGCTAAACCCACACATAAAAATGCTATTTAACCTTAGCCTTACTTTGGGATATGTACCTGAACACTGGCATACAGCAACAGTGGTCCCACTCCACAAGGGGGGTGCCTCTACAGACCCTGGAAACTACCGCCCCATAAGCTTGACTAGCCTGGTCTGCAAAGCTATGGAAAGAATCATTATGGAACTCATAAACAGAGACATAGGGGACCTACAGACACTTGACCCCACCCAGTTCGGTTTTGTAAAGGGCAGATCCTGCCTTTTAAACCTGGTTGACTTTTTCAAGACAGTCACTAGAGCCATTGATGAGGACAAAGCAGTCCATACAGCATACCTGGACTTGGCTAAGACCTTCGACACAATACCCCACTCAGGCATCATAGATAAGCTAAACAGCTTAAAAGTAAACCCTTATGTCACTAGATGGGTTGCAAACTGGCTAAAGGACAGAACCCATAAAGTTAAAATCACTGGAGCAATATCAGACTCGAAGCCAGTCACAAGTGGTGTCCCACAGGGATCTGTCCTGGGACCTCTCTTGTTTGGCATTTATTTCTCAGATGTGAAAGCAAACATGGAAGGGCTGTGGCTGACAAAGTTTGCAGATGACTGCAAACTAGGCACCATAGTCGATACACCAGCAGATACACACATCCTACAAAAAGGCCTCACTGAAACGGACAACTGGTGCCGTAGTCACGGCCTTAAACTAAATGCCAAAATCTGTATAGTCATCCCTTTTGGAAAAAAACAAAGTACCCACAAATTATCACATAGACAGCAACCCACTGAGTATGGAAAAAGTAATCAGAGACCTAGGGACCCAAGTAGACAGCGACCTCTCATTTGACACCCACGTTGCCAAAGTGGTTAGAAAAACATTCTACCTTGCACACCTCATCATGAAGGGTTTCACATTCAGATCCAAGGATGTCATTGTACCCCCTATATTCCTCCCTCATCAGACCCATGATTGAGTACAATGCCCCATTTGGTATGTACGTCACCTGGCACTTGCAACAGTTGGAGAGACCACAAAAGTACCTCACCAAAAGGATCAAGGGTCTCCAACACATGTCTTATTCTGCCAGACTAAAGAAACTTCAGCTCTATTCAGTAGCATACTTCCTGCTCAGAGGTGATCTCTGCCTGATGTACAAGGCCATGTTCAATCAGGATCTGATGGACATGCTCCACCTCAAAAAATCCAAATCCATCAGGACCACAAGAGCTAAAGACTTAAACCTCGGCACAAGTATGAATAGGACATGCTGGAGGGATAGATTCATAACCCAGAGGTTTCCCATGCTTTGGAACAGGATCCCAGTTCGTATTAGGCAGAGCCCCTCACTGACTCTCTTCAAGAGAAATCTTGATGAGTGGATGGGAGATCGTAAGTTTACCCCAGGAGTCACATCTGTGTCAATGCTAGACAGGGGCACAGTAAACTAATTCTATTATATAAGGGGACCTTCACTGTGTCACTACTAGACAGAGGCACAGTATTCTAGATTTATTCTGTACATTTTTGTACCATTTCATGGGGTGGCAAAAGCCACATCACTATGGCTAGGCTTACAAATGCCCCAGGGCAGATAGCCTAGTACTATACTATGAAACTATGAAACTATGAAACATTGTACCTACTTATATCATAACATTTCCTTTTTTTCTCAACCCATTACACAACATTTGACATTGCACATTCTTGGTTAGCAGTGGTCTCTAGCAATGAATAACAGTTTACGTCATAAGGAAAAAAGTGAACAATGCAATTTGGGCCATGTTCTGTAGCCTAAACAAGCCTGGTACCAGTGCACAACCATCAGCACTCTGGATAGTGCTCAACGAACAAATTCTACCTTTCAGCTAATTGTTGCTGTGGCACACACAAAGTGTAAGTGAAGTCAGCTTAGAGAAAGATGACATTATAATACTCAGCTGTCAGCACTCCGGATAGTAGTCAATGAAGAAAATGTATGTGTCAAGTAATTTTCCCTGTGACACAAGTCGTAAGTACAGTCAGCTTAGAGAAAGAGGCAATGGCTTAAAACTCAATGCAAAGAAATGCACTATGATACCTTTTAGGAATTCAGCCACCCCAGGAAACTATGTCATCAGTAAAACAGCCCTAAGGGTTGACCCACTTGTCAGGGATCTGGGAACACATGTAGACAGTAACCTGGCCTTCAATCAACATGTATCCAAGGTAGTAAAGAAATACATTCTATATTGCTCAACTTATAAGTAAGTGCATGGCATCTAGGTCCAAAAAAGTAATTGCACCACTGTACTAGGCCTTCATCAGACCTATCATTGAGTATCATGCCCCCTTTGGTATGTACCTGACCAGACACAAGCAGCAACTGGAATGTCCGCAAAGCTTCCTTGCAAACAGAATAAAGGGCATAAATATAATGCCCTTTGCAAATCACTTCAAACTCCTATGTCTATACTCTGTCTCCTGCAAACTACTAAGTTGTGATAGATGCTTGGCATACAAGACATCTCTGAACCCTTTTGCATATTTGTGAAACACCATCAGAACTGCTAGATCTAAAGACTTAAATTTTGCTTGCAACATAAGATATGTTGGAGAGACAGATATGTATCTCAGAGAATTCCCTTTGTCTGGAACTGGCTACCTATCCAAGTGAAACAAAGTCCCTCTCTAAATATATTTAAGTGTAACTTGGACTAATGGATGGGAAATCAAAAATTCACCCCGGTCTGGCACTCATATCTCTGATGGACTGAGGCAGTCATTACATCATGACGTAACCAACAATCACCCCTCTGACTTGGAACAAAGCCAATTTTCAGCGGAGGCCTGGGGTGAAATGTCCTAGATGTATGTCTTTGTAACATGAGAGGAAACTGGAGTACCTGGAGAAAATCCAAATGAATGTAGGGAGAACATGCAGACTCTGCACTGAAGGCACTCCAGCCAAGAATCAAACCAGAAACCCTCTTGCTGTGAGGCAACAATGCTACCGCTGCACCACTGCACCATCCATATACATGTCTAAAACATATAACTTATGGGACATATTTAAATTGCATGGCTAGCCTTATAATGGCCCTAGTGGTCATAAGCATAGTATACACTTATGAATCTATGAATCTATGAGCTTATGAACAGGTGATTCAGTGTTTCAATACAGTTTACAGATACATTTACAGAGGGGGGTCAGATTGTCATTTCTCACAACTTTTTGATTAGGAATGAAACAATAAATCCAAATGATTGAGCTATGCTTACTACAACAAATGTATCATCATTGCGTACTGTAGAAGCCCAATATAATGTGTGCAAATTATGTTAAACATGAAATGATTATATTTAATTTAAGATGGACATGCATAGATATGCTGTGCAAAATATTTTTGTTATAATTATTATGAGTTATCACATATCATAGGTATGCATTTATAACAGTATTTCTTGTGAAATATGTATGTAACCTAACCCATCATGTATTATGAAGGTTATGCAACTGCATTCATCTAAAATCTAAAATGTACTTACAAACACAAATCCTGCCTTTTACATAGAAATGCAGCCCCATGACCAAGTAAAGTCACAGACACATTTCCTAATTATGTCTTCATTCATTCTTAAATTAGTATACCTCTAATAACCATATTAAAAACTAAGTTCTCCTTTTGCACTAACATTTTACCCTTTTAATTTTATCAATGGTTCTATTCCCAGGTGGTATGAATCAGTCTTGCTAGTGTGTATGTCCCAACAGCTCATTATGCCATAGGAAACTTGTTTAATCAACTTGCACCCTTGTAAGTGCTCAACATTTCAGTAGGGAATATTGGCGTGCACAGCATCGGAACAACAGCTATTCTCAGTGCTGCTTTTTGTTTGCTTCCCACCCCTTTAACCCTATTCTGTTAGCTCAGTAAGATATTAATTATTTTCTACTAGTTTTTTGCAAATACCTTGTACATGGAGGGCTTAACTTGCTATGTTCGCCCTTGCTCCACTTGGGCTCACTCCGCTCCCCTGCCAGAATTATCGCTTGTATTTCCCCCTTTTTTCCCATCTTGATAGCCCCTCCCATAACACCTAATTTCTGGGGCAACTTATTTTAGCCTGTTGGAGTCACAGGTGCCATTTTCAAACATACACCCTGCTCAGCTTGTTGTTCGTCCACCCCAGTGCATGCACGCCAAGTAAGCAGCTTTTTAGATCTATTACTTTTCTGTATATGCTTAGTAATGTGTAAAAATGTTTACTATCTGCCTCAGATGCATATGTTTTAGCTGGATATTAAATTGTTATGCTCCATTTTTCTTGTTTATATGGTGCCTTATCTGCTGATACAGTTTTAATAGGAAAGTGTGCTACTCTCAGTTTTAAATGTATTCTTACATGTTTTATTGCGCTTAATTTGCTGAATCGTTTTTAATAAGCAAAGTGCACTATCTCAGTTTAGAGTGCATAATTATTATGGTATTTAAACTATGGACTCCATCTTAATTAGCAAAGTACACTATCAGCATTTTGTTCTATGTTATCTCTGTTCTAAAGTGTATATTTAATGTATGGTATCTAAAATTAATTCTGCTGACTTCATTTTTGTTTTAGCTGTTTTCAGTGCATTTCTTAAGTAGCTTTACTGTTTCATATAGTTGTTAAAAGTGCAGACTCCATTCTTGTTTTTAAAAGGTTTTCAATGCATTTCTTATGTTAGTTTTCTGCTTTATATAGTTATTCAAAGGGCATTACTCTGTTTCTAGTTTACTGCTGCTCTGTCCCTCCCCTAATTTTTGTCTTTTTTCTTTCTTTTTCCCACCTAAATTACCATTTCTAGTTCACACAAGTTTACTCCACTGATCCGTAACTCCCCTTCTGTATTTGTGGCCACGGGACTGTCTCTCAGTTGCGGCAACTATACTTGGCTAAACTACAGCTGATTTTTATTAAATTTATCCAGAAAGTGATCCACTGTACACTGAAAGTGTAGATGACTTGTTTAATCAACTTGTACCCTTGTAAGTGCTCAACATTTCAGTAGGGAATATTGGCGTGCACAGCACCAGAACAACAGCTGTTCGCAGTACTGCTTTTTGTTTGCTTCTTGCCCCTTTAACCCTCTCTGGTGCCCCTGTTTCTGTTAGCTCAGTAACGTATTAATTATTTTCTACATCAAAGTAGTTGACTATCAGCAGTCTTTAAAGGAATAACTGCTGAGCTGTATGTTTTCACTACCTTGGAGCATTATACACCTGGCCTGCTATAGTCAACAGCTACACGGCATACAACTCCTCAGATCCTGGTTTCATGTTCTTTACCTAATAGTCGATTGCATTTTGCAAATACCTTGCACAAGGAGGGCTCAACTCGTTCTGTTCACCCTTGTTCCACTCGGGCTCACTCTGCTCCCCTACCCTACCCCCATTCTCACCCACCCCACTTTCATTAGATTTATACCTAAACTAACCACACCCCTTCATCCTCCAGCCAAGCCACCTCCAGCCACCCCTCTCTCACAACTCCACTACACACCTTGTCACCCAATCACTGTCTAAACTAACCTCCTTCATAACCAATACTCTTCTACTCCACCTTCTTTACCACTTACATAACCCCACCAGCACCCACTCATGCATGATTTATCACCTAAACTCTCCCACTCTCCCTCTATCCTCCTCAAACATTCACACCCTCACATATAGTGCCATCACATCTCAACTCTACAACACAACTACATTCCTCCTCCTACCTTTCAAACACTTACCCACTAACTGTACATACTATTCAACGCACAAATATGTTAAACTCACCACTAAAATCAAAAACCTCATTCTATACGATTTAACAGTTATTAAGCTAGAGGCTGACATCCACCCCAACCCAGGGCCACTGTCCCTCACACTCCCTGCCCTGCTAATTCCCCTCCCAGCCCTACTCCAACCTCTAGCCAACAACTACTAACCACCGCCCTGTCCCCCCACTCCCAAAAATCAACAACTGTGACCTGCTCTTTATAAACCTTAACCTTCATAGTATAGTAAATAAAATTACAGAATTCTATGCAACCCTCAATGCCTACTGACCAGATACTGCTGCAATAACTGAAACCTGGTTAAAGCTTCACATCAAAGACAAAGAAATTGTTACAAATTAATACAACATAATTAGATCACACTATCCAAACAGAAGGGTCAACAGTGGCGCCATTATGTATAAGGACTTACTCAAACTAGAACCTAATACCTAACCATAAACCCTAGCAAAACTATTATCATCATTACCACCTACTCCCCCCAGGAAACACTCTCTCAATAATTGAAAATATTCTTGCATGGGCCTCATCCAATTTTAACCAGGAAACCATTATCTTAGGATATTTCAACTCCTGCAACTCCAACACCCCACCAGTTTTCTAAACCTCTTCAATTTAACCCAAGCCATATCCTGTCACACCCGTTTTGATAAAAACACAAAAAAAATACAGTCCACTCTAGAGTGGATACTAACTAACAAACCCAGTCTTGGTCACTCAGCAGGATGCCTTCGTGCCTCCCTCAGTGACCACTCATCTACCTTCCTGTACCAAAAATGAGTTCAGACACAAACTAACACAATATACAAAACTGTCCAGAGCAAGAGAATTTTCTCCCCCCCACCTTCAACATTCTACTCCAGCAAAGTCACTAGTTACCTCTAAACATCCTCCCACTTGATCAGGCAGTCCACTCTTTCAACAATACCTTTCTTAAAATCCTTAACAATCTAGTACCACTAGAAAAACTAATGCAAAAACTAGGCACATACCATGGCTAACTAAAGAGACCATCACACTAATGAAACAAAGAGATAGGGACTGGTCAGCTTATCAAACCACCAAAAATATAAATAACCACACTATATATCTACACGAGGCTAAGAAACTGATAAAAGGAGACAAGCAAAACTACTTCCTCTCATGTCAAAAAAACATGACTACAACTCCAACAAATTTCTGGCAAAATATAAACAATCTTAGCAACCCAGGATATACCCTACCCCCCTCCTGTCTCCTCCATGGCTACTGCCTCTATAGATACACAATTCAATGCCCACTTTATTAACTCAATCTCTTCACTCCTTGGGAAACAGACTGATTAACCTCTCAATGAACCCAATCCCACTTTTGACATCCCCACCCCCTATACCTTTTCCACAATCCAAACTAACTACATAAAATCTCTCCTTTCAAAGCTCAAACCTTGCTGTCTAGCTGCTGACCAACTACCTAATGAATACCTTAAAATTACTGCCCCCTCTATTGCCTATCCTATATCAATCTTAATCAACCGCTCAATCTCTGAACAATATATCCCCTATCTATGTAAAGTATCTCACATCATTCCACTATATAAAGGAGGTTCCTCTAAAGATCTATCCAATTATCATCCCATAGCCATCCTCTCCCCTTTAGCCAAGATATTAGAAAAATGTATCCACTCCCAACTCCTCACTCACCTCCTTAATCACAACCTCCTCTCCCCAACACAAAATGGCTTCAGGCCAAAACATAGTACCAGCACCGCCCTACTATCTTTCACAAACACCATACAGGGTCTCAATAATGATAGCCAAATGGTCTCCTCTATATTTCTGGACATGTCAAAAGCCTTTGACACTGTCTCCCACCAAATCCTACTAAATAAACTGTCATTCCATGGTCTTAATTCATCAGCCCTGTCCTGGTTCCACAGTTATCTCTCTAACCATCAACAAGCCACCAAGTATGAGAGCACCTTGTCTCCCCTACTACCCATCACTGCTGGTGTACTCCAAGGGTCTATACTTGGGTCCCTCCTTTTTCAATTTTTACCAACATCCTCAGCTCTACTACCCATCTTGCCTCCATAGTCCAGTACGCCGATGACTTCACACTAATATGCTCAGCCTCCTCTCCCCATGATCTACAAACAACAATGCAAAAATTCTTCCATGACATTGAAAACTACCTTGCTAACCATCGAGTCATACTTAACCCTATCAAAACTAAGTTAGTTGTTTTCAATTATAATAAACCCAAAACATGTCCAACACCACTTTTAATCCTCTCCACAAACGGAACCAAAATAGAACTCACTAATCAAACCAAATATCTAGGTGTCACAATTGATGAAAACCTAAGGTTCATTACCCACATCGCCCTCACCATTAAAAAGGTCCACACCAAGCTAGGTGCCCTATACAGAATTAAACCTTACCTCTCAGACATTGCCAGACTAGCCACTGCCCATCCACAACTACTCTCCACCCTTCTCTATGGCCCCCAAGTATTCAATAACATTTGTAAATCAGACTTAAACAATCTTGAGTCATGGTACAACAAAATTGCCA
Organism: Protopterus annectens; assembly: GCF_019279795.1. Taxonomy (NCBI): domain Eukaryota; kingdom Metazoa; phylum Chordata; order Ceratodontiformes; family Protopteridae; genus Protopterus; species Protopterus annectens. The sequence continues at coordinate 469,423,916 of NC_056728.1, forward strand.
AATTCGCAACTGGCTACCCATACAGAACCCACCACTGCTCAGTACTCAAACGACTAAAATGGTTAGAGCTCCCAGACCTTCTAACTCTAAATCAGCTGTCCATAGCCCACAAAATAATACACATACCAAATGACTGCCCCACACTCCCCAATCTAATCCAAACCAACAACAATCTTAAAGCACTAAGATCCTCAAATAAATTATTGATAAAGATAATCTAACCCCACAACACACAAGTTACTGCCCTCTTCTCCTACAAAATTGCCAAACTCTGGAACATGCTACGTCACCCTATAGCTAAAAAACCTTGCATTCATGAGTTCAAACACCTCCTCAAAGAACATTTAGCAAAACACTGACTCTGCTCCTGCCACATTCCTGGCTAAGCACCCCCCTTTCTTCCCCCCCAACTCACCCTTTTTCACACTATCCCATCTCCTTCTTACAGCTAAAACTAATGTATACCTTACAAGTTATGTTCAACTCTCCCACTCAGTCTCCTTTGGAAACTCCAGTATTCCTTTTCTCTTTCATCTTCAGAGCCCTTTCCTCACAGACTGGATAAGTCTGCAATCACTACTTGACAAACTATAATATTCAACCCACTGTAAGTAAATTGGTAAAATACAGCTATTTAGCGATTACTATTGTACAATGCTAATAACATATTTATGTGTGCATCCTTATTGGTAATGTATGTAAGAAACTATTTTTAGGCTTGTATGTATGTATGTATGTATGGATGTATGAAGCTTTTCTTTCTGGGTTTCTACTGAAAATGGGTCTCATGCCCAGTTGGACATTCCCGGTAAACAATTGAAACAAAATAAAAAGTTGTCCTCCAACCAACCATGACTATAACAAACACTATAACGCATTTCATTGTTTAACATTGAAACATGTGTCAATAGTTTCAGCATCACACATGGTCAAATTTCACAGCCATATTTCACAGGTCTATATTAGAACATTGAAGTCTTGAAACTTCGAATGTTCTAATATCAACCCCTATTCAGTGAACACTGAAAATAGTGAAGCTGCAGAACACCAAATTTTTTCCTAGGGAAAGAATTTGGTTGCCCGTTTTTGTGGCTTCGCTATTTTCAGCACTGTGGCGGAAAGTTATTGGTCAGGATTGGATAAGTGTGCGATCGTGTGGACATGAGGGTTAGGGCAAGGGTTAGGTGAGTTAGGGTTAGGTCGCTGTTCAGGTAAGTGTGCGATTGTGTGGACATGATGATTAGGGCAGGGTAGGTGAGTTAGTGTTAGGGTGCGGGTGAGGTGAATGTGTGATAGTGATGGACCTTAGGGTTATGGTTTGGGTTAAGGTAAGTGGATAGATAGTAGTGTATGTACAGTTTAGTGTAGGGCTAGATGCAGGATTTTAAGTGCATGTGTGTGGATTGCTGTTTGTTTGGTGTGCTTGTGTTGTGTGCATGTGTTTCTGAACAGCAAATTTTTTCCCAGGGAAAAAATTTGCTGTTCTGCATGTTCGATATTTTAAGCGTTCGCTGAATAGCGGTCGATATTAGAACATTCGAAGTTTTAAAACTTTGGTGTTCTAATATAGACCCATGTTTCACACCTTCTATACCTTTTGATTTAATCAGTGATAAAGTGTCTGCAAAGCCATTGCTATCCTTTTATTTGCATAAATACAGCTGGAAAGGCTGGGCATCTTTGCACACAAGCTGTTAGACATGAGATCTGAATTGCTCACCAGTTCAGACATATATTTCTAGCTTGAGTTTTGTAGACATGGATGGTAAAGCTAGGATGGTGTTCTATTTAGACCATTAAGATGGGGGGCTGAGGAGTCCAGAATTTTTGTGACACTTTTTGGTGAAGCTGTACAGCAATAGTCTGTTGCAGGGGGATTATACTGGGTCTCAGTATAAAGCTGAGGCTTGAAATAGCTTGGCCAAGGCTGTCTCTAGTGCAACTGGCATGCCACACACTGAGAAGCAATGCTATCACCATTACTGTGACATGAAGAGGCACAAGCTGGACTTCCTGAGCTAATGGGAGGAGGGATTTAAAACTGCAAACACCCCTTAGGTGTGCAAGTATACTGACTCATCACCTGTCTATGATATGGCATTAATTAGCCAGCCAATGTAGTTATTTATTGTGCTTTCATATTTTTTCTCTACTGTACAGCTGCAGAAAAGGACTAACTCACCTCAGAGAGGCATGGGGACATATGCAGCAGGTGTGCATGCAAGACAGAAAAATATTTTTTGTCCCTGACTCTATATCATATTTTGCAGGCATACCATAACTTTTATATGAATCATACATACCTGCTCCAATAGCTTGTTGATAGCATTAGGCAATGAGTATACTAGCTTAATTGTGTGGTGGTTCAATAGCAACAAACAGACATAATATTTTTTCACAGGATTGTTTTTATAAGATATTAATTGCAATACTACAAAACATTAATAATTCAGTGTTTGCAAATGCAGTTGTTAAATTTAATAGCTTATGTATGATATGGCATAGTTAAATATATGATTCTATTTGTCATATCATACCATTGTGATTGATTGATTTAATGATGTATTAATGCCTTCCCTTCATAGACAAAGGTGTACATATTTATTTTCATATTGGTTTACTTATTGAAATAAAAAACTGCTGTGAAATGTCATTGATCTAATTCTCTTTTTTGTCTCTCCACCATGTCTCTTTTTATTTTTGTTTTAATAGATTACTTCTAAAAAAAATTGACCATCAGCACAGGGAGCAAGACTGACCACTGTGGTTTGGGTCTGGGTTACAACCTGTCAGCATTGCCTCCACAACTCTTACTTTACCTGCTCTATCTGCATCTGGTAGCTCTCCTCTGTCTGCTGGTGCAGTGTTTCCCTCCAGGAGAAGTAGCATTGGAGATGGCAATTCTTTTCACCTGTCAGGAACTGGCAAGGCTGGTGGAGGGCATAATGGAGAGGGGTATCAGTGCCCAAATTGTCAGAATTGAAAAGGTACTGTGTTGTATTGCTAAAAAGCTGCCATGTCCAGCACTGACCCAGGCAAATGGCCCAGGAGACAATGATAACAGTTCTGAGGGTGAGTACTAGATTCTCACTAATCTCATGCTGAACTGGATGCTCATCTGATGTTTTATGCCTATCCCCAGTCATGATGTCTTTCCAACCTTATCGTGACCATCACCATCTCTATCTGTCTTGCATGCAGAGCTAGATCTAGCACTAGGTGGCCTAGGCAGTTGCCTAGGGCTTGTGTTGACTGGGTGTGTGTATGTGTGTGTGTGTGTGTGTGTGTGTGTGTGTGTGTGTGTGTGTGTGTGTGTGTGTGTGTGTGTGTGTGTGTGTGTGTGTGTGTGTGTGTGTGTGTGTGTGTGTGTGTGTGTGTGTGTGTGTGTGTGTGTTTGTGTTTTGTGTGTGTGTGTGTGTGTGTGTGTGTGTGTGTGTGTGTGTGTGTGTGTGTGTGTCTGTGTGTGTGTGTGTGTGTGTGTATGTGTGTGTGTGTGGTGTATAAAATGCTTCAGTTAGAGATGTCAGGTTGGTTAGCTTATACAGGCTCAAACCCTGTACCTGGATTACAGAAGACTAGAGCCTGAATTGTCTATACCAGCTACCAAACTGTCATTAGTGGGTGCATTTTCAAGAACTGCTGAGTTCTAGTGCATTTTGAAAGAATGTTGAGTTTCTGTGCATTTTTGAAGTATATTGAGCTTCTGCACATTTTCAAAGAATGTTGAGCTCCAGTGCATTTTCAAGAATTATTGAGTTTCTGTGCATTTTGAAATAATGTTGAGTTTCTGTACCTTTTCAATGAATGCTGAGCTCCAGTGCATTTTAGTTTCTGTTCATTTTCAAAAAATGCTGAGTTTCTGCCAGGAGGCAACTATGGAGGGACCCTGATCCAATACCCTGCCTATGGCCCCATTTGACCAGGATATGGTTCTGCTTGTATGTCCTCTATGTCTGCACCTGCTACCTAACACAACCTACCTACCTGACCTTCTTATTCCTAAGCAACATCCCCAGAATTTCTCTCCAAAAAAAAAAAGAAAGAAAAAAATGGGCACCTGTCTCACAAAATGATGAATTGATCGATTGATTGATTAATTAATTGATTTAAAAATTCCAAAGGCATACATAACTTTCTACTTTGCCTATGTGTCATCTTGACACACTTGATGTGGTCCAGTTGGCTATACAAAATTATTTTGCTGTTGTCACCCATCCTTGGTAAGAGACTCTGCAAAATCATGAAATTATGTATACAAGTCTACTTTTATGTTGTGGATAGTTACGGTGCTCTCCCACCACCATCTTACAAATTCCTGTATTCTTTACCCTGTGTCCTACCCTCTGCTTGCCCCCCCCCCCCCCATTTTCACCACTGTCCTATCAATACCTTTTCACATGTTTAGTCTGGTAAAAAAATAGAATCACACACAACACATAGAGCCAGAAATGGCCCATCAAAAAGCCTTCAATTTTTGTCCTCAGCATTTGGAAGGTGATCAGCATTATGCACCACTGCTGAGTGATGGTGAATGGCATTTCACGTCCTATGTCAAAAACATGTTTTTGCCATCACCCACTCTACTATGGTTACCTTTGTGCAAATGTGCTTAAATCCAGTGTACTATAGGAAAACAAAGCAAAGCAGAGTAAAGGTATTACTTTGAAACTGCTATTCTAACAGTTATTAGGCAACTGGATGTAATGAACTAGAAGCTCCTATGTGATGTGTTGAGATAATTCTCCTGCCTGTTGACTGATGTTTTTGCATAGTGTCAAGAGTTCATTTACAACTGTATGTCAAATTATTATTTTATATTTTTGTATTTCTGTCATATGTTATTCCCATCATATGCAAACACCTGTATTTATCTCCAATTACATTTCATGAACATAGCATTTGAAGGGTTCAGCCAGAAAACAATTGCAAAAACATTACACCCTCAACAGGGAGACTTAGTAAACTGCCCTTGATCTGCTTATGTCAATCTTTTTTCTGCTTACCTACCCCTTTGTGCTCCATATAGCAAACAATGTATTCTACAGAGCATGACAGAGTAATAATGAGGAAACAGCTAAGAGTAACACACCATAAAGATGGTCCTAAATGTCCCATAAACTAAACTCTTGGTATAGCTCTCTCCATCTGTCTCTCTTTTCAACCCTTCAGCTTCAGTAAGTTGTCACTGCCCCTTCAACTGTGTTATTTAAAGTGTCAAATTATGAGCTCCTTTGTGGCTTGCTGAGATAATGTTTATATATAGATTTATGTTTGCATATTTTCATGGGTTTTAATGTAGAAATATGTCAAGCTGTTACTGTTTTATTACAGTATTTCATGTGTAGCTGTTGCCTGCATTTTGTTTTGAGCCACCATTATGACATTCTGTCATAATCTACTTGTTTCCTGCCCCCGTCTCCCACTCTCTATGTCCCATCATCCTTCTGTGTCATCAGTCTGTCTACTCAGCATTTGTGCAATGCCTGAAGCTGAGCATCACCCATTCCTGAGGAGAAATGGAAGTGCATAGTTCTTGGTAAACTTGTGAATTTTTGCCTCCAGCTACATTACTCTGGTGTCCTTGGAACTATTGTGCTTAGCCTCACTGATCAATGTGTAATCTGTCTAATCTTCCCTTGAACAGGAAGAACGTGAATATACACCATGCAGAATGTTCCAACTACAGATACTGTTAAGAAGCATTCTGCAATGGATCATTTATTAGGGTCTATATTAGATCACTGAATGCTTAAAAAAGCAAACAGTAATTAATCAACCCTATATAAGTGAAAGCTTACAATTTCGAACTGTCAGAACAGCGATTTTTATCCTAGGAAAAAAAATTGCTGTTCCAACAAAATAAATAACTTTAAACATTACATTAAGTGGTGGGCTTTTCCCCCTACACCCCCCTACTTAAATATACCAACTCTGAGACCGCACTACAGTGCCAAAAATGGCAAAGTACCAAAGCAGCCAAGCAAATTCTTTCCCAGGGAAAGAATTCGCTCAAGAGCCACTTCGATATTTTGCCGTTTCAGGCTTTTGAGTTCGAACAAGACGCATTCGAAAGAATGCATCTTCGGTCTTCTAATAGGGAACTGTTTAATATGCTACCAGATGTAATGTACACTGTATGTAGTGTTAAAATTGTCATTACTGTGATGAAACTTGATGCCTATATTATCCCTTGCCTCATTGTTTTGTGAATGTCTGTTCAAACTGGTAAGGTTGCTTATGTCTCAGTCATGCTTATACTTTGACCGTTACTTACTCCATATTGGAAACACTTGATTGTACATAACATGACAGATCACTTAACAGAAAAAAATTACAGTACCATACCCCAAAAATGTTAAAAAATGCCCCATAAAAATATTTTTTGTGTGTCTCTATCCCTGTCTCCATGTCTCTGTCAGTTACTACTTCTGTATCATCACTTTTTACTGTTATATATTTATTATGCTACTGGGTATAATGTAGACATTGTGGGATTTTACAATTGTCATGAGTACAATGAAGAGTAATACATAAATTCCCTTTTGCTTCCATCTGTTGTCATATTTGAACTTTGTGAAGTAGGAGTGCCTATGTTTTCTGGTTAGAAAATAGTCAGGTCTATAGATTTCTTTTACAATACTGTCAAGGTTATGTATGCCAAAGTATTTCTGAATGTTTTGTAGGACTCCTGGCTACTCATTTTATTTAAACATCGTTATCCTGCTGCTGTATTAATCTGTTGGCTCCCTGATGGGAAAATTGTCTTATACAGATCTTGCCTGAATAATTATGATAACAAACTAAAGAGTAACACAACACAAACATTTGCAGAATGAAACATAAACTAATTTATTAGTATGTCTGCATGTGTATTCCTTTTCACGAAATATCCATCTCTACTCACCCCTTCTGTATCATCAAATAAACCTCTTTCATTCAAAATGATTTCCATCAGTCATGTTTCTACCAGTGATAGCAGGCTTAGTCCCTTATGTGTTTCATAATTCACCTGTATTGTACATATAAGGATTGAAGAACTGCAACTGTCATGACAAATATGTAAATCATGCCACCTGAAACATGACTATAACACATCTCTGTTCTGTATTCCATCAGATACTTAAGACATTGTAGGTGTCCACTGTTTATTTCTGAGAATGTGGCAGGGAGTACCATAGAGTAATATTATTTCCCATTCTAAGTTCAACACCTCAAGATATGATTATACATGTGCTAACACTTTGCCATCAGCCACACAACTGAACTTGCCAGCACTGTGATTCATGCAGAGAGTAAAAAAACATTACACAAAGAAATTATGTGAGCAGGTTGTGCAACTTCTGCATGTGTTAATGGAATTATGAAACCAAGGTATCTGGATTTTAGAGTGATATTGATTCAATTAATTCAGTCTGTTAATGTATGTTTACACTCCAGTGATTACACTGACAACTGAATGTAACCTTTTCACACATAATCCATCACTGTTATTTAGAAGTGCACTGGCGTATTTAGGAAGCATCTGTCTGTGCAAGCATCAGCCAAGACAACTAACAGTGACACAATAAATGGTTGCTTGGCAATCCATTGTTTTACTTGTGATTGTCATTGACACCTATTACTGTGAAACAGGTACATGTCTCTCTCAGTATTGCAATGTACATGAATGATAGTATATAGATGGTAGCAGAGAAGTATGCAGTTACATGGGACAAGCACAGTGCTGTTACACTGGCCTGTCCAAGCACATGTTTTTGTCTCAAAACCCATGATACACAGTAGCTGATGTTCCAAACAATTAAGTTTTAATATACACACAAATGTGCATTTTAACAGATTTCAAGTCAGACTTCTATGGCACTTACGATTCATACTGTGTTCTCTAGATTATGTTACTAGTTACATAGGTGGTTTGAATCTGAGAGTGTTAAACTTGTGTGGATGTGATACAAATGTCAGGTAAGTAAATCTTCAAACAAAAGATGTGCTGTGTGCATTTCCACCTAGGAGAAAACTTTAACTTTGGACAGTGCTCCCTCTGCACTTTATCCCACTTTTAGCACAAACATCATCTCTTGCAACACTCACACAGACACATACACGCACACACACACACACACACACACACACACACACACACACACACACACACACACACACACACACTGTTGAGGTCATCCTGTCAAAAGTACACTTTCTCCAGGTAATAGTCAGACTTCTGTTATGGAACCTGTGGTTCATACTATGTATTGTAGATGTTGTAACTAGGTAGGTGGTTTGAATCTGACAGTTGCAAATGTGTGTGTGTGTGTGTGTGTGTGTGTGTGTGTGTGTGTGTGTGTGTGTGTGTGTGTGTGTGTGTGTGTATGTGTAGTTTTAGTTACAGGTAAGTAAAGCCTCAACAACAAATTTGCTGTGTCCACTTTCACAAAGGAGAAAATGTTTAACTCTGGACACAGTGCCCCCTGCACTTTATCCCACTTTTAACACAAACATCCTCTCTGCAGCACACTGATTATGTCATCCTTTTGTAAGTATACTCTCTCACTACAAACGTCAGACTACGTATGTGGCACTTGCAGTTAATACTGCATTCTGAAGACTGTGTAAGTAGATAGGTATGATGTTCAAACCTCACAGTGGTGAACTTGTGTTTGTAGCTTAAATGTCAGGTATGTATAGCTCCCTCAGTAGACATGCTGTATATCCTTGCACTCAGGGGAAGAATCTAATCTGGAAGAGGACTCCTTTGTCCCACTTTTACCACAAAGTTATTCTCTGCAGCACTTTGATGAGGTCATCCTTTCAGAAGTGCAGTCTCTCACTATAAAAGTCAGACTTCTCCTGTAGTGCATGCTGTTAATACTGTTTTTCTGTAAATTGTGTAACTAGATATGTAGGAGCTTCAATGCTCACAGTAGTGAACCTGTGTGTGCAAGCTTAAATGTCAGGTAGGCATAACTTTCTGAACAAATATGCTGTATCTGTGTCCACTCAGGGGAAGAATTATCCTTGGAGAGGATTCCCCACACATTATCTCACTTTTACCACAAATACCTTCTCTGCAACTCACTGATGAGGTCATCCTTTCATAAGTGTGCTTTCTCACTATAAACACTGTGATGCTTGCAGTTAACAGTGTATTCTCTAGATAAATAGGGAGTTCAAATCCAATGTTAGTTAAATAGTGGGACTTTGTGTGCTGCCCTATAAAATTGGCATCATGTCAATCCCCTTATATAAACTACCACTCAGGAGACATATTTTCACTGGCATATGAATACTCTATAAATTTCGATTACTCCCAGGCAATACCGAGTTTTGGAAATACAATGGTTACATCATGCTTTCAAAAATGAACTGTTGTGTTATGACGTATCCTGTGGCATGTGCTGTTGATACTGTGATGTCTAGATTGCATAACTTATTGTCAGTGTTTACAGTCTCATATATTACGTCTGTGTATCCTCATTATATATGTATGTATGTATGCATTAATTTATTTATTTACATTCAATGAGCATTTCTTCAAATGATTTGTTTATAGCGGCATTTTTGCAATATGGAGATCCTGAGTTAGTAAGAATGCTGTTTAATATCTAATTGCTTAGCTATCTTAATCCTAACTGGATCAGTTACTACATGTGATAGATTGTGTGTTTTTCTAGATTACTAATCATTTTTGGTGAAGGCAGCTTAATCTAGATTGCAACTAGAGAAAATGGCAAAAATGTATAATGGCCTTAGAGTATTCTGCCTTTAGGTAAAGATCCCTTATCTCAGACATAGATGGATAGATAGACAGACAAATAGATATTGGTGTATGTTGCTTTGCCAAAAAAGCAGCATACTGAATTCCAGCTAATCAGGTACAAATGCTTGAGACACATCCTATGAAAAAGAAAATAAAGGACAGTAAACTTTTTTTTTTTACAACTGGCCCCCTGCACCCCTCACACCCCTTGCTAATTAGGGTCTATATCACAAAATCAAACTTCCAAAATGTCGAACACCATAAGTTTGAACTTGGAAGATCAAATTCAGATAACATCGAAACTTCAAAACAGCACATTTTTTCCCAGGGAAAAAAATCACTGTTCCGAAAAACACACACATAGCACAATCACACCAAACACCTTCAAAACCTACACTAAACCTAACATACACTACTATCTATGCACTAACCTTAACCCAGCCCTAACCCTAAAGTCCATCACTATTGCACACATACCTGATCCGTGCCTCAACCCTAAAGTCCGTCACTACCTGTCCATACACTTACCTTGACCCGGTCCAAAAATGCTGAAGCCGCAGAAACAGCCAACTGAATTCTTTCCCTGGGAAAGAATTTGGGTTTCCGCAGCTTCAACATTCTCACCTTTTGAACTACCAAGTTCGTCCTTCCGGTATTCGGCATTCTTAACATTTGATTTCACAATAGGAACCCACTAATTTTATATATATATATATATATATATATATATATATATATATATATATATATCAAGTCTAAGGTCACAGTACCATAGGGTGAGGAAAATTTCACTTATCATTGCACTGCGATCCTGCTCATAAACAAAACTGCCATGTTCAAGCAGTTGATTTTCAATCAGTTGCGATGGCATCTTTTTGGGTTTAACAAGATGTCATCTAACAACTTGCCTGTCACTCATACATTTGTCTGTGTGAGTACTTGGCTGTTGGTTTATTTACTGTAATGCTATGTATCCTTTACCTTCTTCCTTTTTCTAGTTCAAACAATAGCACTATGTTTAGGATAAGGAAGAAACATTTTTAATCAAATGAAAGTATACAGATGTGTGAATGAAGATGTACTACTGCACTCATATTTCTGTTCATATCAAGGAATTCATGACACTGGAAGGAAAGCTATGTTCAACCGAAAGGTGGCACCCAGATTTATGAATGGCACTACCATAAAATAATTGCATTACACCACACTTCAGTGTTCAAACAACAACAGTAAGGCTATTTTTCTAGCTAATTGCATTACAATGCATTCTAACAACAATAAAATATTTTCTCTACAATTTAAAACTTATCACTGCATCAGAAACCAGTATCCACTGCAAATGTCATTACTGTTAGCAATGCCTTTTCAGTAAAGTCAAGAAGCCTAGGTAACTTGTCCATGACATTTGTATAATGCAAGGTCTTGAGCTGATTCTGCAAAACATTTCTTTTCTCTATGATAATAATTTTGCAGATAATAACAGACTTGTGCAGCAGTTGTCCTTCAAAGAGATGCAAATAATATTTATTATCAGCTGAGAGGCATCAAATTCAATGCATTTCCAAGTAAACCTGGAAGAATTATTATTTTGATCTGAGATTTTTACATTCTCCAACTGTAAGTATCCAGAGTGAAAACTCATACCAAGGTCCAATGGTCTGTTCTGCTGTTGGGGCAATAAACTTCAAATATTCTGATTAGAAATCAGCACTCTCATTAGGTCACTGGCATGTAAGATTAGTACAAAACTGGTGCATGGCCACACCACAGGCTGCTGTTTGCATAATACATCTTCTTTATTGGATGAAGCAATAACATTGGCTTCTCTTGTGCTGCAGTGGCAGGGAACAGCAACAGCTGGCAGGCGGCAAGTAGTTACCAGTGAAGCATCAAAACATGTGCTGATGACACTGAAAACTGGCTGCTTCTTTTTCTCTGGCAAGGTTTCTGCTTAAACATCTGCTACTTTGGCTCAAAATGCCCATCACCTATGCTATATCATAAATAAGGCAAAATTGCTATGAATGAGTAGAACCTGTATAAAACTTCATGAGTGGGCAATCACTGTGCAAGAACAAATAAACCACAACTAAAATCTTATTCTCATTCAAAAAAGAAATAATAATAATTGCCTATCTTTTTTGACCAAGCTGTGAGATAAGAGAAAAAAATGACTGACTTTGCATATAGAAAAGGTTTGATTGGAGTCACAGCATTAGACCAAAGTCCCAGATCAGATATTTGCCATAACAACATGATGAGAATTACAGTCCCCAAACATAAATAATGAAACATAGGGAGATCAAATAGTTTACTGATATCAGTCAGAAATAGTTTTAGAGCAAAAAAAATGAAAATAAGCAGCTACACAATTATTTTGTAGCATACAAAGAAATGCATTTAGTTTAGGATGTCATACAGGACAGCCTGCTCTCATTTGTTCAGGGTGTAAATGGTCTGAGTGTGTGATTGTGTGTGTGTGTGTGTGTGTGTGTGTGTGTGTGTGTGTGTGTGTGTGTGTGTGTGTGTGTGTGTGTGTGTGTGCGTGTGTGTGCGTGTGTGTGCGTGTGTGTGCGTGTGTGTGTGTGTGTGTGTGTGTGTGTGTGTGTGTGTGTGTGTGTGTGCTTGAGTACAATGCCCCATTTAGCATGTACCTCACTAGATACCTGCAACAATTGGAGAGGCCACAAAAGTACCTCACAAAGAGGATCCTAGGCCTTAAACACTTGTCCTATATGGACAGACTCCGAAAACTCCAACTATTCTCTGTCTCATATCACCTACTTAGAGGCGATCTCTGCTTGATTTACAAAGCCATGTCTGACCTAGCTCTGTTAGAAATGTTACATCTAAAGAAATCCCAATCCCTCTGCACCACATGCTCCAGAGACCTCAACCTTATTAACACAATCAACAGAACATGCTGGAGGGACAGGTTCATAACCCAGAGACTGCCCATGCCATGGAACAGACTTCCCATACATGTCAAGCAGAACACCTCACTGTCTCTCTTCAAGAAAAATCTTGATGAGTGGATGGAAAATAGAAAATTCACCACAGGGATCACTCCAGTGGCTCTACTTGACAGAGGCACTGGGAACTATGGTTGGGTGGCACGATGCCAGGGTAATCCTATGGGCTAGGCTTGTAAAGGCTCCAGGGCCATTAGCCTAGTGCACACCTATGAAACTATAATATATATATAGTTTGAAAACATATTATGGCAATCAGCATACCATAGAATGCATGAATATACCCTCAGAAATCTACTAGTCTTCAATATATGTAACACAAGAGTGAAGCCTAACAGATATTTCAAGTATCTTCATGAAAGCATGAATGAGACAGCTAACATTTTTATGACAAATTTAACATTTTCTACTAACTACTACAACTAATGAATGTCATTGTTAACATGTGAACAAACCATGTACATTTTCAAATTATTCTTAAATCAGACACATATCAGACTTCAGACTTATATTTGTACATAATTGTCAGTAAAGGCAGAAATGTGTGCCCTGGAAATATATGTCATATTCAGAATGTGTAAATCAACTGCAAAGATAGTGAAGTGCCAGGATTTGGGGTTTAGCACTACACAGCACATAGCTCTTAGCCTTACATTTATCATTAAGAGTAGAAAAAGGCTTAGCTTGGCTGCAGATGCTGACAAGAAGATGAAGGAACAGTTATGAAGAACTCCTGAATCTTGTGCCACACCTTCAATGCTGGAAGCACACAATACAACAGGATCCATTTCAGCAGATAATGTAACTGGTGTAATCAATTTTTGTACACCTTAGAAAACTTGTAAGAGTTGATAAGATTTGTCTGGAAGTACTACTAGAAGTACTAAATATTTTGAGGTATCATGCGTAATATGACTTTACAATCTTACATGGAAGGCTGGAATAGCAAACTGGGGTGCCTTTTATAAAAGGTGGACAGCAGAGTGTGCTGCATTGCAGGGGTATATACTAACATGCAGTGTTGAGGAGCATGTGTGTGTGTGTGTGTGTGTGTGTGTGTGTGTGTGTGTGTGTGTGTGTGTGTGTTTCATTTGCAGAATGTCCCTGATTTTCGTCTTAAAAAACAATCATTAGTGGTTCATCGTTATTATTCAGAAATGTAAATTGATGCAAAACCTGGTGTACAGTTAACTGTTTTCATGAATTGAGGATGCCCTGGTTTTGCAGAAGGTTTATGATATTATCTTATGTTTCTGTCATCTCACATAAAACTATATTTTCTATGTTAAGTCAGCGAGGATTGCATTCAGTCAGTATAATGCCAGTCATTGTTTCCTAGTTTGTAGTGTTTAGAAAATACAAGTCGATACACAACCTGTTGTACTTTTATATTATTATTTTTACAGTTACCTGTCATCCCTCCTATATTTTGCAAAAGGTTACTGATGTTGTCAAACATTTCTACTGTCCATCATAAATCCCTGTTGTAAATGAATGAAAATTACAGCCAGTCAGTATAATGCCGCTCATTAACATTTATAGTTCTTATTGTTCAGAAAATGCATGCCAGTATAAAGCATGCTGCACTGTTAAATATTTAATTAATTAGAATTGCCAGTCTGCCCCTCATTTCTCCCCAGTTTTGCAGAAGCATTCTCATATTGTATTATGTTCTCCCTTCCTCAGTAAAACTCCATGTTCTATGGTAAAACACTAAGAATTGCAGTCAGTGAGTATAACTCCAGTCCTTAGAGTTTCATAGATTTTATTATTCAGAAACAGCATGTTGATGCATAAAATGTTTAACTGCTAACTTTTTTTCAGCAAGAGTTATTTTCTGGCACCTAGGCTCTGAACTCTTCATGAACTGCTTCAAAAATTATAGGATTTCATTTTTTATACCTTCATTTGCTTACTGTATAATGTAAAGCAAGTCACTTACCTCTGCAGTGCTCTTTGGGTGCTCCTAAAAAGGGTTACTTTCCCAGTTGGTTACTGGGTTAACAAATATATGAAATAAAAAAAAATGCCATTTGATGTTGTTGTTTGTCTTTCGGCTTTTCCCGGTTAGGGGTCGCCACAGCGGAACGCTGGTCCGCTAATGATTGGCAGTTGATTTTTATGGTGTCGAGTTGCCAGCCTGATGCCCAACCTTCAATGAAGGCACGCCCATTCAACGCATGTCTTTCGAACACCCACTCGACCGCAGGGAGGGCATGCATACTCCACACAGAAGGAGCTTCCAACCCAAACAACCATTTGATATCTGTGGCTTTGGCCAGAATTACTGAGAAGTAGTTGAAAGGTATTTTGGTTTATTACAAGCAACATTTGTGGTTTTCTGGTAAACTGGTGTGGACCACAATCACTAAATAATGAAAGGCACATGAGTTTCAGACTTTGCATTCCCCAGAAAATATTTGCTAACTCAAAAACATGGTATTCTAACAGCTTTCTAATTATATATGAGAAATATTTAAAATCTGTTCCAAGTTGCATGTTTTTTAAATCTGATCCTTGAGTTAAGAAGCTGAGAGTGCAGAGGGGAATTGCTCTGTGTTGCACTGTATAGTTCTTACAGCTGCAAGCTGAGATAAATTTCTGAGCCATTATTTTCAAACCATATGGTTTTGATAACAGCAAGCTGAGGTAAATTTATTTATTTTTTTTTAAAACAACTTTATTGAATTTTCAATAAAAGAACTAAATACAAAAGATGTTCAAGTACATTCAAAACAAAAAAACAATTTATAACTAACAAAGGAACATGACTATTTACAATGATGCTCACATGTATATCAGATTTTAATAAATATGTTTTTCACAGTTAATATTTTTCTAGCAAATCAAATATTTTTTTTCCACAAACTTATTTTGTTTATGTTTTTATTTGTTCTTGACTTGATAGTCAATAGCTCTAGATTGCAGACTTCAGTGAGAAGTATTTTAAATTCTCGAAATGATGGAGGAGAATCAGATTTCCAATTGATTGTTATTATTTTCCTTGCTACAGACAGTACTGTCCATATTATTGGATATTTCATTTTATTAACACTTTGATGCATTGGAGTGTTAAATAATATTAAAGACTTGGTTAACATAAAGTTATCTGTAAACAAGCCTTGTAAGAAACAATTTATATCTTCCCAATATTTTGTTAATAGTATGCAATCATAGAACATATGTGACCAGTCAGCTTTCAATATCTTTTTACATCTCCAACACATGTTTATGTTCTTGTTGAATTTGTTAATGATATGTGGTGTAATGAAGGATCTATGCATACATTTCCAAGTATAAATTCTCCACTTTAAAGAAGATGTAGTTTTATAAGCTGATTCTAAAATATTAAGTTTATCTAGATCATTAAGAAGATGAGAATTAATTGTATTAAAGTAGTCCCAATATTTTCAAGGATGTTGACTTGTTTCATCTCTTAATATTTTACAAATATGTGATAATGTAATATTAGCAATATTTGCATTTTGAGTGCTTGTAATTAGAAATTATATTATTTTTGGTATATATTGTATTAAATCTCGGGGCATTAAGTCTAAAGCATTTGATAAACGTTGTCTACATTCTTGTAAATTAAACCAATATATGTTTTCTATTTTAAATTAATTTTTCAGGCCCTCTAAAGACTTAATTATGTCCTTTCTCATTAGTTGAGACCAATAAATTAAACCTCTCTCTTTGAAAATTAACATTTTTGTGAGATCTGTTGAGACTATAAGGCCTTGAGTGAAGGATATTGGATAAAGAAGAAAGAACCAAACTTTATAATTTGTAAACGTAAAGATATAATTTCTAAATGTCTTAAAAAGAGTTAGCATATAGTTGGATTTATATGATTTAATTGATTGTGTTATAAAAAATCTTTTATCATCCATAGGATAGAGTTCTTTATTATTAATGTTTTTTGATTATTTAGCGAGATAGTAGAATCCCAACATAATAAAGTTAAGTATAATTTCCATTTAGAAGAATAGTTGTTAATTAAGAGGGAAATAGTTTTAATAATCGAGGACATTGTATATAATTCCAAATTTGGAAAACTTATACCTCCTTTTGTCCAATCATATATGAATGTGGTAATTTAAAGCAATTCTAGGCTTATTAGGATGCCAAAAGAATTTAATCATTAATGTACTGAATTTTTTATTATAATTTTGGAAGGAAATAAAGACAACGATTGAATTATGTAAAGTATTTTAGGGAGGGTAATCATTTTGATGACTGACAGTCTTTCTTCCATAGTAAATAATAGTCTATTCCATTTATTTATTAAATCTTCTATTCTAGTTAGACAGTTACTATAGTTTACTTGAGCAATATATTTGATATTATTTGTAATTACTATTCCTAAATATGTTATTTGATTGTTCTGAGGGATATATTTTTTGTATTTCTGAAGAATTGTAATTCCTTTTATATTTCCAAGAAGTATCTTGGTTTTATTATTGTTAAAAATTAGATCTGCTATTTTTTGAAACTTCATAATATTGTCAAATACTGTTGGGATAGATTTTTTATTTTCTTCCAAAGTTATTAAAATGTCATCAGCGAATAATTGTAGTTTAGAAGAAGTAGTAGAATTCAACTTGAAACCTTCAATTCTTTCATCATCCCTTATTAAGTTGGCCCATGGTTCCATAACTAGTGTAAATAATAGTGGTGACAAGGGACATCCTTGTTTAGTTCCCTTTTATAATAGGTATTTTCTCAGAAATGGTAGTACCAATTTTAATATAAGCTTGACTATCTTTATATAAATTGAATATAAGGTTTGTAAAATTATTCGAGAAATTCACCTCTTCTAAGAGTATGAATAGGTAATCCCAATTAACTGAATCAAAGGCACAGTTTATGTCTAAGCTTATTAGGGTTAAGTTTCTATTTAATGTTTTTGCAGCATCTATCAAAGTAATTGTTCGTTTAATGTTATCATAAGTATTTGTGTTAACTATAAAACCAGTTTGATCTTCATTAACTAGGGATGGTAAAAAATTCAGAATCCTTTCCGCATATATGGTCATGAACATTTTGTAGTGAGCATTTAATAAAGAGATTGGTCTATAAGAAGAACATTTGGTGGGATCTTTGTTTTAATTATTGGAGTAATAAAAGCATATTTCCATGATGGGGGAATAAGTGTGTTATTTTGGGATAAATTAAAAACTTTGTGTAATAAGTTTAGTGCCGATTTTGGAAGAATCTTATATATTTCTGGTATAATACCATCATTTCCGGGTGCTTTGTTTGATTTAAGTTTTGTTATTTGATTTTGTACATCTTTAAAAAATATTGGCTTATCTATATTAGTAGATTGTTCATGTGATAATCTATTTTTGATGTATTTAGATATGAAAGACTTAACATAGTCTTTAGGGTATACCTTTTGTGATTTCTGATTAATTTTATAAAAAAAATCTTTGAATTCAGATAAAATATTTTGTAGTTCTGAAACTAATTTTTGCTTTTTTGGAGAATAAATCTCTTCGATATGATTGAATTTTTTAAATCTTTTGGTTTTGTTTGCTAAGATATTTAGAGATCTAGGATTAGTTGAAAAGTTTATAAATTTACATTTCTCTATGTTAATCATTGTTTTGTGATTTAAAATAACCAAATATTTATTATTTAGTTTGTTTATTTCTTTGTCTTTATTTTTTCCTACGTTATTTCTCTCAGTGTTAAGTTTTAACTTGTCCAGTTTATGTTGTATGTCTAATAAAACTTCATCCCAGGATTTTCTTTTATTATTGTACCATGTAAGTACTCTTCCATATAAGTATGCTTTTAAAGTATCCCATATATATATTTCTGAAGTTTCTCCAGTATTATTTAGAGTAATAAAGTCTTGTATCTCTAATAATAGAAATTCTTTAAATTCTTTCATTTTTGTTATGTAAGCTGGTATCCTTCTGATTGTAATATTGTGTATTTTCTTAGTTAATAGTTCAAAGGTAATCGAGTTGTGATCAGATATGGGACATGAGATGATTTTTACTTTTACAAGATTATCTGATAACTCATTTGAGATCAAAACTCTGTCAATTCTTGAATTTGTTTTGTGTCTATAAGAATAATGAGTATATGGGAGTGAGTCTGGTTCTGCAAACATGTTTATGTCCTTTAATAAAAATAAATCTGCAAAGTCTTTTAATAATTTTGCAGAGGTGGAAATTTTCCTTGTAACTGTAGTGTTAGTATCTGTATCATTCGGAATACAATTAAAATCACCTACAATTACAATGCTACCTTTAGCTAAGCTTACAGTCTTGTTTAAATGCTGTTTTACTGTATTTGATCCTATACCTGGTATCCAATATATGCTTATTAGAGTATATATTTTCTTATATAATTATATTGTGACTGAACAAAACATCCCGTTATTGTTTTTGTATACTTCCAATATTTTTGGTACAGGAATGGAATTACTCCATAAAATAGCTACCCCTCTTTTTTTCATTATGTTCTGAGCTAGCTAGAATTGAAAAATGTTTGGAGTTTAAATTATCAATATCTGAAGATACCAAGTGTGTTTCTTGTAAAAAGACAAGCTGTGATTTGTGTGTTTTAAGGTATTTGTTTAAACCTCTTCTTTTGTAGGGATTATTTAGACCATTGATATTAATTGAAATGCCTTTTAAAAGAAACATTTGTATTTATGTTTGTTGTGTACATAGTTATTCAGTAATTTGTCATCTTGTTGATAATAAATGCTAGAAAAACTTAGTAATAAATCAATATTATACTGTGAGATATTACAATATGTTATTGTGAACATCAGAAAAGATTGTATCAAATCATTAAAACATAACTTTAATATAACATAACTAACCCTCCCCATTCTGGAGTTGAAAACCCCTAATTTGAGTAGCATAACCACTCAAATTATCATCCTTTCCAATAGCAACAGTACTCAAGCTACTGTCAATCTTTACTTGTAACTAGGAATACTATAATTACTAAAATAAAAAGCTCATCACTTTATATAGCTGAAGTTTTAAACCATATTGTTATAACATACTGCAAGTTTAGTACATTCTATGTAACTTATCCATAAAGATTTAAGCTAATTATAAGATTGTTTCTCATAGGTAATAACGATAAAATAATGAAAAGAAAAACAAATCTAATAGTATACTTCAAAGAAAAATATCTGTCTGTAAATTGACTCTTTTATAATGTTAAATGGTAGTCTATATGATGTATTTGTCATTAAAATCATGTCTTATTTAAACAATTTCCCTATTAATGATATTAGATTCAATGCAGGATATATTGTTATTTCTATATGCAAGAAAAAATGTTAACTAAAGATCACTTAGAAATATATATATTGTGACACCATTGCATCTCATTAGAAACTTTATGCAATAAGTTCACTAGATGCCAATTTCTACTAACAGAGTGTAAGGGGGTTAAATGCCTTTGCTGTCTTCCATCTAATGGTAAAGATATTTACAGTTTTGTTTTTCATACTACATGTAAGAGAAAAATACAGCTATAACTGAAGGTGCATGCAGTAGTCTAACTAAATGTCTATTTAATATGAGGTCAACATTTTTTACAAAATTTGCATTGTGTTACAATGTCAATGTGGTTATTGCTTGTACAATGCAGTAATAATATTATATACCCATGTACATGTCAAAATGTTGATAAAAAGTGTGGGCCAGATTCAAGAAGGGTTGCACAGAGTCTAAGAGTAGAGTAAGACTCCATGCAGCCAACATGTCTGCCGAGCGATCCAGGAACAGCCGGCAGGGGCGTGCAAGAGAGCTCCTAAAATGACTCTTACACGGACATGGTTAGGTTATGTAAATTACCTCATTTGCTGCTGAAAGCTATGCAAATGAGGTAAATTTGCGATCCAGGAAACCCTAACCTGTCCGAGTAAGAGTAGTGTTATTTGCAAAAATGTACTCCGTTGGCAACTGAGTACCCGTTTTGCAAATAGCAAAATGGAGCCGTGACAGCTCAAAATAAAGGATGTATCCAGTTGAGGAAGCATGCCAATGGCCAAATATATGGCCATTGGCAATTCTACCCGTTGCAAAATAAAAAAAATAATATTTTTTTTTTACCTCGATCTCCGAAGTTTAAGCGTAGTGCAGCGCCGTGCAAAAGTGCTGCGCTCTAAAAACCATGAAAAATATAAATAAAAGCCACAAATAGGGATTTTATTCTAAATATCCAACTGCCATGCAAGTGAATGGCAGGCTGAAGACAACATGGCTACTGAGTAGAGGTTGCTAAGGGGGGAAGCTCAGTCTAAGAGATGTAACCAAGCATTAGTAAGCAATCCTATGCAAATGAGGGTAAGGATAGTGAATCCCAATTTTACATGGCATATGAGCAAAGTCCGTGGAGTGTAAGAGTAGGATAAGGGGAGTATCAGAGTAGAAGATAGGTGACATCATGAGGGGGGTATGTATGAAAGAATGTAAGCTCATTGGAGCAGAGTGGCATGTGTTTGCTGTCAGTTACTCATCACTGGAAGAGGCGTGTCAACAGGTATCCTAGCTAAAGGCAAGAAATTGAAGGTTTATGCCGTGGATAACACTAAAGTTTCTTGTAGAAGTGCCTGCAATGTTTTTGCGCACGGGTGCGTGCCTGTAAATTGGAGTAAGACTGTGTGCGTGCGTGTGCGCCTGTGTGTGCGCATTTAAGTCGGCGTAAGCAAGTGTAAGCTTGTTAAAATCTGTGTAAGCGCATTTGCACCTGTGTGTGCGCTTTCAAGCAGGAGTCAGCAAGTGTTAGGCCATGTAAGCATATGTGCGCACGTGTGAGCTGGTGTGCACGTGTTTGCACTTGTTTGCACTGCGCTGCCCCCTGTGGAAACAGAAAGGGAAAAGGAAGCACAACAAATAGTAGGAAGTTAACCAAGGAGAACTAGCAGAGCTAGCAGTGAAAACAATCAAAATCAGCCAATTACACAGGCAGTACACTAGCCCAGCCCAGCACTTAAAACTCTACAAACAACTTTCCACTATGTTTTTCTCAGAGACACGGCAACACTGCAGTAAGCTAAGAGAAGTGAAAACTTAAAAAGCTTTACTGAGACAAAGAAATGTTAGGGGCTACCATTGCTGTTATAAGGCAACATATGCAACATGCTGAGGGTGGTGACAATGCGAATGCTGCTGAGCAACCCAGAGTGAGGAGACGGAGAAGAGTGTACAGGCCCAGGGTAACCTACCAGGGGCTACATGAGCTGGAGATAGTGGAGTGCTATAGAGTGGACAGAGACCTCATGCAGCAAATTGTTGAGCTGTGCAGGCCACACCTCACACACAGAACCAACAGAGGGGAACCCATCCCAGTGGAAACCAAGGTATGTGTTGGCTTAAGAATACTAGCAACCGGTACCTTCCAGAGACCAACTGGTGATATGATGGGGATTTCACAGGCATCAGCATCCAGGGTACTGCACCAGTTCCTGAATGCCATGTCAGCACATGTCGGTGATCATGTATATTTCCCCAATTCCCATGAGGTATTGGCCAGCAATATGCATCTTTTCCAGCAAATAACAGAATACCCTGAGGTAGTGGGTGCAATAGACTGCACGCACATATGCATCAAAGCACCAGCTGTTGAGTGGGGTAGGGCCTACTTTAACCGCAAGGGCTTCCCCTCCATCAACTGCCAGGTCATGTGTGATGCCCAGGGCATAATAATGAATGTGTGTGCTGGCTGCCCTGGAACCTACCATGATTCCCATATCTGGCATCTGACACAGCTGTACCAGACATTTGCCAATGGGGACATCCCTCATGGTCACCTAGTGGGGGATGCTGGATATGCACTGGAGCCGTGGCTGATGACATCCATCAGAAATGCACACACACCTGAACATGAACGCCATAATGAGGCACATGCACAAACACGAAATGTAATTGAGCGTGTGTTTGGGCTGCTCAAGTCACGGTTCCGGTGCCTGGACACATCTGGTGAAGCCTTGCAGTAGTCACCAACTACATGTACCCAAATAGTCATGGTATGTGCTATGCTACATAATATGATCCTGTGAAAACAGCTGCAGCAGGAGCAGCATAGGGCCAGACCAAACAGCCCCCCACCATTGCCAAGGCCATCACAGGCAGAGCGTGACTCAGAGGAGGAACAACCTGAGCCTGCCCCAGTAAGCAAAAGGAAGCATGCCCAGTATGCTTTGGCCTTGGCAAAGAGGCAACGCATAGCACATACACTGGCTCAGTAGGAACCCTGGAAATGATACCTCTCTCTGACTCGCACATATAGTAAAAGGGATGCCTAACTTAACACTACCTTTTTACAAACATGTATAGAGAGTGTACTATGTGCATCCAACATAGGAAGCCCTGCAGCACCACCTGAGGCATGATTGCCATGTTTTAAGCAATATAAAGCAGTGCTAAACAGCTTTTACCACTATTTAGTATATGTAAACAAAATTGCACACACTATGTAGCACAACTTTGGGCAATGTTGAGCAATATTGGGCAATGTTAAGCAATGTTGGTTAATGTTGAGCAATGTTGGGCAAGTTCGGTCAAAGTTGGGCATAGTTGAGCAAAAGCAGGTAAACATGCTCATATTTGCTTTACTGGTCCTTAAGCAGTCGGGTCTGCCCAGTATGAAAATATAAAGCAGTGACAGCCCTCGAACCCAGGATACTGTGCACTATAGTCACAGTACTGAACCACTAAACCATGACAGTGTTTCACTGGTCAGCCTGTATGAAGAAATGCTGATAAGTCGTCTATGCAAAGTGTCTCATGGAAACCCTGCAGGCACACCATAATCCCTGTAGAGTTATGACACAAAGGTGAACCCTGCAGTAAAAATACAACTTGATTTTCAACACACATATAGTATATATGTTAATATTGGGCGTGTTCACACACGTTAACAAATGTAGCGGACTTCAGACAGCAATATACTGAAAGGTCACACTGGGCATGCTCACACACTTGAATAAATGAGGCAAATGTCAGGCAACAACATACTATAAGGCCAAACTGGGCATGCTCACACACTTAGGCCATGTCGGAGTACAGCAGTGGGCCACACATATTTGGCAGTTGCATGTGTTAACCCAGGAACCTCTCACTATTCACCAATCCTGCTTTGTGCACACAGTTATATGACGACAGACACATATATAATATATTGGAACCCTGTCATAATCAAATATGTACTACAGATACTTAGGTTGTTCATAGAAAGTGGAAAAGCAAAGAAGAAAAAAACCTGCAATCAGTATCATCAATAAACAATGTGCACTCCAAACATTATCCAATCCAGGTTATGGAAAGATTATCTGCGAAGGAGTCCATACAGAACCATGACACTTACTTCAGCTATGTCATAAATAGCAATGTACAGTCATATGTGTCCTGAGTCAGGGCCAACTGTAAATGACTGACAATGCCAACATCCTGTCAGACAGGCCCATACATACATACCTACCTCCCACTGACAAAAGGCCCTATCATCATGCCAGGAGTTATTACATGTAGAATGGGTAAACAGCTCCTTCCAAAGCTGAAAACATGGCATCAATTGGATTACATTGTTTCCCTATATGTGTCATAAGTGAACTGCAGAACAAACAGACCCTGCACCTGAACAGTCTGTTGAGCCTCACCCTCTCTACAGGATATGAAACTGTTGAATGGGTTACAGCAACATATGGCACACTCCACAAGTGTTGGTGCACAACAGAGCATGGGAACTATAGTCTTATAAGCCTATGAAGTCTGATCTGCAAGGCCATGGAGTTCATCATGATTGAAGTCATAAACAGAGCTATTGGAAGCCTACAAACACACAACCCTACCGACTTTGGTTTGGTCATGGGCAGATCATGGTCCCCAAACCTGCTAGACTGTTTGCAAGGCAGCCACCCAGGACATACATCAATGACATGAGCTACACACATCCCACATAGACTTTGAATAGCCCTTTTCCAACATCCCAGACACATGTCGTATCCACAAAATCAACAACCTGTGCATAAATATGTATTGTCATCTGATGGATTGGCATCTGGGCTACAGATAGATCACACAAGGTAAGAATTGTGGAGTCCTGTTCAAGCTGGTAACACATGCTGTCCTCCATGGCTCAGTCCTGGGATGGCATAAAACAAAGTGCACACACATTACCATGTCTAGTCTGATGATGTCAGCATCCTACAAATATAGCAGTGGAAATGAAAACTCCCAGTAAAGCATATAGCGCGTTGTGTTAATGCGTATCTCTCTAGTATCATAACATAGTTAGGTAGGGGTTTGAATCCTGCAATTGCTGAGTGTGTGTGTGTGTGTGTGTGTGTGTGTGTGTGTGTGTGTGTGTGTGTGTGTGTGTGTGTGTTTGTGTGTGATACTGTTGGTCAATATGTCATGACATATCAGTATAACAACAGCATGTGCATTGCACACATCAGGTATCTGTGTGGCAAATACATATATGTACATGTGACCTCAATTAGTTCATAGGTGTGAAGCCTGATTTCTACATGAATACATCTGTTACCTTTGACAGATTGTGCTGCTGCTTCTCAGACCTTCGGTCACATATGTATGTTTGTGACAAGGCCAGACACTGTAGTGATCTGTGGCCTAGGTCATCTGTGTCACACACACCCATGACAGTTTCTATAGAATAGAGTGTTAGAAAAATATGTATTAATGTATATGTTTAGTGCTTATTAGAAGTTAAAAGGGTTAACACATTCAATTCTATTTTATGTACAGCTTAATTCTGTATGAAATTATAAGATGCTTTTTCAAACTGAAGTATGCTTTCTGAAATTGCAAGATGCTCTCTGACCTAGTATTTGCTAGCACAGCAAAATTCATGTTTATGCCTTTTGGAAATGTACTGAGAAGCAGGTGATTATCTGCTAGGTCAGGAAAATGAATGAATAGTGAATGAATAGAACAATACTGTTTTCTATAATGTGATTGAGTATGAACAATCAGCCCTGTTCATGTTATGAGAACATGCACAGCTGCAGAAAAGAAGAGATACATCAAACAAAGACTGCTTGAAGAAATGAACTGTAATCTGTACTTGCTTTGTGCTCAAATTAGCCATAGTACCTTGAATGGTAACATTGCATAGTGAGAAGTTGTATCTGACCGGTGGTCATCAAGGCCACGTTGTTTTTCTTAGGAAGTTTTTTGTAAACTTGATATGCCAGCAGAAAATCATGGACAAACAGCTGCTGTGAAATAATATTGAAAGAACTTGTGATTTATTACGTCAGCTTAGTAGGCAATACCTTGTAAGAAATGTATAAGAATAGCTTCACTTCCTGATTCTAGTTAGACAAACTCTGTATTAGCACGTTTTTGTCTCGTTGCTGCAAGATTAAAGTGCCTTAACCTGAACCTGCCATGTGTTGATCATTTTGAAGTTATTTTTCCTTGGACAGATTGGTCCTTCAGACTGGAAACTCTCACTTTGCCTTAGGTCAGATAGGCCAGGTGGCATGAAACCGTACGGGGAAGAAACCACATTGGTTCTTCTGCTTTGAAAGGCCTCCAACTGAATTGTCGTTCAAAAGAGGCCACCACTTTTCTGATCTGCGACTGGAGGGAGTTGGTATACGAACCAGAGACGATCAATCACGGAGGCTCAGGTAAGGTGAGATTTACCTTTTTCCTGTTTTAGATCAGGGACTTGATTGGAAATATCTGTCAGGAGATTTGTTTTGTACAAGTCAGGGGCAGAAAGATTGCAGTCTTGTCATAGATCAGGGAAACAGAATAGGTAAGACAGTTATTCTAGATAAACTGTGAAACAGAAAATCGTGGTACCACGTGAGAATAAGAACGGTTATGTAACATTTTTTAACAATCAGAACAATATGGGTAATAAGTGCACAAAAAGTTCCCAAGACCCACCGCTAACCGAAGATGCAAAATATGTGCAATTACAGTGTGCCGACAATGTTAGCTATTATACAAAATGGGTTAATAAATATGAATTTAATGGCAAATTAGAAAAATCCTCGCTTATTAAACTTGTCAAACAGCTTAAAGCTGACGCAAAAGGTCAGGTAAAAAAGCAACGTCAATTGGGTGTTCCTCAGGCACACAGGTGGATTGAGGAAGCAAACTGTAGGGAACAAAAAAGTAATAATTCAAAAGCTATGTTTCTAGATAAAGAAGACAATAATTTGGTAATAGCATCAGCCCCTCCACCCGCTCCACTTCCTGCACCAGAATATGAAGTGAGTGGACAAGCTGGTCCACCTCCGCTATACCCGGCTGTTACCGCAAAGCCAAGACAGTATGTTAGAGATCCCATCAAGACTAGGTCTCGAACACGTAACTTAAGAGGAGATACTGAGTTATATGAAATAAACAAAAAATCATGAGCTATGAGTGAAGAAAAGATGTGTCCTCTCATAGAAGTACCAAATCCTCAGGCAGGACAGGCAGGACAGGACCCGACTCTCCTAGTATATAGACCATGGACACCGGAGACATCCGGAAAGCCACAGAGGGAATTCCCCATCCAAAAGTTAATTTTAGAAAATTCTTAGAAGATTTACAGGGCATGAGGTTAAGTTATTATTTAAATGGAGAAGAAGTAGAAAAAGTAGTCAGACAAATCGTAGGTCCAGATTGGCACATGATCAGTGGCAACTGGAATCCCCGTGACGCAGAACATAAGCCACTCCCACATAGTAACGCAGAACTGGATAACAGAGTGAAAGGTCTAACAGACCGAATCTCTGAGAAATGGAAGCCTAGGGCAGACTGGACTTGCATTAATCAATGCATTCAACAGGAAGGTGAAACTGTTGACAGATATTATGCTAGATTATTAGAGTGTTTTAATAACCATTGTGGAATGCAGGTACCTGAAGACCAAACACATGATTCCCCATATGAGCAGCAATTAAAGAATGCATTTTTGAAAGACAGTATTTTGCCTATAAGCAGCTTTATTACAAAGCACATGGTAGACCATCGTACAAGTAGATTACAGTCACTACTTGAATATGCTAGGCATGCCGAAAGGCATTTTAACAGTAAAAAGAAAAAGAAAGCCCAAGTATTTGCTGTAGAAGACGGAGCAGACGTTTATCTAGTACAGTCCGGAAAAAAGGGCAAGGAAAATGCCCAGGGAAACAAACAATCTGATAAACAATCAGAAGAGTTTGAAGAGAGAAAGAAAAGGGGTGAATGTTTTAAATGCGGAAAAAAGGGACATTTAGCAAGGGATTGCAAGCAAAACAAGAAGGTAGCCATGGAAGATATGGAGGGTGAGGACTGACTATATGATAGTCAAGAATCACTAGAAGGGAATAACTAAGAAAATACAAATGCAGATGTGATAGAAGGAATAGAGGATGTGATAGAAGAAATAGAGGAAGTACAAGAAATCACTGATGGTGAAAAAAGTGAAATTTTGGACTTAGTATTATTGAGCCTAGAGCTCTATTTAGCAGACACAAAACCGGAAGTTACACTTCTGGTAGAGGGGAGGGAAGTTAAATTCTTGTGTGACTCAGGGGCTTCACGAACCCTGATACGTTTCCAAACTACCAGAAAATTCAGAATCACTTGATTACATATTAGTGAAAGCAGCTAATGGACAGCTGTATCGGGAGCCACTCTCCCATAACATAGCAATAACAGACCCTGTTTCAGGGATGACCTAGAAAAGCAAAATTGTTGTTTCTGCAAAATGCCCAGTGAACCTTTTGGGCAGAGATCTTATGCAGATATTTGGCATAGCAGTAGTACCGACTATGCAGGGTATGGAAGCACAGCGACAAATGGATACTTTTGTGGTGCGACTGGAGGGTGAAACATTTTATTGGTACAGCCAGGACTTAGTTACGACTGGTCCAGGGGCAGTAACCGAAGAACTGATGAATGTAGCCATCAGTAAGTCCCCCTCCTTTGACACTGATAAACAGCATTTGTTGCACTGCACTCTGTATTATTGTAGCACAACAGGACCTGATAAGGAATATGAGCAAGAACTGTTTAGAAACCATGCAAACAGATTAGTATTACGTAATCTGTACTGGAACATAGAAGGGAACAGTGTAGTTAGCTGTTCATTGCCCCAGGAATTCTTTGCACTCTATAAATCTAATCAATTACCACATGTTAGTTTAACTAAAGACAAGAATGTGAAATGGGCAGATCTTGGAGAAAAAGTCACCAAGTGGGAAAAAGAGTTAGAATTGTCAGAACAGGGAGTACAAAAGCAGAAGTTAAATTGGATAACGCAGACACACCCAGCTGTACACTTGCAGTCTAGTGAGGGCAGCTGATTAGCACTCTTACTAGAAGAGGAAGAAAAAGCTTTACGGAGCATACCAGCAACTCTCTGGTCAACAGGGAAATCAGATGTAGGACTAATTCGTACAGCAGGACCAGTTACTATTACGCCAAAATCAGCATTTAGACCTCAAAATAGACAGTATCCCTTAAGAAAGGATGCAGAAATAGGAATCAAACCTATAATAGCAGCTTTACTTAAGGAAGGAGTACTGGTAGAATCTCCCGATTCACCATGTAACACACCCTTATTTCCTGTTAGGAAAGCAAACGGAGAATGGCGTATGATCCAAGACTTACAAGCTGTAAATGACGCAGTAATACCTAGAGCACCTACGGTGCCAGATCCACACACCCTATTGAATGATTTAAAGCCTCAACAGAAGTATTTTTCTGTGGTAGATATTAGCAATGCGTTCTTTTCGATACCGATACACCCTGACAGCCAACATTGGTTTGCATTCACATTTCAGGGGAAAAGATATACATACACGTGACTACCACAGGGGTATTGTGAAAGCCCAACAATATTTGCTCAAGAGATGGCAAGCAACTTGGCAGGATTTAGCCCACCATGAGGCAGCCAAATTTTACTTTATGTAGACAACATCCTGCTGACAGCCCCCACCCAGCAAGAATGCAGAGAAGATACAATAGCATTACTACAATTTCTAGCCACTCAAGGACATAAAGTAAACAAAAACAAACTGCAGCTTTAGAGAAAGCAGGTTAAATACCTGGGATATGTAATATCCAAAGAAGGCAGAACATTAGATGAAGATAGGAAAATAGCAATTTTACAAGCACCCAAACCGACTACCAAGAAGGAAATGATGTCCTTCCTGGGCACGACTAATTTCTGTCGGAGTTGGATTCCAAACTATGCCTTGGAGTCTGCTCCATTGACCAACTTGATATACAAGAAGCCTATGGCAGCACAAGATTTATTACAATGGACACCAGAAGCAGAATCAGCTTTCTGCAAACTGAAACAACTGATAGCATCCTCATCAGTTTTAGGATTACCAACTATCATAAACATTTTTTCCAAACTGTAAATTGTAAACAAGGTTACATGACATCAGTGTTAACACAGCAGCATGGGGATAAGCAACGCCGCATAGCTTATTATTCATCACAGCTGAACCCAGTGGCGCGATCCCTGCCCCACTGTGTACAAGCAGTAGTTGCAGCTGCAATGGCAGTACAGGCTTCGGCCTCAGTAGTGTTGTTTCACCCTCTCACATTGAGAGTGCCTCATGCAGTCGCAATTATTTTACTGCAAGAAAAAGTAGCATATCTTTCTCCTGCTAGACATCTTTCCTGTATGAGTATACTCTTGAGCCAACCTCATATGACAATTGAACGATGTACAACTTTAAACCCGTCTACCTTGCTCCCGACCCCTGCGGATGGCACACCACACAGCTGCCTGCAGGAGATTGAGCAAAAGACACTGCCTAAAAAAGATCTAACGGATGTTCTCTTGGATGATGCCAAGGTGACATATTACGTGGACGGCTCATGCAGAAGGGGTCCTACAGGACAGAATCTAGTGGGGTATGCAGTAGTTTCTGATACTGAGATTTTAGAAGCGAAGTCTTTACTACACAACTTATTTGCACAAGCAGCAGAATTGATTGCTTTGACAAGGGCATGTACCTTGGCAAAGGGTAAATGTGTGAACATTTTTACTGACAGCCAGTACGCTTTTTCTACTGTACATGTTTTTGCACAACAGTGGAAGAATAGAGGAATGATAACATCTACTGGTAAACCGATTAATCATGCGCAATTTATTTTAGATTTGTTAGAATCTATTCAGTTACCTCAGAAAGTAGCTATTTGTAAATGTGTAGCTCATACCAAGCAACAGGATAGGATTTCAAAAGGTAATGCGAGATCTGATACAGCTGCAAAGCAGGCAGCTTCAGCTTCAGAAGTATTTCTTTTGAGTGAGGAATTACAACCTTCTGAGATTTTAGATTTAGAAATGTTAAAAACAATGCAGACACTTACTACAAATGTAGAAAAACAAAAATGGATAAAACGAGGAGCAATTCTTGAGAAAGGGCTGTACATCTCCAAAAAAGGAAAACCAATTTTGCCATCTAACTTGTTTAGATATGCAGCTTTGTTGAGCCATGGGCAGTACCATGTCTCAACAGGGGGGATGGTACAGTTAGTGAACCGAGTGTTCACTGCATATGGATTTACAAACTACACAAAATATTTTTGTGCAGCATGCCATGTTTGTAACAGGCATCATGCACAAGGGGCACTGAAGCCTAAGCAAGGGAGTTTCCCAACACCACCGTACCCGTTCCATACTATTTGTATGGATTTCATAGAACTAAACAAATGTGAAAATAAGATATATTGTCTTTTCATTATAGATATGTTTTCCAAATGGGTGGAAGCTTTTCCGACCAAAAATCCAGATGCAGCCACAGTTGCAAAAGTCCTTATTAAAGAAATTATTCCTAGATTTGGCATACTGGAAAAGATCTACAGTGACAATGGCACACACTTTGTAAATCAAACCATACAACAGTTGAGCCGATATTTCGGAATTTCTTTAAAGAACCATTGTGCATACCACCCCCAATCCGCAGGATTAGTAGAGAGGCATAATGGGGTTTTGAAAAACAAACTTAGGAAATTGATTAGTGAGACACAGAAGAACTGGGTGCACTGCCTGCCTCTGGCACTGTTGAGCATGAGAACTGTTCCAAATGCAAAGGGGTTAACTCCTTTTGAAATACTGTTTGGGAGGGCATATTATATACCTCAGTGGAAACCTCTCATGCCTGCAGACCAGGAGGCTGACAGTTCACTTGCAGAATATATGAGATGACTTTTAAGTAATAAACAACTTTTGCAGTTAAATTCTGTTTCAGATAAAGAACAAACCAGACCATCGGAAGCAGCAGTAGTCCCAGGCACGTGGGTCTGCGTGAAAGTTATCAAGAAAAAGAACTGGACCACACCAAAGTGGGAAGGGCCGTACCAAGTGCTACTGTCAACACCCACTGCAGTCAAGATCACAGAGCGAGTGTCCTGGATTCATCTGACACATTGTAAATTGGTTAAAAACTTTAAACTGGACAAAAAACTTGTTACTGTTACAAAAGAACGAAATGACCAGATACGGAGCAAATAGAAATGCTGAACAACCTCAGAAGTATTGTATGATCATTCTGTTGGCCATACTGATAACATTAATCTTCTTGTTGTGGCCTTTCATTTGTCCAGCCACATGAGCTGAACTGAATAAACGTGAATCATTCATAGACTGGCATCCGAACTTTAACACTTACCTAGCAATTAAATATGTGTATGCTAAAACTTTTAATGTTTCGAATTGCTGGATCTGCACAGCTATACCAACAGCATACGGGGATTATTAATGACTGCTGTCCCCCTAGGTGTCAATGAGACCTGGGAAAATTTGCTTTTTGATACTACGACTGTAAAATCACAAGACAAAATAGCATTGTACCTGCCTGTTACACAAAAGGGAATTGTATGTTTTTACAAAAATTATACTGTTCAGGTAGGTTGGAGTAATTGTAATGTGACTGTTCCTTACAAATGTTATACCAAGGCCAATAATGCAGGTTATATCTGTGATGCAAATTATGACTCCTATCTTGAGTCGATCCATAAAACTATCGATGAGATACAACGTAATCCTGTTCTTTTAAAACAACTATTATTGATAAGAAAATGTTTCATGCAGGGCAAGTGTATATTAATACAAAGGTAGAGAATTATTTTGTTTGTGGGAAAAAGGCATACAAATGGTTACCTGAGAACTGGTCCGGCAGTTGTTTTTTGGGTTATCTGGTTCCGGCCATACGACACATTGCAGTCTTGCCTCAGGGAAACATTTGAAATGTCAGAGAGATCACCAAGAAAACCGGAAATCCAATCAGATGGCCTGAAAATCCAGTGGGACGAATCTAAGCAGGCTGGAGAAACCATAATTCCATGAAAAACAAAGATAAACTGACACACATGGACTTGAGTGACACTATTATATCGTGGGCAGGTATAGCCCCTGCATATGGCGCAGTGAAATCGATTTGGGAGCTGAGAAAACTGTCCAAACTTCTCGAAGTAATGAGTAATGCAACTTTTTCTGCTCTCGAATTAATGACTGATGAACTGAATGCTATGAAAACTGTGGTGCTTCAAAACCGCATGGCTCTTGACTTCACCCTAGCGACAAAAGGTGGTATGTGCACTTTAATAAAAGAGGAGTGCTGTTCGTATATTCCTGACAACCAGCATGAGATAAATGACCATCTTGAGGTGATTCAGCAAGTGTCGGCCATGACCAAACCAGGCCCAAACCCACTGACAGACTTTTTCCAGAATTTGTTTGGGGGGTGGGGTAGCATCCTAATGAACATCCTGATTACCATTTGTGTGGGATTACTCCTATTAGGAGTGTGTGTTTGTTGTGGTATTCCCTGCATGAAAATATTGATCAAAGATTTTATAGACATGTCAGTTTCTGAGACTTTATATCAAAGTACTGAAATTGAAGAACTGTTGAAAAATGAAACACTTTCATAAGTTTAAACTGAATGACTCTCTTAACTGCAAATTCTGAACAGAAAGAGGTTAGGAGAAGAAGCAATTGTTTATGCTTTTGAAAATAGAATAAAAAGTATTAACAGGGGGGAAATGTTAGAAAAATATGTATTAATGTATATGTTTAGTGCTTATTAGAAGTTAAAAGGGTTAACACATTTCATTCTATTTTATATACAGCTTAATTTTGTATGAAATTATAAGATGCTTTTTTCAAACTGCAGTATGCTTTCTGAAATTGCAAGATGCTCTCTGACCTAGTATTTGCTAGCACAGCAAAATTCATGTTTATGCCTTTTGGAAATGTACTGAGAAGCAGGTGATTATCTGCTAGGTCAGGAAAATGAATGAATAGTGAATGAATAGAACAATACTGTTTTCTATAATGTGATTGAATATGAACAATCAGCCCTGTTCGAGTTATGAGAACATGCACAGCTGCAGAAAAGAAGAGATACATCAAACAAAGACTGCTTGAAGAAATGAACTGTAATCTGTACTTGCTTTGTGCTCGAATTAGCCATAGTACCTTGAATGGTAACATTGCATAGTGAGAAGTTGTATCTGACCAGTGGTCATCAAGGCCACGTTGTTTTTCTTAGGAAGTTTTTTTTGTAAACTTGATATGCCAGCAGAAAATCATGGACAAACAGCTGCTGTGAAATAATATTGAAAGAACCTGTGATTTATTATGTCAGCTTAGTAGGCAATACCTTGTAAGAAATGTATAAGAATAGCTTCACTTCCTGATTCTAGTTAGACAAACTCTGTATTAGCACGTTTTTGTCTCCTTGCTGCAAGATTAAAGTGCCTTAACCTGAACCTGCCATGTGTTGATCATTTTGAAGTTATTTTTCCTTTGACATAGTGTGAGTGAGGGTTCATGCCTGGGGTATATTTCAGACATGTTCAAACACAACAAAGTCTGTCAGTAATGGACATTCATTATAGGTGTACAACAACTTTGTGGATATGCATACAGACCCCTTATTGCTTATGTGATACACCGAGGGACTTCAGAATATGTATGGAAATGTGAATACCAAAGGACAGATGACATAACACTTGGCTGTTTGTACACATCGGTACCCGTTCTACATGTTGCGGGCTATTACCTATGTGGTACTGTCGGGATACTATGTTTAGTAAATGTGGATGACTATGCTATAGTTGACTTATAGCTTTACAGCATGGGTTGGACAACAGGTATCTGTCTGTATGATACCCTTGTGGAGGATAAGTGTCTCATCTGGAGAATGCATTGTAGTCCACTGTATGCATTTCCAGATGTGGACAGACATATCTCTAGTGTGTTTGCTTGTACCTAAGAGGGCTATATGCCAAACAGGAGTGGTCCCAGGAATGGGTGGCGGTCAATACCACTGGTTACTGGTATAGTATAGTACCAGAAGGATCCAAATGCTACTGAGTTTCCTACATCTGTGTGTCAGTTGTCAAAACATCATCTAATGATTGGTTATAGTCAGGCTGTTGAGGTTGTGTATACTACCAGAATGCAAACCAATAACAGATAGTAACAGTATCACCCACGGCATAGTGTCAAACCATGTCATACACACATGTGTACCCAAGTTAAAACATATGTGTATTAAAATGCATACTGGCCACCAATAGAAACTATGAAGTGTTGACACTGTGTAATATAGGGCATGTCACCCTTCCCATGTGTCCACTATGCACGTACATGCAGACAGTGCACC
Source organism: Protopterus annectens (assembly GCF_019279795.1). Classification (NCBI taxonomy): domain Eukaryota; kingdom Metazoa; phylum Chordata; order Ceratodontiformes; family Protopteridae; genus Protopterus; species Protopterus annectens. The sequence goes on from NC_056728.1 coordinate 469,459,275, forward strand.
TCCACCATGTTCACAAATGTACATCTGCAAATCTGTACTGCACACATCACACATGTACTGTCCACTCACCAACACATGCTGCCAAAACTACACACATCATCCAAGTGGCACATGGGCGGACAATAAATTTTTGGAAATAACACTGTTGTAAACAATACTACATTGATAATCATAGCTTTAATGCATCATGCCTGCTCAGATATACCTACAAGGATATCATTACACTTTACTGTTGACAACATGCTAACATTGCTACACTGCTATAAAGTCACACTGTGCATCAGCACCATGTTATCCATGTGTCTACTATGCACGTACATGCAAACAGTGCACCTCCACCATGTTCACAAATGTACACTTGCAAATCTGTATTGCACACATCACACATGTACTGTCCACTCACCAACACATGTTGCCAAAACTGCACACATCAGCCAAGTGGCACATGGGTGGACAATACATTTTTGGAAATAACACTGTTGTAAACAATACTACATTAATAATCATAGCTTTAACGCATCATGCCTGCTCAGATATACCTACAAGGATATCATTACACTGTACTGTTGACAACATGCTAACATTGCTACACTGCTATAAAGTCACCCTGTGCATCAGCACCATGTTAGCCTATTCCTGCTCAATGTTACAGATGACAGGAGGTGGCACAGTTTCATCATATGCACAGGGTGTGTTGTTGGTTTGCCAGAGCCCGACATTGACCCATCCAATCGACATGTATGTGTGTGTGTGTGTGTGTGTGTGTGTGTGTGTGTGTGTGTGTGTGTGTGTGTGTGTGTGTGTGTGTGTGTGTGTGTGTGTGTGTGTGTGTGTGTGTGAAGGACAACAGTACAGCATGGGTCAATGCTGATGTAATGTGTGTGTGTATGTGTTAGCCCTAGGTGCTTGGTTTATGTGTGTGTGTCTGCATGCACACAGTTCCACCATGTGACTGCCATATACGGGAGGTTGTGGGACAGCCACAGACTGTACCTGCCAGGCTGTTCAGATCACTGTCTCTGGCCACGGACACAGTACCTGTGCCTGGCAGGGGTGCAACAGACAGTATTGGGTACTAAGCCAGACTGGGTACTATCATCAGAGGCAGAGGGATGTCAACTGGACCCATGTCCCTGCTGGAACTGGCCAGAGCCACGTGCACATGGTCTTCTATGACGGTCTATTGACAGCCCAGCCCCAACATTGCTGGGGCTGGTACTGCCACTATGGGAGTGGCTGTGACTTGTATGTCATCCGCGATGACTGCCAGCTGATGATGTTGCTGGCATACGTCCACGTCGATGTCTCAGCCATCCTGCGCTATCCTGGCACATGGACATGACATTGTGGAGGAATCTAATGTCTCCCCCCAACGTCTATCAATTATCAATGACCTCGGTGTAATGACAGACGGCACCGGCAAGGTCACGGATGCTGTCATTGATAGCGGTGTTATGGGCCCTCTGCGCCCTTAGTCCCTGTCTGGTGTACCATTCCATACGTGCCTGTGCCTGCATTACAGCCTGGAACGTACCTGAGGTTGTAAGACCTGTGGGGGCATGTCTGCCAGGGGCATTACGACCAGCAGTGCTCCCACGAGAACCCCTGGACATCCGCCTATGTGGTACCATTCCAGAAATCTGGGTATGGCTGCTGTGAGGGGATGCATGTGCCATAGATACCACACTATCCTGGTCAATGCCTACTGTATGCTGTCCCTCAGCTAAGGCCATTGGTGATGAGGGATGTATTGGCAGTATGAATGTGCACATAGATGGGGTGGAAAGCTGTGTACTGTTGATTGGCGGCCCAACGACAGACTCTGTCAAACCTGCCTGTGCCACAACACATGTATCATCATTTCCACTATTTGTGGCAGTGTCTTCAGGTTCCCTGCTCCACTCAACCAACACAACCTCAGCACCTGTGAGAGGAAGACAGGAAACACACTTTACAATCTGTACATGATGTTAGCACACATGCACACATGCACACATGAACACATGCACACATGCACACATGCACACATGCACACATGAACACATGAACACATGCACACATGTACACATGAACACATGCACACATGAACACATGCACACATGCACACAAGCACACATGCACACATGAGTACATGAACACCTGAGCACATGCACACATGCACACATGAACACATGAATACATGCACACATGCACACATGAACACATGCACACATGCGCACACATGAACACATGAACACATGCACACATGCACACATGAACACATGCACACATGAACACATGAACACATGCACACATGGACACATGAATGCATGCACACATGCACACATGAACAAATGAACACATGAACACAAATACAATACTCACTAAAGTAGACACACACACACACACACACACACACCAACAGCAATCCAGAACATACCCATTAGTGGTTGATGGTGGAGTACAGTATCACAAGCCAAGCAGAATGTGTGTTGCTCAACAGCATACAGTGCTAGTGTAGAGAGCCCTTGTTAATAACAGTATACATGTCTTTGATGCATGTGTGTTGTTCAATGATTGGCCTCACCCTGGAACACAATGTGTACATGGACACAACATTGCTGTGCAAGTATTAAATGCTTTTCAATGTCCTGTGCACCATCACTCACAGGTATACATACCATGGCTGGATGCACACAACTGTCAGGTGTATAGCAATGAATGCAATGTGTAGTACTGTAGTTACTGTAACTGGATGTAGTGTAGTACCATGAGCCATCATCAGGCAGCATCATGTGGTCACTCAAGGCCACTAATGTGTGCCACACTGGCAACTATTTTGCTGTACCTGAACTGTAGCACTGTGGCTACATTAACCATTTCACAGGCATTTGTTGCATGGGTATGCAAGATGTTCAATAGGGAGCATTGCCTAACATGAATGTTTTGTTTGTTGAAGAGTGTTGCACCACCCCATGATAGGCCTCTACCCCTCAGGTATAGTATGTGTGCTGTGTGGATGACATTTGGGATACTGGAGTCTGACCTTACAGCAGGTATCTAAATATGCCATGTGTATCATATTAACACATACTGCGTATGACAAAGTGGTGTATGTTGTGTGCATGTGTATTGACTCTGCCTATACAATGTCCACTGCAGTGCACCACAATTGTTTGGGATGCTCTGTGTATAGCATGTGTTTGAGGCAGCTACTCATGTTACTGGGATGTACATAGTCCCACAGAAAACATGCAGAGCATGCATTATGTGTAGGTGTTTTACATGTGTATATGGCCTACAACCCACCTATGATATGCACATGTTATTTGCTATATTAAATGTAGAATACTCACCGGCATGGGTCTGCTGACTTGCTGTCACACCAGAGGGACCTACAAGGATATGAAACAGTTTGTCAGTGTCAACAACTATGGCATTACTGCTGTGAGTTTGCAGTTTTACAGTAGTACAACGGTTGACAGTCACAGGCATACAAATTATGTTCCAAATTATCAGTATTGCACAACACCAGGCTCCACATCTTCCAAATATGCAGTACACATCTGACATATGCATGTTCTAACAATAGAGCTAACAGTAGTCTACAGATATGCCATGTTACCTGCACGCTCCGAGTCAACTTGCTGGGTGACTCCGGCCTCCATGATGACACATGTCTGTTGTAGTGGTTGTCCAGGAGCCACCATGCTGAGGAGCAGCTCTTCCACTCTGGTTAGGGGCGGATGTAATGCTGCACCACCACCTGTGGCAAGCTGTTGTCTGCGGACATCGGAGGCAGGGTGCCGGACATGTCTAATTAAATCACTGCCGTGATGGCGTACCTGCTCATAAGTCTGGTTATGCATGACTACGTCACTAACCCGACGGGCAACATCTTGCCACAGTGCAGTGTGCTCATGCTGGTCCTGGCTGGTTCTGGAGAACAGCAGGGTGTGATTTTGTACTAGGGTGGATATAATGATTTCCACCTCTTCAGGGGAATACACAGGGTTGCGATGGTGAGACATGTCCCTGGAAGACAATAAAACAATTATTGTGAGCAAGTCATGTGGCACACTTAGCATTCTAAAGTACATATATCAATGAAATGCCATATATAGCAACCTATTGGCTGTCAGTAGATACACACTTTTAATACCACATATCAGTGCTCAGCCCACAACTGCCTGACAGTGCCTGGCATGTTCTATATATTAAACCATGTTCTGCACAGCAACAAAGTGAAACCAGTATGTAAGACTATACAACAGTACATGGCACACTGTATGTGACACAATGCACCACCTAGCCACAGGAGGTATATATGAAGCTAATGCATACAGAAATATGCCATCCATTGAAATTATTGTAAAGTACAGTTACAGTACTACCAGTACACCACACTACTTGTTGATAGCAAACTCCTAAGTAACATATGTGCACATTCATCAATATAGGTGGCATACTGCTGTACTACACTATACATGTTGCTAGATATGCATTTATATCCTGTAACACACATACGACTGAGGCCATGTTACAGGCATACCCACACACACATCAGACATACCTACAAGACACAAAGGTATGGCAACCCAGATGAGCTTTACCCATGTAAAAAAAAAAACCTTATGCCTGAGGTATGTAATGTGTGAGGACTACAGGTAACAAACAAAACAGTGTTTCCAAGCAATGTGGATATACACCATACTGTGCTGTTTAGGCCTACAGCTTCAGGTAGTACTACAGGTCATACGGGATTTGTATTCACTAGTGTTAACAATCAATAAGCATACATGTACTGCTTTAGCCTACAATGGCACACTCCAGTCAACACCATGGGACTACATCACACTGTATGCCATACAGCTTTTCCTGCCTAGCAATAGCATACATATCTTTTGTGGGGATCAGAGCTAGAACACTACATACCATGATATAAACAGTTTCCCACTAGGCTATCACACATATACACAATGTTGACACATTCACCATCACACTCAGTCAACCTCACATAGCAATTAATGCAACATGTACATGTGTGTGTGTATCAGGTCCTAGGTAGCTAATAGGCTATTAGCCATAGGGCCTATAGAAGCCTAGCCATGCGGTACCCTGCCCTTCAACACCCATGTAATTTAAGTTCATGTGCCCCTGTCATGCAGAGCCACAGAGGTGATTCCTGGGTTGTATTTCCTATCTCACATCCATTCATCATGATTATTCATGACGACTGCTAATGAGGACCTTTCTTTGATATTGATAGGTAGTTAGTTCCAGAGTATGGTATGTGTCTGAGATGAGAATGTACCACTCCAGCATGTTCTGCTTTTTGACGTTACAAGGTTTAGATCAATACAGTGTGTAGCTTGTAAGGATTTTGATCTGTTTACATGGAGCATGTCCAACACATGTGGGTTTGGCATAGCTTTGTATGTTAGGCAGAGGTTGCCTCTGGGTAGGCGGTATGCGACACAGTGTAGCTGTGGTTTTGTAAGACAGTCTGCATAGGGCATCTGTTTGAGTCTGGTTATACTCTTTGTGAGGTTTGTGCCTGGCGTCTACAGTTGCTGTAGATGTCTTCTGAGGTACATACCAAAAGGGCCATTGTACTCTATGATAGGTTTTATGACTGATGAGTAGAGTGGAACATTGGCTTCTTATTCCATGGATGACACACCTTTTCTGAGGACATGTGGACCATACACAGTTTACATGACTAGTGTGGCACTGTGTTTATCAAAAGGGACACTACTGTCCACCTGTGTCCCATGGTCTCTTATCACACTTTTGGTGTTGAGTAGACTACCACCTATGTGGTAGTTCATGGGTACAGGGTTTTTAACAAAAGGGATGGCAATACATTTACAACATTGAGCTTGAGCATACATATAAACATCCATTGGTGTACATATAGATTTACATGTAGGCACATATACAGTCCACCTTTCATGGTGGGAATATCAATTATGCAAAGGTTGAGAGGGATACAGTTATGTAATAATTTTGCACAGTCTTGTGCAGAATGCATTGAAGGTATTCTCAGTTCATGTATCTTTAGCAGGACTCCCTGTCTGGAAGACTAAAAACTTGACAGATCATACCCACAGCGTTTAAACACCACATGTCATATACCAGCACTGTATGCTGTCTTGTTTGCCACACACTACAACCTACATGAAAATATGCACATAACAACCTTCACCAACATATATATGTCCACCCTTCACAAACAGTCGCAGTATGTCCCTTGCTCTATGCACATGTTAAGATGCTACTATATCTGACACATAAATATCTCTCCATATGTGTGTGCCATACACACACAAGGTCCACACTGTTGTAAGTCTGTAGACCTCATGGATGACCTGTTGGGCCTTGCTACAACATGAACAGTTGTCACGTGTGCATAACAGTAATATTGCAGGAAGTATTTATGGCTGCTAATGCTACATTACTATACTAGCTTGGTACAACAGTTGCCAATGCTAAGCTATACATTATATGACTATCATGCATGTGTTACTCTGTCACATCCAGGTTTATGTAGCTGTTTGCACTACTCCCCCAAACAACCATTATACACAGTACTGTACAGGACATAGATGACATGATCAGATGTTTGACATTTAATGCTGAGCTACATATGTCACAGTTATGTACCACTGCACACAGCTACACACTAATTTGTCCAGGCAGTAGTCATGCATGGCATCAGTGCCTACATACCTACTGCTGCCACATATGCATGTTTCAAAGTATTTACAGTAGTCTTCATAAACATCTACTACTTGCCAGTACCACATATCTGTTACATACCAGTTTGTCACTTTCAGGTCCGTCTGTGTATGTTTTGAAATTTTTTTTTTGTTTTGGTATTACTTAAGTAAAGATTGCTTTTACTTAATTTCTTTTGGTTATTAATTAAGTTTTTTTTACTTAATTAATATATTTGGTTAGTAATTCATTCAATTTGTTTTACTTAATTAAACTTTTCTGTTATTAAGTAATAATTTGTTTTACTCCTCTCCAGGTTCACTGATACTATAACACGTGCAATGTAATGATTGCATGTGGGGATAGCAAGTACAGTCTGCTTTTATAGGTATCTGCACATGTGCATGTGATGCCCTCTGCACCAATTGGTGCCCAGCATTTGGTAAATGCATACAGCCTGCTGTGTGGTAATTGCAGTACTCACTGTCATAGCAACCCAATGCTATAAATTGCTAAGTTTTGTAGGCGTAGCCCTTTCAGATTTCAAGAGTGGGGCCCATGCTTGTTTGCTGTGGACACTGTTGTTTAAGTCAGAAGGTTGGTATACTTCTTATATCTGAAGCTAGAGGTGTAGACAGTGATGTACATGTTGTACTCAGACCTGACTGTTGCCACTTCCAGTACAGAGCTATCAGTGTAGAGTTTAACTCACCCCTACAAATGCTTACACAAGATATATGTGAGTATGTAGTTTCTTTTCTACTTATGTAATTAACTGCCATACAAAAGTAGTTATTGAAAAGTATTCTTTTGGCAAATGAACTGTTTGTGAACTGTTATACTGTGCATATTGATGTACTCACTTCTGCAGGGTTTGTGTTTTTTATTGTTGACATTAGCACAGGATTCTCAGGAAAACTGGTCCATTCCAGGACTGAGTATGCCTACCTACATCCTTGGTAGACCCTAAACACACATGTGCATTTAAAATTTGGGGGGGGGTGCAGACATACAGAGAGCATTATGTCTTATTGTGTGAGTGTTATCTTAAAGGATTGGTATGTACCTGTTAGTTTATCAAGGCAGGTGGTCTGTCTGCATAGTTCCCAACTGTGAACCTATCCAGATGGTAGACAGATGTTAGCCTGTTATTCTTTGTCTGTGCAACCCACGGGTGTTTTCAGCACTGGTACAATGGCTACATCCTTTGGTATTTCTGTGTTGTACACCTACATAAGGGTATGCTTGTGGAAGTCCTCCCATAGCTATTTGCAGAGTGTGTAACAGCAGATAAGCTGACATGCCTATGTGTTTGTGCCTCTGCTAGGCCTATGAAACACTCAGATGCATATTTGCATGGAGTCAGGGATAGGTAGTTAAAAGTGAGGCAAACGTTCAAAATAATAGAGACAGTAAGTGTAGACTTGAGTGAAGCAGTGCATATGGATTAGTACACCTTTTATGAAGTACAAACAGTGTCTACTGTTATTATTGTCATTATTCATTGTGTAATACCCCATCTCTCTGACTAACATCAGTACTTTTCAGAGGGATTCAGAGGGACACAGCTAAAATATGTTTCACAATCAGGGCCATCCCTGAAAAGTAGTCACAGTTAGGAAGTATGGCCTCTGCCCTAATCAGATATGCCAGTGTTTGTCCTACTATGATACTGTGTGGGGGTTGTAAAGTGCCTCTATAACATTATTTGCTGCTAGAATGGCTGCTTCTCTTATCAAAATAAACCAAACTTAAACCACTAAAAACGCCAGAAAAAGTGAAACCGGACAAGTACAGCACGGGCACGGACTGTTTATTTAAGTAAGCGCTTCCGGCCAAGGAAATCCCTCAGCCTTCTTCAGACTTATACAAAAGTACTCACAGCTACACTTTTAAACATAAAAAAATTAAGGCAATTAAAATAAATTAATTAATTAACTTCAAGCCTAGATTTTAAAGGGCTAGTAAGTTACCATACCATAACTCACATATTCTGTTAACTATTAAAAATTTCAAAAATCTTAAAAATGTTATTAAAAACATACCTATTTTACAGAACTCATAACAATACATAAGAATGCCCTACATTACAGTGCTTTAACAAACTTCATTAAGCCAATCAATTAAATAAACCAATAAGTAAATAAATAAATACAAATACTCAATACTAAGATACAAGAATACAATGATAGCTTAAAAAACATCTTAATACTACCATTCTATAATATAAAAATGAATGTATATCTATATATATCCATTACTAATGCTGTATGATAAACATGAAGAATTCATCTCCGTAGTGCTTTTAATTTAAGAATACATTTTATAGATGCATACTCATTTAAACCTGGGGGTAAATGTGCAAATGTTCTAATCTGCCAAAACACCTCTTGTTCTTCCAATCGTAACTGCCATGGGCCACCCCGAATGTCACTTTTTACCTGGTGAATCACTGTGAACAAAAAGGAGTGTTCAGGATGTTCAAAGGTGTGCCTTGCAAGTGCATTAGTTAAGTCCTTTCTCCCTGTAGCATACAGGTGTTCATAAATTCTTTTCTTTAGTGACCTCTCTGTTTTGCCAATATAGAAGGAAGGACATTTCTTGCACAAGGCAACATACACTACCCCCTTAGTTTCACAGTTGTATTTACCATTAATAGAATAAGTTTTATCATTAATGTTTATTTTACTCCCAGGTAAAATGTTTTTACACTGGGGGCACATACCACATTTAAACATGCCCACACAATTATCACAGTCATGTAATGCAATTCCACAACAATTGCTGGTAAAGATCCACAGAACAAGCTTTGTGTTGTGGCCTTCCTATTTTTCCTTTACATTCACTCATTGTATTGCATGACATATTTATTTCAGCACAAAATTATTGTATATTTGCTGTGGCTTAGTGGTACTTCATGCAGTCAAATGTGTCCAAGGTCTGGGGTTTGAGACTGACAGAGGTGTTTTATTTTGCTGCTGAGCAGAACAAGGGCCCTGACATACAGAGTGACTAAGGCACTTTTAAGCAGCTGTAAGTGGGTTTGCGCGGGTTTGCGTGGGTTTGTGCGACACTTAGCAATACTTAGCTAAGCGCACACATGCGCACACTCGCTCAAACCCGCTTACTGCTGCTTAAAAGTGCTTACTCCCGCTAACCCCCGCGCTAATTTCTTTGAAAGAAAAGAAAATGGGAGATAGGAAAGTGGTGAAAAAGGGGGCACAAAGAGGGAAAGACAGTAGGGAAACCAGTTCAGGATGTGCAGGACAGGTGTAGGGAAGGTCCCTAGCTGCCCATTTCTTTACCAGCAACAGCTGTGCATATGTTGCATATTTGGAGAGAAATTTGAAACCTCCCACCCCTGAGAGAGGGGTGAGGGCAACAAAGTATGTTGTACTGCCAATTATAATTATCAGTTTACATGTCCAGCGGACATGTGTGTGAAATGGCAGCTATGTATGGGACGTAATTTTTTTGTGGGAACAGATTGCCCTTTTTTTTCTTTTTTTTTTTCAGGTGAGAGTTGAATGTAAGGTAGAGGAAGTAGGTATATTTGGGGAGGTAGGTTGGGGAGGTAAACAGACAAGACAAACAAGACGCATACAGGGGCGGAGTATGACACATGGGGTGGGTGAACACAATTGATGGTGACGGATGTTTGGAAATCGCAAGCCCATGAGCCCAGAGATGGTAACTGAGATCCCCACCCATGGGCAGTCACCACTGCACCTTCACAGCCCCGAGGGTGGCTGTGCTGGGGGCTGAGTAGGAGGGGCAGGCTCACCAGTGAGTCACGCCACTCTCGCCTCGAGCTGGCATAGGGGATCAGCGACTAAACACTGGATCTCCCTACGCACCACAACCCGGACCCTTTGGAGGGTGACAGGTGGCCCTTCTCTGCCCATGCTTGCAGGGGGGGATGAGCCCCATCCCCTGCAGCGCTTCCACCCAAAGGTGGCACATGATTGACAGAGGAGGGGAGCCTGGGCTGGGCACCGGACCTGCTGGTGCCAGGTGCAATTGCCAGCTGAGGAGGGATAGGAGGGTCGGCTGGGACCGGCCTTCCCATGCATTCTGTGATTAGGTGTGTTTAATTAGAACATAGACAACAGCATTCCAAATTAGTTGTAAGAGCATGCAGTAATATTCCCATTAACCCAACACATCAGGGTTCCAACAGTTGAACAGCAAGCATAACACATGCATATATTGAACGACAGTGGACATTACAACAGCATGCAGGGATGATTGGTGGCAACAGGCCACCAAGATTGTAGTGTTTGAACAGGGCACATGCATCAAAGTAAATGTAGATATTTATAGAACAATAGGACATATGCCCCAACAAATGTTTTGAGATTAGACATACCCATTGAGGTGTGGAATTGCATTGTTTATGCACATACAGTAGGGTGTAAAAATAAACCTCCATTATCATCTTATAAGTACTTTTAGTCTACACTACATTCCTATTGACTGCAGCTGTATATCCCCTACATGTATTATTACACTAGGCAACATGCATTAGGTTGTGTAAAGGGTTTGGCTAGTTCATTATATACCTGACCTATATCTGACATACTAACTGTCCAAGATGCAGATGTTACTGCTACATAGTTATATATTTTATTTATATTTATATATCTACATATCTGGATGTGTTCACGTGACATTTTCAGTTACATTTCTACAGAACCCTACATTTCATGTAGCACACTCACATTTCTGGGGAACACATTAACAAGCTACTTGTGTGCCAGATTTACCTATGCATGCCAGCCATTAACCGACTGTTGAGGACTGTATATATGCTTCACAGCTACTGGCACGTCCTTCATCCACTGTATGTGGGACTGCCCAACTGTGGGTTGACAGCACTTAATACAACAGTACTATTTATATAATGCAAGGGTACAACAACATTTCAAAGTAAGTGACACAGACACACTCCAAGTATTATACCTTTATTAATTACATTGCATACTTTTCTACAGGCTCTCTCCTTTATTTGATATTACAGTGCATACGGAAGACTTATTCAAGACATATTATACCTTTATTAATAGGTTACAACACTCTTTTTCAGACTCGCTCACTTATTTTATATGACAGTACATGCAGAGATATTATTCCGGACTTATTTTACCTTTATTAATAGGTTACTACACTCTTTCTCTGGCTCTCTGACTTATTTTATATAGCAGTACATGCAGAGAAATTATTCAGGGCATTTTATGGCTGTATTATTGGGCTACAACACTTTTTTCAGGCTCTCTCACCTATTTTATATAACAATACATGCAGAATAATTACTAACCTGCCTGGTGGTGCAGCCTTAGCAGCTTATCTGCATAGGCTTGTTGATTCGCAGCACAGACACCTGCAGCTGTGAAGTAAATGAATGGATATTGAGACATACCTATCCATTATATAGACTATATTAGCATGTCTTACATACTGCATTCCATGGCTACCTACTCAGTAGTGGGGCATCTTGCATGTGATGGGCCTCCTGTATCCATTGGTTCAGTAGGTCCTGCTTCCATATCTTCAGGTCTGCATGGTGGTGACAGACCTGCTCACCAGTCCGAGGGATGCCTGTGGCACTGGTGAGATCATGAGCTAACCGGTTCCAAGCCTCTGCTTTGTACTCCATCCCTTGGAACTGGCCCTGCAGGAGTCTTGACTCATGACGGTGGACAAGGAGCCAAACCATGTATTTTGACTCCTAGATGCCCCAGAGTTGCACTCGAAAGCGAGTACCCTCTCCAGCACCAGACATTCTAACTGCAGATGGGAGCTACAATCAGTTATGGCGAGTATTCCCGCCCATGGAGCTTAAATATGCTGCATTTCCCGCACTTTTTTGTGATTGGTCATTTTTGAAAATTCTCAGCTGACTGCAGACCTGCTTAGCAATGGTTAATCTACCATTTATAAGTATATGTATGTTAACAGTGGATGTTCATCCTAAGCAGTCATGGCTTAGTGGTTCAGTACTTTGATTATGGTGCACACTGTCCAGAGTTCGAACCTTGTCATTGCTTTTTATTTTGCTACTGTCCAGACAGGCTAGGGGGTGTGGCTGTGTTTAGGCAACTTTGCTCTACGTTGCTCCACGTTGCCCTATGGTGTGCTGGTTAGAGCGGTGCGCAGCTCCGTACAAACCTATTGCGATGGGTAAAGCACTGCTTAGCTATGGGCAACTATATTGCGCTGGGTAAAGTGCTGCTTAACTACGGGCAACTATATTGCGCTGGGTAAAGTGCTGCTTGGCTATGGGAATTTATATGTCAAGATCCTTCTTACTTTTCTATATATAAATTTTGTTCACTGATACATAGGCCATTTCAATGCTTTTTAGTAAAATATTATTCATATATGTCAGGAATTATTTCATATACTAATTTAAAACATAAAATAGAAAGGGGAGTGGTGGGACTCGAACCATGAATGCCTCCTCTTTGTGCGAAGGCTCTACTACTACGCTATTGCTATTTGGATTAATTTGCATAGACATTTCTTATTATGCTCTTCAATGTTAAAATTGCTAACTGCAGCTAAGTGCAAACACGCGCAAATACTGGCAGCTATATCGGGAATTATAAGAAAAAAAAATAAAAGTTTTACAGTTTATAACTGTACTGGGGGTTTACAATGTGAGGGAGTGTAGTGTTGGGTATGTAGACATTTGAGCGGACTCGCTCATGTGTGTTGACATTTCACAATTCAGACACTTGCAGGGGCGTGGACCTTTGGACTGCTCGGCAGTCAGACATGCCCCCTGCCTTCCAGCACGGTCTGTGTTAGACTTGGAGTGGAGTAAGCATGCCCTCATGAATATGCATGGCACGCTGACGTCATACCGTTCAACTGAAGTTTCCGAGTAAGACTTATTTAGTCTTACACAGAGGATTCGTGAATCCAGGGGTGTGTCTTTTCATTTAAGTCCTTCTTTCCTTTTTTTCCCTCCCCCTCCCCCTTCCTCCACCCTCCTCTTTTTAAACAATTTTCATTTAACACAGTGTATAGATATAAATGTACATGTACATACAAACATATATAGATACCCTCATATGATTACATATACATAGATACATAAATACATACACACATACATCTACGTATACATATATATATATATATATATATATATATATATATATACACATAACCACTCATACATACACATGCATATTTTCTTTATCCTTTCTTACTATTAATTGTAGCAAAAAATAAGAATAAAAGTTGAAATAATAATGTTTTGAATGTTTGTGGAGTGCTTTAAAGTACTTTAAAACCTCATCGCGGGTAAACCGCGTTTTAACATTCCATTTTGACTGTGCGATGTTCCCACGGGTTCAAAGATCAGATATTTGGTCGCATAGACTTGAGTGATGTCATCCAGCTGCTTCGTGCTCTATTTGAGGAAAAGTTTCTGCTCGAGCCAACTTCTGGGTGAAGAGAGAAAAAAAAAAAAGACTGTTCTTGAAATAAGCGAGAACTATAAGTGTGTTTTCCTTTGGAATCACTTCTTGAGAGATGAGCGCGAGACAAACTGTTTCGTATTATGATTGCAAAACTATTAATTATGTGTTTCAAGTTACAGACCCATATATGTACAGTTCAAAAGCTTTTCTATCAAATTGAGGCTGCCGTAAGCCCCACTGTTCATGAATTGAGAAAATTGCAGATAAGCTGCACCTTTAAACCCACAAAACACATCATGAAGTTAAAGTACTAACCTTCTCAAACAACTTTTAGCCAATAATTCCTGTCATAGAAATATTTTATAGACAGAGCTGAGTAGAACTGCTGCTATACTGGGCACATCTTGGCCATGCCCCCGTTCTGAGGTAAATTTTTGAGATGTTTTTAGATATTTATTCATTCATTTGATCCCAAGCAGATATTTGAGATGTGTAGTCATACAAGTGTCTGTAACTGATGTGTGTGTGTGTGTGTGTGTGTGTGTGTGTGTGTGTGTGTGTGTGTGTGTGTGTGTGTGTGTGTGTTTCAACATTTGTGTTATGGGTTGTAGTCACTAAATAATGAATAATATGTGAGCTTCTGACTTCATATACTTCAGAAAATGCTTGCTAATGTAAAACCTGTTATACCATCAACTTTCCAAGTATAAGAGCTATATTTTGTAGTCAGTTTCTGATTTTGGGTCTTTCTTTAATTTTTGAATTGTGTGGGAATGAGGGATGCAATTGGATATAGTGGATAGTTCTTACAGAAGTGAGCTGAAATGCATTTCTAGGCCATTATTTATGTATTTGCTCATTCAATAGATGATAATCAAACAGTTGAGATGCAGTGAAACATTCACAGGGCTGTAACTGATAGTCACTTGTGTGCACACGTATATGTGTGTCTCTGAATACTTGGTTCCTGGATCACCGAATAACTGTGATGTAAAGGAATAAATAAATCATAGTAAACCGAAGCATCATCATATGAGTCATGTTCTTTTGATATGATTTTTCATTCTCTTGTTTTGTTGACTGTTGAGAGTATGCTTATTATTTGGTTGTGAATAAATTGGACAGTCCATAAGTTTAATGTTAATTGTTTATTTATTAATATTTTTTATTGATCTTATTCTAAAACTGGTGATTCTGTTATTTGTTAGTAAATTCTGTTGCAATTCTAGCAAGAAAAAGGTAAAGACTACTGAAATTTGAAACCTTTCTAACATATAAGACCACTTCATCAACTGCCATAATAGCCCACCAATGTCCATACCCATCAATTACAGCTACATGACTCTGTATACTTCCAACATTAGACCTTTTATTGTGAAAAGACATGACCACAGTATTGCATTCCTTGATTAACATTAAGGCACACTAGTTCTGCAAAGCCTGACTAACGACTGTTTAACTTGATCATGACATGTACATAGATTTTATTTTATTAAACAATAATTTACAAAATTCTGCTAGGCAAGTATACATTTATAACACTCAGGAAGGTGAATACAAAAGAACAAGTACATTTATGCATGGTCCAAAAAATATGAGTGTGGGGATGCCTGGTTTGAATACTACCCAGGGCATAAGGTACTTTTCATCCACCATTAACAAATGGTTTAGACAATGAAGGAGTGAATAAATAAGCTCCAGTTATGTACAATTACCAAAGATGGTCAGCTTTGCTTTCATCCTTTCATAGTCCATTGCAAGCCATCTTGGCAGTTGGACATATAATCCTTACACTTACTGTACTGTACCTTCTTGTTACATATCTGAATCATTCATTTTTGTATTACTTGACCACTCAGTCTTAGCAAAGAAATAAGAACAGTGTAGCAACAAAATGTTCACATTTTGAACCTTCACAATGTTTAATGAAGTGGTCATGAAGCTGTTGAGAATATGTAAGCATCTCAGTCCATTGTTACAGCAGCTAATCCAGTTCAGTGTATGCTTGTTTTTTTGGTTACCTTTGTTTTACATGTTATATTATAGTATTCTGAATTCTTCAGTACTATTATCCTCCTGACTTATTTGCTAGCAGCCCTCCTGCTTACCTGTTTATGACTGTGAGACAATTATTTTATAGCCATATACTTTTTATTTAACTTTATGGAAAGAAAAGAATTTCTTTGAAACCATTCCTGTCTTTTTACACTCTTATAGAATTATTACCTGTGGCATAAGCAAATTTAAATTTATATAAAAGTAAACAAGCTATGTTAACAAGTTCACATTTGCAAACATAATACATCACATATATTCTTCTATACAACGTGATCAAGCCAACATTCCATAAAATGTTCAAATTACTGCTTTCTCTTAAACCTCATTCCTTCTCCAAAACTTTTTCCCACATCTATTGTTCCCGCAATTTATATATTTTCTATGTAATTTGTTCCTACCATTTTCTAAAGATCTCACTTCCTGTTCTTTTACATCTGTTACAATATTCTTTACTTCAAGTGCGTTCAGCTTAGAGTGTGATTTCCCATTCTCTAGTAATTGATTTTTCAACAGACAACAGAATTAAACTTAACAAGGCAATTCAGATCTAGTATCTTAGCTCAAAAACTAATTTCCTTACTTACAGCCATTTGTTCACCTAGTATCCCTGACAGAGTACTCTGTAGGGAATTTTTAAAGAAACTGAGCCCATCTTTCATAACATTATCCTGCAGTAAGAAGATCAAGAGTTAATACCAGTGAAGCATAAAAGAAAACATCTGACATTTTTAAGACAAATCAATTACAGAAATACAAAACATTCCAGGTTCCATTTTATATGGTCTGAAAGTTTTAATGTGCTAAGGGTGCTTGGATTATAGAACAGGCAGTTAAGAAGTTTATTTTTCTGGTTTCATGAATATTCATTACAAAGAAAACCCTGGTGATAAAAGTCATAAAGAAATATGTGTTTTCATTTTATTTTCAAATGAATTAAAGTGCTATGTTTAGTAAGCAGTAGCCACATGTGTAAATATGTACATATAAAACTCATTTTGCAGGTGAATTCACAAGGGATGCTGTGTGGAGGAAATGCAATCTACAGGGAATAGCTTACATATCTCAGCTGAGTATCTGTGCAAGCTGAAGTCTGTATAATTTCAAATTCATTGAAAAAAAAACACAGGATTCAGCAAGCTTTGCATGGTGTGCAGGAATAGTGCAAGAGCTGCTGCACACAATATAGCTAATGAGCGATCCAGGAATGAGCTACTGGGACGTGCAAGAGTACTCCTACAGTATTCCTGCATGGACATCACTGCTATATGCTAATTACCCCATTTGCTGGTGAAAACCATGCAAATGAGGTGAATTAGCGATCCAGGAAGCAGGCAGGCATCTGTGCAGGAATAGTGTAACCTGCAGAAATGTATTCGGTTACTAACCAAAAACATTTCTGCAAATTACAAAATGGAGGCATGACAGCTCCAAAGAAAACATCTATTCAATGTAGCAGGCATGCCAATGGCCAAATATATGGTCATTGGCGTGGGAAATAGTTGCAAAACTATAAAAAATAACTTATTTTTTGTGGCCGATTTCGACCGTTTAAGCATAGGACAGTGGTGCGCAAATGGGATTGGGTTGAAAATATTAAAAAAAGTAGGAAATAAGCTTTTAAACCCAAATCAGCATTTTGCCATGATAGTCAATGGCATGCATAAGACAACAATACCAGGGAATAGTGGTTGCTAATGGGGAAGGCTCAGTGTGAGTGTGGTAACTATGAATTAGCATTCTGTTTTATGCAAATGAGGGGATTTACACTGAATCACCGATTTCCTCTCAGTGTTAGCTTGCACCCAACCATGTAGGTGCAGCAACACCATGGTATAAGTATAAGAGGTAAATGACCTCATAAGGGAGAGTATCATGCATGCTGTAAGCTTATTGCAGCTCTGTGGCCCGTGTTTGCCCTTAGCTAAACACAGCTAAGGAAGGGGGTGTGTCTGAGGCTGCCTAGCAATGTTTACATTGCCTTAACGGGTGTGCATGCCGCATACCAGGTTTTAAACAAAGCAAAAAAAACCCACAGGAAATAGCAGCTCTGTTCACATATGAGCACTGAGTATACACAGTGCGCCTTGGGCCTTAAACGGGAAGGCAATGGGAAGGGAAAACAGCAGTAGGAAGGCAATCAAGGAAAACCAGCATAGCTGGCAGGTGAAATGTATCAGAATTAGCCAATTACACAGGCAGCAGCCCAGCCCAGCACACTACTATATACTATGCAAACACCTTTCGCATTGCTTTTCCCACAAACTCTACACCACCGGTATACACAGATGAGGAAATTTTACCTGACAAAACTAACAAAATGTTAGGGGTTGCTGTTGCTTTCATACATCAATATGTGGAAGAGACTGAGAGTGGTGAGGATGTGAATGATGATGACCAACCCACAGTGAGGAGGAGGAGGAGAAGAGTGTACAGACCCAGGGTAACCTACCAGGGGCTAAATGAGCTGGAGATAGTGGAGCACTATAGAGTGGACAGGGACATTCTGCAGCAATTTGTTGAGCTGTGCCAGCCACGCCTCACACACAGAACCAACAGAGGGGGACCCATCCCAGTGAATACCATGGTATGTGTAGGCTTAAGAATACTAGCCACAGGTACCTTCCATAGGCCAAATGGGGATATCATGGGGGTATCACAGGCATCAGCATTCAGGATACTCCACCATTTCCTGGATGCCATGTCAGCACATGCTGGTGAGAACATATATTTCCTCAACACCCGTGAGGCATTGACCAGCAATATGCATCTCTTCCACCAAATAGCAGAATACCCTGAGGTAATGGGTGCTATAGACTGCATGCAGATACACATCAAAGCACCACCCGGTGAGTGGGGTAGGGTCTACATAAACTGCTAGGGCTTCCCCTCCATCAACTGCCAGGTCATGTGCGATGCCCAGGGTATTATCTTGAATGTGTGTGCTGGCAACCCTGAAAGCTATCATGACTCCCACATCTGGCATATGACACAGCTGTACCAGACATTTGTCAGTGGGGACATCCCATATGACCCCCTAGTGGGGGATGCTGGATACGCACTGGAGCCGTGGCTGATGACACACATCAGAAATGCACACACACCAGAACAAGAACTCCATAAGGAGGCATATGCACAAATTAGAATCATAATAGAGCATGTGTTTGGGATGCTCAAGTCACAGTTTCGCTGCCTGGACATATCTGGTGGAGCCTTGCAGTACTTTCCACCTACATGTACACAAATGTTCATAGTACGTGCCATGCTACACAATATGATCCTGCAGAAACAGCTGCAGCAGGAACAGCATGGGGCAAGCCCACATATCCCCCCGCCATTGCCAAGGCCATCACAGGCAAAGAGGAACTCAGGGGAGGAACAACCTGAGCCTGCCCATGTAGCCAGAAGGAGGCATGCCCAGTATGCCCAGGGTTTGACAAAGAGGCAATGTATAGCACATACACTGACATGGTAGGGACCCAGGAAATGACACCTCTCTCTGACTAGCACATACAGTAAAATGAATGCCAAACATGACACTACCTGTGCTTTGCCATGTATAGGGAGTGTACTATGTGCATCTGACATAGTCAGCCCCCCAGCACCGTCCTCAATACTGGCATGGCCACAAGGTAAGTCACTCTTCCTATCAATTGCTGAATGGAATACTATGTTCTGCTAGTTGTATCTATGGTATGGATGTGAGCATGCAAGGGAATTGGGTTGATAAATGGGATGGCAGCAGGTAGTGGACACCTACATGGGCAGCATGAAAACCATAACAAATACTGGTGCCAACAAAGTAGGCAGTACTAGACAAGGTGACAAATCCTAGTACAGTACGTGTGGTGGCCCAAATTTGTGTCCATAGGACACACACATGTATGTCAGTGAGGCTCACATACCCAACATCAGCCTTAGCCAGCAGGACAGGTGTAGATGACCATAACGAAATGCTGTGCTAAGACCTCCAATTGATAGCAATGGTGAACAGCCTCTCTCCAGACCTACACAGACAGACTACAACAGGTCTGGCAGTTGTATGTTAGTTCTGAAGAGTAAGAAGTCTGAAACTGAAATGTAAGTCAATAAAACCTAAGATCTGTACTTTACAGATATGCCTCTAGTCTGCATGATAGGTCATAATACAAAACAAAATGGAAGCCAACAGAGTACCTGAAATACCAGTACACTCATAGCAAATGTTTACAGTTGTCAGGTGTACCCCCCCCCCCACAATCCTATGTAGAAATGCAGTAACATGTACATGTGGGTTTAATAATAGTGGAGCACATTACGTGAAATGGCCCAGTTTACAGGATAGATTGTTGCATGTGTACAATATACAGGGGTCCGTGTGTTAGGTTGTTGTGTGTTAAATATTGTCTGGAAGTGGTCAGCATGTAAGCATGGAGGTTTGTGTCTCGGTGGCCTATGGCTAGTACTGTTGATGACAGGGCCATGTTCCGACAACTGCAGTGCCAACCACACTGCATCTCAGCAATACCCATGTCAGCAGTCATCCATACTCACTGTCCAGATGTCAGTATCTGTCACTGTCTGAAAGATGGACATGCCATGAATGTGGGTCCAGACATACACACAGTACACAGGTGGAAGTACCCTAGACAGAGTACATAAAATGTTAACTGTCAACTGCACACATCTTTGTAATTGTACATACAGGTTAGCAGCGCATTAGTTGCCTGTGTAGTATGGAATACTGATGCAGTCTGGCCAATCCCTGGCAGACCACAAAAGGCACAGTTATGAAGTAATGAGAGACTGCCTATATCCCAGCACAAGGCAGCATAAGGGGAATGTCCCAGGTATATCTGCGAGTCAGCTGCAAGAAACTTCCATATCACACATGCACTCAGCTCACCCCACCATCAACCACAGGTTTATCATAGGTCATATCCCTGCTGTTGGGAATCAGTACAGTATGACCCCCCCACTTCTGTATGGGAATACCCACAGAATGCAGCATGCTGAAGAGGTGTCCCATGCAGGTGTGTCCCTAGCTATAAGCAGCACCCTGCCAGCATCCAGACCAATGAATTAATATGGGCAGGAACTACTGCCATTAACACCTCACACTTACCCTGTCACCCCAGGGGAATCCAGTGGCTTGCAGACTGGGAATTTAGGAGTGACAGAATGCACTTGCTTGCTACAGATGGCTTGCATCACTACAAAATGCCCTACAGACCTCTGTCAAAGGCCTGTGCCTCAACTGTACTACCAATGTATGTTATTTCATGGGGTCCAAACTAACAACATAACACAATCCACAGAACACAAATGCAAGGCCATGTTGACAAATCCCAGTAGTATGCCCACCATGTCCTACTGCATGAACTGTGGACCAACCCCTAAACACCTCTGGGATGAAGGGACAACTATAGGGATACTTCTCAGATATTGCTCGCAAAATGTTAGGAAGAGGATAGAATAACAGAGGGGGTAAGTGAAGAAGCATGGATGTCATGGAGTGTGTGAAGTCTGAAACTCTGATGTCTGCCCATACTAGCTCTGCCTGCAAACCCAGTAATGAGTGGCTACAAACCTGCTTGTAAGCCACAATGTGAAGGGCAACTGACTAGATATATGAGCCCTGCCTCTGGGTAACCTGGGTGAAACTATACAGCTGAGAGGTATGGCCACAGCAGGATATGGCCATTCTGTTAAGTCGATATATGTACAAGCAGGGGATCCTCAGCCATGACAGTACCAAGGTGCTGGACCATTTACACAGGCCCATTAGCAAGTGTCTGCAGCTACCCCCCCCCCCAAAATGGCATGAGTGTGCAAGAATATGTAGGCTGCAGACCACAATACTGGACACTGCATCATTCATCTTGTATTTCCCAGGAAATAACTGTGAGCAAATAAGTATATCTGCCAGTAGTTGACATAATACATCACAGTGTAAAAGAGTACATATGTCTGAATATCTCTGCTAACACCAGCCATGTAACACAAGCAGCACAGGCACAATAGTTACAGTATCCCACTATCTGTCACCCATTGTGACGCCATATTGTCAACCTATCTACAGATATCCTGCTGAAACAGTTTGCTAGCTGTAGGTGCAGAACACCAAATCCTGGACTGGAGTACAACCTACCTGGAAGGGATTCACACACTCAATACAGAAGGTAACACTGGGCATGCTCTTACACTTACAGAAATGAAGCCCATGTCTGACAACACAGTGGACTATACATATCTGTCAGTCGCAGATATCTGTGCACACACACCACATTGTACACCATTCATACTTTGTATACACATTGGATAGGAATACTCACATATATCCAAGGCCAGCACACTATAATATGTCAAACATACACACACACACACAGTGGTGCAGAAGAGAGAGAGAGAGACAGACAGTGACAGAGAGATTTCACTCATGAGGCCTGTCCCACTCACCACACATCCAATTGGCCAATATCACATGATGTGCTGATGTCAATCACTGTAGACATTGCTTTTGGTAGCCCTCAGCTCTATAGTGTATGTGTTGCTTGTGATAACTGTGTAACATGATAGTACAAATCAGTATTCATCTAGCAGTTGTATACCCAATCCTGGCAAATGTAAAGTTGAGTGTTGTGTGTGTGTTTCCAGAGGAATGGTTTATGGCCCATTCACACACACTGCACTTCTCATTGCCCATGTTAGCACTCCTGCTGATGTCAGTCACCTTGAAATAACCCTCAGGCCAAGTCTCAGCCCTATAAGCTGAGTGGCACTTGCGATACATGTGTAATACTGCAGTGTAGAAAAATAGTTAGGTGGGAGTTTTAATTCCAAACATGGAAAGTGTGTGTGTGTGTGTGTGTGTGTGTGTGTGTGTGTGTGTGTGTGTGTGTGTGTGTGTGTGTGTGTGTGTGTGTTTGGGGGGGGGAGGAGATGAATGATTTTGAGGCCATTCACAGTCACTACACCTCCAATTGCCCTACTTTACCAAGCCTGCTGATGCCAATCACCTTAAAATAACCCTTTGGACAAGTGCCAGCCCCATAAGTTCCATGGCGCTTGCGATAACTTTATAATGCTGTAGTGTAGCATACTAGTTAGGTAGGAATTCAAATCACAGACTTTACAACAGTGAAACTGTGTGTGTGTGTGTGTGTGTGTGTGTGTGTGTGTGTGTGTGTGTGTGTGTGTGTGTGTGTGTGTGTTTGGAGATGAATGATTTTGAGGCCATTCAGAATCACTACACCTCCCATTGCCCTACTTTAGCAAGCCTGCTGATGTCAGTCACCTTGAAATAACCCTTTGGAAAAATACCAACCCTCTAAGCTCCGTGGTGCTTACAATAACTGTGTAATGCTATAGTGTAGCATACTAGTTAGGTAGGAACTGTGTGTTTGTGTATGTACATGTGTGTGTGTGTGTGTGTGTGTGTGTGTGTGTGTGTGTGTGTGTGTGTGTGTGTGTGTGTGTGTGTGTGTGTGTAGAGATTAATGATTTTGAGTCCATGAGTATACTAAATAGGTAGGAGTTCTAATCTCTGAGATGGCAACTGTAAAACTGTGTGTGTTTGTGAGAGAGAGAGAGAGAGAGAGAGAGAGAGTGTGTGTGTGTCTTTGATAATACCTGATTATATGGACATTCACATGTACTACTATCCCCTTACCCCTCTTTTAGCACTGCTGCTGATGTTAGTCACCTTCAAAGATACCCGTGGAAAAGTCTCTGACATATAAACTCTGTCGTACTTGTGATAACTGCGTAATACTATAGTGTAGAATA
The DNA here is from genome assembly GCF_019279795.1 of Protopterus annectens. Classification (NCBI taxonomy): domain Eukaryota; kingdom Metazoa; phylum Chordata; order Ceratodontiformes; family Protopteridae; genus Protopterus; species Protopterus annectens. The sequence goes on from NC_056728.1 coordinate 469,483,226, forward strand.
CTAGGTAGGTAGTAGTTCTAATCCCAGACATGGCAAATGTGAGACTGTGTTTGTTTGTGTGAGAGAGTGTGTGTGCCTTTGATGATACCTGATTTTATGGACATTCATGTTTACTACTCTCCCCTTACCCCTCCTTTAGCACTGCTGCTGATGTTACTCACCTTCAAAGATACCTGTGGAGAGCTTTCCGACATATAAGTTCCATGGTGCATGCCATAAAGGCTCAACAATGTAGTAGCAGTAACTACATAGGTATGGGTTTGAATCTCATCTGTGGCAAGTGTTTGTGTGTGTGCATATGTATGTTTGTACTTCAAAGATCTTGGTCCCATTTACACCCAGGACACATATCATAGCCTGTCTTTAGCAGTCCTGCAGATATCATCCACCTTAGAAGCACCTGTCGCCAACCCTAAACCATGTCAGGTCAGTGGTGTATGTGGTAAACGCGAAACCTAATGGTCCCTAAAGATTGTTAGATAGAGATTTGAACCTCACCCCTGACAAATATAAATGTGTGTGTAGGGTAAAATTATTTTTGGGATCTCTCACCCACTACATCACCCAATGCCAGTATTTACAAGGGCTGGCGATGTTCCTCACCTTAGAAGTACCTTGGGTCAACATCCATCCTATAAGCTCCATGGCGTGTGTGATAATTGTGGTACACTATAGTAACAATACATAGCTAGATAGGGGTTTCAATCTCAATACTGGCAAGTTTATGTGAGTGCATCTGGAATCAGTATCCTGTATGGAGGTTGCTGGGATTGTGTAATATCAGGATCCATTGTGGGGCAATTTTGATAAATTATTATGTTGAGGACCTACTATATGTCACAATGTCCACCTTACAAGGACAACAGATGTCAAACACTGTAGATGCTGGTGTAGACAATCCATAGACCTACATGTGACATTGTGGATTGGTGAACAATACAGGCAACCCTTCTATTGCTCAGTAAACACTCTCCACCCATGTTTCATACACAAACACACTTGGCTAGGCAACAACCACTATATTGGTAGTTCCCTGCATATTGCCTCACAGAAAGTAACCACAGTGTGATTACAGTGGACTACATGCCTGTTGACCACAACAGTACCACTGACATCAGAAAGTACTTTGATGTGTTACATCTGACTGAGTGTGTGTTATCCAGCAAGAAAAAGGACATGCACCCTGTTCCATCCCCGAAGTAGGCAAATAAATGTTTACAGTGGCCCTTTTTCTATGTTCCCCACTGGACACCTGCAACAACTGTAAAGTCTGTAAATGTAACCCACAAAGGGAATACCATGCTTTATACATATGCCCTGTATGGACAGACACAACTAACTCCACTGAATACCTGTATCATGCTGTCAAGGTAGGTTCAAGCACAACATCAGTTACATAGCCAGGTCTCACCAAATGAGGTCAGGAATGCTACATAGAAAGATAACAATCTGTCCACACAACATGCCCCAGAGACCTCAAGTATGCTTCCACACATCAAAGAACATGCGTGTGGGACATGTGCACAACCCAGACACTGTCCATATTATGGAATATAGATCACATACATGGGAAGCAGTGCACATCACTGACCACCCACAATAGTAACCCAGATGAGTGGATGATGAATACAGTACACACCCCTGGGAACCACTCCAGGGACTACACCCCTGAGCCACACTGGAGACTATTGTCATGTGGCTTGATGCCAAGGTATTCCCTTTGCCTAGCCTTGTAGAGCCTTCAGGCCCATTCACCTACTACACACCTGTGAAGCAATGAACCTATGCATCTCAGTACTGGCAAATGTGTGTGTGTGTGTGTGTGTGTGTGTGTGTGTGTGTGTGTGTGTGTGTGTGTGTGTGGAGATGAAGGATATTGAAGCCATTCACACTCACTACACCTCCCATTGTCCTACTTTAGCACACCTGCTAATGTCATTCACCTTGAAATAACCCTCTGGCAATGCTTCAGCTCTATAAGCTCTGTGGCACTTGCGATAACTGCATAATACTGTAGTGTAGCAAACTAGCTAGGTAGGAATTCAAATCTTGATCCTGCCAACTTTGATAATGTGTGTGTTTCTCTGAGAGAGAGAGAGAGAGAGTGTGTGTGTGTGTGTGTGTGTGTGTGTGTGTGTGTTTGTGTGTGTGTGTGTGTGTGTGTGTTTGTTCCTTGACACCTGATTTTGTGAACATTCATACTTACTACCCTTTCCTTATCCCTACTTTAACACTGTTGCTGATGTCAATCACCTTCAAAGATACTTTTGTACAGCTTTCCAGCATGTAAGCTCTGTGGCGCATCAATAGCTGTGTAACAATGTAATAGCAAGGCATCCTCAGGTAGGGGTTTGAAACTCAATATTGGTAAGTGTGTGTTTGTGTGTGTCATCAGTATCCTGTGTGAGTGTTGGGGTGATTGTGTAATGACAGGATCCATTGCAGTGTGGGTTTTGCTGCATCATTATATTGAGGACCTATAAGACCCAATGTCCACATTACAAGGCAAAAAGTTTTCAAACACTGTAGAGGTTGTTGTAGACTATCCTCAGCCATAAATGTGTACAGCCATGTGCAATTACTATGTGACAGTATGGATTAGTAAACAATATAGGCAACTGCTATAATAACCAGATACTACTCTCCACCCACGGATCATACACAAACATACTTGACTCTTACTCTCTTACTCTCTTCCTTTCTTACTTTGTGACTGTCTCTCTCTCCCTCTCACCCTCTCTCCCTCTCTGGTGGATGTGGAAAAGTAAATCTATTTTTGCATCGGCAGCAGCTTGAGTTTTGTAAGTAATGCTCATGATCAGCTGATGGCCTCTGCATGAATTGCAGTCCCCCACTTGCTAATTGCATGTGGAACAGCTGTGGTGTCATTCCTATAGCCAATTGCATGGAAATACACTCCTATAACTAAGCACTTCATGTGGGTGTTGACCCTTTTCCTTCACTGTGAGCAGGTCTTCATGTGAGTGTCTCACAAACAGCATCACAGAGGGTAGTTGGAAATACCTCTTACAACATACACTGTGGAGACAGGCCAATAAACAGGAGGGGGAATGTTCCAGACATGGGGACAGAATGTAAGTATTGCTGTTCTACATTTGAAGTGTGTGTGTCTGTGTGTCTTCGTTAGGGAACTCGGGCGGGCAGTAGAGTTTTACATGCTGGCTTGCTTCCACACAATGGAGTCCGCGGCGAGAATTCTTTAAATGAGTCACACTGTGACGGGCTTTAACGTCTAACTGTGAGGCGACAACGCTACCGCAGCACCACCACCGCAGTTCTCTGTTCTACATTTGAAGTAATGTTGGTTTAACAGGGTTTGTCTGGATATGGCTGTTCTACATGATTTAAAGTCTGGCATGACAGTGTTATGTGGTTGAGGAAATTGTCACATGTAGGGCTATCTGCAGACTGGCCACAGTTTGGTGTCTTACATGTGGTGTGTTACTCACACATTTCCTAACTTTAGAAATGCAGTAGCATACTCTGATGATTGCAGTCAGTACATGGTGACATCCATGTGAGTTAATGACTTCATATCCCTCAGAAGAGATATGTCACAACAAACCCTGCTACATCAGGAAATTTCTCAGTTTATCACAGCAATATGTCAATATTGGCCCTGTGTTTGTGCCTCTGTCCCCCAAGTCTGTCACCCTTTGTCCATATGTCATGCAGTAAGAGGTGCATATGTACAGTATATCATTATTTACTGACATCATACCTGTTAACAAGCCAGTGAGATATCAGACTGCAAGACATGTCATGTATAGTAGGCCTTATATTTGATGACAAAACCTGGACATTCTGTTGTGTTTACAGTAATGAGGTCTGTGCACTTATGGTGATTGTTGCAGAGTGTCAGTAATGTGTAGCAGTGTATTGTGAGTATGTTACTTGGCCTGTGAACTGACTGTGATAGATGTCATTGTTTTTGGTCCTGTTCTATCTGACATTGCATGCTGCTCCAGTTTCCGGTGCCCTATCAGCGTATATGTTTGTACGGCCAGACTGAGACATGTCCCATACCACAGTCAGGCATCAGACTACACTGTGTATTGGGCCAGTATATGTAGGGTTAGTGTGTGAGTGGAAAATATGAGGATGGTTTTGTTCACACAGTCCATACACTGTACTATTAACTAGGCTTACCATAATGTAACTGTGACTGTGTTGAGACTGGTTGTGGGTATGCACTTTCACACTGGAGTCTGTTACTCCATGCTGTTATATGCCTGTAGTGCCTGCTATATTTGCAAGTACATTTGTATTCCCCCATAGGAAACTTGGGTCAGTGTTGTGGCAGTCTGCCTGTAGTTTACACTGTGCTTTGTGACATGCCTAGCAGCTCACTGTATTTACCTAGTGTAATGCTATGTCCAGATATTTGTCAGCTGTACTGTTGCCTGGCCACCATAAGTGTTGTGTATTTCTGAAAAAGCAGTGGGATGCTGTGAAGATGTATGTCAGCTTGGAACCTCTACTCCTCCGGTTATTATGTGTTAAGACAGACAAGAGGGCGTGAATGCATCAACCGTGTCAGCTTATCTATTCCAGTATTTGTGTGATATCCCCATTTTCATGGCTGTAAACATCCACATTGTCAGGCTTGGTCCACACGTCTTGCACTATGGAGTTCTGTGTATAACTCTGGACTGACCAGATTGTGTCAGACTGTCCATGTTTATTAATCATATCTCTGCTGTATTCCACAGGATCATTACTGTGATTTGTGTGATACTTCACTATGATGATCTTATGATGTCTGTCAGTAACAGATGGCGTACATGTCAGTATCAGAAGTGACTTCCTACATGACATGTCTGTTGACACAACCCCTGTTACTGTAGCAACATTCTACATGAATACCCACAATACTTATATTACATTCCCTTGCACTAAGAGGTTGCGACTATTGTTCCTGAGGGGTGACTCCACTACATGTTATGGGCATATGTTTTATATACATATATGTATATATATATATATATATATATATATATATATATATATATATATATAGGGCTTAAAAAAGTGAACGGTGATTAATCGACCCTTTGTAAGCGAAAGCTTACAATCTCTAACTGTCAGAACATCGATTTTTTTTTTCCAAGGGAAAGACATACAAGGGCTGTTTATTTTGTTGTTAGGCAGAACAAGGACTGTTGGATACAGATTGGTTAAGTTAGTTTTGAGCAGCTTTAAGTGGGTTTGCATGAAGCTAAGCAGTGCTAACATATGATTAAATGAAAATGCACTTACACCATGTAAGGTTTGCTTATCATTGCGCAAATCTGCTTAGTATTTACATTTAAGCAATGCTTATACCTGCTAAGCATAGCTCAGCCCTAGTAACCAGTGATCACATTCCAGTCAGATAAAATAGCAGGATAATGACATCTTTAATAAGTATATTTAATTCCATGTACATAACATGCTTTCTATGTGCTGTTATTACAGTAGCAAGAGGTGTGAGTATACTGTATGGGACACCTGAGTATACATCGCTAGTGCAACAATCTTTTCTCTTTGTACGTGTTTAATACATGGGTAATATCTCAGGTTATATGCAGTCATACTTGCATGTATTGTATCATTACACTACTACTTTTAACAGTGCTTTTCCAAGTAAGAGTAGATTGCAGATTGTAGTACTGAAACCATACACCTTGCATACAAAGCTGGACTCTGAATACTGACTATCATGTTCTTGGTGTGTGAGCTGCATGTTAAGCATCTGCTACTGGATATTGATCTGATATGTGGATATTAACTGTAGACTACTATGTGTTTACGACATGTCATTGAGGGCTGCTGTCATGTAGTAATGGCATACCTATCAGTGCCAGATGTCTATCTGTCAAAACATTCATCCTAATGAATAACCTGTTGGCTTGCTGATTTCTGTCTGTCCTCTGTACAGATGTGCAGATGTCAGGTATCCATCTTGGCTGCTTACAGGCAATCTATGATTGACTGACACCGACATGTCTGCCCTGCTGTGTTATGAATGTCACAGCTAGGAAACCCCACCCTGTATGCACAACATGCAATGGATACCTCAGCCAGATTACCACAGTCAACAGAACATGCTTGGGTACAGGTCTTTAACCAAGACACTAGCCATGTTATGTAATATATGTTGCATACATGTCAATTGCAGCACCTTACTGGCCCTCTGCAAGAGAAAACCAGGTGATTGGATGTTGAATTTAACTGTCACCCTGGGGATCACTCAAGTGGCATCAGTTGATTGATGGCCTGCTGACAAATGTCAGCTGCCATGATACCAGTGTACCCACATGCACTACTCTTCTCATCTCTCCATGGACATATGCCTGGTACACAGCTAAGATCACCTGCACCTATGGACCCCAGTACTGACAAATGTGTCAGTGTGCTTTACTAAGAATAATAGTTTCTGTGTGTTTGTAACTTGTAGTTGACAATACCCTGAGGGCCTTCTCACCCACTACACCCCCCAATACTCTGAAATGGCTGATGCTGTAACTGACATTAAATATGCCTTGTTACACTCTTCACCATATGGGCAACCCAGAGCTTGCAGTACCAGCATAACACTGTTCTACAAATGGGTAGATAGGAGTGGGTTACCCTCTGAGTCCTGACAAGTGTGTGTGTATGTGTGCAAGTGTTTATATCTGTAGGAGACAGCATTCCAAGGCCACATTCTCCAAATACAATAAACCTTGCCATACATTATAAGGAATAGTGATATTGCTGACATTAGGAGAGCGATGACAAACCCTCACCCTACTATCTCTGTAGCATGTGCAATAAATGCATATCCCTGTAGTAGCACTGATTAGATAGACAAGGGGTTGTATTGCAGTCCTGGTCAATGTGTGGTTGTGGGTATGTCAGAGCATTATCATGGGTTTCAGTGAATACAATATCCAATGTGAGATGTGGGTGCTGGGTATACTGTCTTTACACTATGGTACACCCAGTACATGTCCCAAGGTCACCATCAACCATACAGGTAACTGATTACACTATCCAGCCCAATGCTGGACGTGTGCAAATTCTCTGTAACAGAATGGACTCACTGACAAGGTAGTTAGCACTGCTAAACCTATGTCTGTCAGATGTGTCTATGACTGTTATGTGTTTGTCCAGTATAACCCCCATTACCATACTGTACAAGGCCTGGTGATGTTCTTCACTTAACAAGAAACTCAGGACACACCTCATCCTAAAATCTCTGTGGTGTGTGCAATTAAAGCCAAACACATTAGTAGCAATAAGTCCCTAGGTAGGGGTTCTACTCTCAGTGTTACCAAGTAAGTGTGTGTGTATGTGAAGTGATCTACTTCAGTTTGCAGAAAATACATGTCCCAGGAGATCATTTGTCTGAGAACTAACTGGCAAAAGCTAACATTTCAAAATAATAATCTTGTGGAAATTCATTCCATCAAAACTAGTTGTGGATGTGTAAATTCCCTCTTCCCCACTGTACAGCTGCACAGCAATACTGGAGTTGGTATATATAGTTGGGTGTGGTTGTTGTGGGCACAGCCACCCTCATTGTGGTTATTGTTGTGTGTATCCCCCCACTTAGTCTGCTGTTATAGTGTAGAGTTTATGTTAACAGGTTAAGTAGTCATTAATTACACTATGTGTGGTACTACAACACCCCACACCCTCCAAAGTGGGGGGCTGTGCCACCCACAACAGTACACCTATGTTTACCAACTCCAGGATTGCACTACATTGGGGAAGAGGACATATACTCTGCCAGTACCATTGTTAATGGCATTAAACTGGGAGACTGATTATTTACTAATGTGATGTTTGCCTATTTTGTCTTGGTGGAATTACATAGGCCAAACTGAGTTCACTGCAAAATTAAGCACATCCATGTGTACAGTCTTCTCTGTTTATTGCATAAACGCCAAAGTCTCTGTGCGCGAGTGTTATTCACAAGCATTTGGTGTGTGCCACCCAGTACACTTACCATTGTCCACTGTTAAAGAGCTGATGACATCAGCCACCATGCACTCACCTGTATACACCCCTCAGACCTATCAGCTATCTGGGACATGCAGTAGCTGTTATACAGACACATTAGTTGTGTTCAGCTGTACCCATTATATGACACAGTCAATGTGTCACCACAGTGCCATACCCCTTGTAGGAAAGGACAGCAGACCAACATCCTGCTGACACATATACACCTACAACACAAACTAAATACATTATGGAGACCACAATCAGTCACTGTTAATAACAGCTATAATGCATCATGGCTGGACAGCTACACACTCTGACATAGGTTCATAGGTTCATAGGTTCATACTAGGCTATCTGCCCTAGGGCATTTATAAGCCTAGCCAGAGTGTGTTTGGCTTTCGCCAGCCATTTTAAATGAATTTTGCTATGCCCTTTTTCGAGGTTAGTATACTGTGCCTCTGTCTAACAGAGACACAGAAGTGATACCCGGGGTAAACCTACGATCTCCCATCCACTCATCAAGATTCCTCTTGAAGAGAGTCAATGAGGGACTCTGCCTAACCTGGACTGGGATTTTATTCCAGAGTGAAGGGAGCCTCTGGGTTATGAATCTGTCCCTCCAGCATATCCTATTTATTTCAGTGCTGAGGTTCAAGTCTCTCGAGTGCGTAGATCGATGGGATTTGGATTTTCTGAGGTGCAGCATGTCCATTAATTCCAGGTTGGACATGGCTTTATACGTCAGGCACAGATTGCCTCTGAGCAGGTGGTATGCCACTGAGTAGAGCTGTAGTTTCTTTATCCGGGCAGCATATGGCATCTGTTTGAGCCCTTTGATCCTCTTGATGAGGTACTTTTGGGGTCTTTCCAGTTGCTGCAGGTGTCTGGTAAGGTACATCCCAAAAGGGGCATTGTACTCAATTATGGGCCTGATGAGGGATGAGTAAAGAGGTACAATGACCTCCCCTGATCTAGATGTGAATCCCTTCATGATTAGGTGGGCTATATAAAATGTTTTTCTATCCACTTTGGCCACGTGGTTTTCAAATGAGAGATTGCTATCAACTTGGGTATCCAGGTCCCTAATTACTTCTTCCGTACTTAATGGATTACCACCTATGTGGTAATTTGTGGGCACTTTGTTTTTGCCAAAGGGGATGACTATACACTTTTTGGCGTTTAGCTTGAGACCATGGCTCTGGCACCAGTTGTCTGTTTCTATGAGGCCATTTTGTAGGATGCTTGTGTCGGCTGGAGAGTTGATTATGGTACCTAGTTTGCAGTCATCTGCGAACTTGGTCAGCCACAGTCCTTCCATGTTGGCCTGTACCTCCAAGAAATATATACCGAACAATTGAGGTCCCATGACTGAGCCTTATGGGATGCCACTTGTAATTGGTTTGGAGTCTGACATGGCTCCAGCAATTCTAACCATGTGGGTTCTGTCCTTGAGCCAGTTTGCAACCCATCTAGTGAGATAGGGGTTTATATTTAAGCTGGTGAGCTTATCTATAATACCCGAGTGGGGTATTGTATCGAAAGCTTTTGCGAGGTCCAGGTAGGTTGTGTGGACCACCTTCCCCTTGTCAATGGCCTTGGTGGCTGTTTCAAAGAAATTGACCAGGTTTAAGAGGCAGGATCTGCCCTTAACAAAGCCGAACTGGGTAGGATCCAGTGTCTGTAGGTCCCCAATATCTTTATTTATGAGGTCCATGATGATCCTTTCCATAGCTTTGCAGACCAAGCTAGTCAGGCTTATGGGGCGATAGTTCCCAGGATCCGTTGAAGCACCACCTTTGTGAAGAGGGACCACTGTTGCTGTATGCCACTCTTTGGGTACATATCCTGTAGTAAGGCTGAGATTGAACAGTAGTTTTATGTTTGGGTTTAGCTCTTCTTGGAGTTCATCTAGGACGCAGCCCAGGACACCGTCTGGCCCCATTGATGCTGTGTTTTTTGCTTTGGAGAGGGCAGCTCTTACCTGAGCATCTGAGATGTCAGGGGGACAGCACTCTGCTGGGACAGATATTTGCCCTTTTGGTGGGGGGGGGGAGAAGTTTGCGCTGAACCTGTCAACTAGGATGTTGGCAATGTCTGTGGGTTTGGTGTATTTTTTGTCATTTTGGACTAATTCTGAGCATATCTGGGAATTCCCACCCAGGTTCCTAACATAACTAAAGAAAGCCTTGTGATTATCCTTAGTGTCCTGTGCAATTTTTCTCTTGAAGCTGGCCTTAGACGATTTTATGAGTGCCCGTAGTTTTTTGCTAATACTGATCAGAGATGCCTTCCCTTTTTGGGATTTTGCTCTATCATGTAGTAGCTTCGTCCTTCTATTGTATAGTTTGTTTATGGCTGGGGTCCACCAGACAGGACGCCTGCCTTTGGAGGATTGGGTCTTGGTTTTATTTGGGATTGCATGATCCATGCCTTCCTGAAGGTGTTCATAGAATGCGTTTATAAAGGATTCTACGGTCTGGGCCATATTTTCCACAGGCCCGGGGGCTTTGAAGGATTCCACCTCAGTTTTGAGGAGTGTGAAATTTGTTTTAGAGAAGTTTTTCACTGTGGTTTTCTGGGCAGGGGGTGGAGTCGGGATGTGAATATCCAGTGAGATTAGTTTATGGTCTGATCTTACCAGTGAGGGTTACACTTCTGGTCTGGAGCACAGAGCCCCCATGTTGGTGATGATCAGGTCCAGTATGTTTTCCCCTCTTGTGGGAGTGGTAACAAGTTGTTCCATAGCATTTGAGTTTATAAATTCTAGGAACCTTTGGGCTAGGGTGTTGGAGCTAGAGTAATGCTCCCAGTCTATGTTTGGGTAGTTGAAGTCACCCAATATAATGGTGTTTGGAGAGACCTTCATATTTTCAGTGTTCTCAGGAAGGCCAAGTGGGGTTCCTGGGTTTGGGAGGGTGGTCTGTAGCAGGCTATAAACTGGAAGGCAGTTTTACCCACTGTTAGTTGCACATGGATAGTCTCTGATGCTTCATGCTGTGCCACCAACCTGGAGGTGTGGGTATCTTTGACGAATATTGATACTCCCCCTCCTTTTGTGGTTCGGTCCAAGTTTTGGGGCCGAAAAGCATGGTATGTGGTATAACCTGGTAGTGCTGGGGTGCTCTCTGGAGCCTTGAACCAGGTTTCTGTTACTGTACAGATATCGATGTTCTCCATGCTAAGGAGAGTTTTGAGTGTGTGCATCTTGAGGTTTAGACTTCTGGCGTTGAGTAGCATTACTCTTAGTTTCTTATTCCTTGTGATACCTCTGGAGGTGGGTTTGTCTTTTGAGCCTTGCCTAAAAAAGGCACTATGTAGGTGGCAAGAGCCTTTGCCAATATCCGAAAGCCCAGGGGTGACAGGTGCAAGCCGTCCCTAGTGAAGCATCGTGGCTTGTCGAGCATGTCCTCCCAGGCTGACAGGCATTGGATCCCCTTTGAATGATACCAATACCTAAGCCAATTGTTGAAATTGATCATCTTGTCTTCATATTGTGGCATCATTCTTGGTGAGGGTAAGATGCTTCTCAAGCTCAGGGTCATACCGGCCTGGGCTACATGCTCAGAGAGCTCCTCTATGTCTCTTTTCATGTAGTTCAGGGAGGTACGTCTCAGGTCATTCACACCAGCATGGACAATGACTGAGTCATATTTGTACTTGCCTTGGAGTGACCTGAGTGCTTGTGTTATGTGGCGGATCCTAGCACCCGACAGGCAGCTCACCGTGACCTTCTCCTTGTTCAGCCTGGTGGCCGGACGTCAGTGGCCTGATGATAGAGTCACCTATTACAAGTATCAGGTGTGTTGTTTAGCCTTAAGGGCTGTGACTGTTACACACTGGCTTTGTGAGCTATGTGTTGCACGTGTTTTGTTTTGGGGTAGAGCGGTTGCATGGGTGTCTACTTTGGAGGTCTCTGCTGCTTAGGCAGATTTTTATTTAGAGCCTCCGAGTATGTTTTTTGTTTATGTGTTTGGTTTGCTGTCGTGCTAGGTCTATGTGAGACTGGTATTGTAGTGACTGTGGTTTCCTTCTCCTCCTGACTGGTTACGCCAGTACTGAGTTGAGAGATCTTAGCCTCCAGTTTGGCTATATGTTTGCATCTCTCGCATGTGTTGGAATTTGTTGGGAGGAGGAGAGGGTTGTCTGTGTACATGAGGCAGTTGTAACATTGCCTCAAGATTCCCAGATTCACCAGCTGGACCGGAGAGGAGATTGACAACTGACCTTTGGACATGCTAGAATAGTATTGGGAATTCCTTTATAATTGAAAAAAGGGCCAATGGGGAACAAGGTACTCAAGGGGAGTTTGTGAGGGTGTAGTGCTTTTAATTTTTTAGTGCTGACTTATATAATTACTTTATTGAGCAAGTATCAGGATTTAGAGTAGGAATAGGGTGTTTATTATGAGAACTAGATCAGTTCTAAAGGAAAAAGTGAAGAGCAGACTTTGTGGAGCCGAGAATGGTTTAAACCCAATTGGCAGACTGCCTGATGCTGCGCTATCGCATGACATTAAACATTCCAGCTGAAAACATGTTAAACAGCATAACATTGCTAAACCTTAGTACATTCATCCTGTGCATCAGAACCATATTAGCATGTCCCTGCAGTGATGGTATGGATGACAGGGATGTGGCACAGGTATAATCATATGCACAGGGTATGTTCTAGGTTTGCCAGAGACCTACGCTGAGCCATTTGGTTGACATCATGCGTGTGAGTTAGGAGGTTATTTATCAATTGGGCTGTGCAGATGTGGTATGTGTAAGTATGGAGGTGCCCTAGCTGTGTTGGTGATGTGTGTGCATATGTATGCACAGTTCTGCCATGTGGCTGCTCTTTGCAGGGGTTTGTTGGACAGCTGCAGACCATACATGGCAGAGTGTACAGTTCACTGTGTCCAGCTATTGACAAGGGAACTGTGCCTGCCAGGGATTCCATGGGCACTACAAAGTAGAAGCCCAAATATGTTACTCTCTCCTGATGATGATAAATGTCTGCTGGATCCACATCCCTGTTGGGACCTGCCAGGACCATGTACACGTGGCCTGCTGCATTGTGGTGTGGACAGCACCCCCCTGCGGTGCTGGTGCTGGTACTACCACTATAGGAGCAGCTGTGACTTGTTGCATGTCCATGTAGACCTAAACCTGTTGGTGATGCTGACCTATGTCCATGTGGCTGATGCACTACTCACACCATATGCTCTAACACAGACACCACATGGTCAAGGATTCCCACCATCTCACCCAACCGTCTATCCAGGACCTCTGCAAACTAACAGTGGACACCTGCAAGATCACGGATGTTGTCAAGTACAGCAGAATGAGTAGCCCTCTGGAGCCTCAGACTCTGTCTGGTGTAACATTCTATACATGCCTGTGCCTCCATGATGGCCCAAAACATGCATCTGGTGACACCTGTTGTGGCACTTCTGCCAGGGGCATGATGGCCAGCAGCCCTCCTATGAGCACCCCTGTACATCTGCCTATGTGGTACCTCACTTCTCATCCAGCTATGGCTGCTGTGTACAGATACACTTGCTATAATCCCCACACTGTCCTGTCCCATGCCACCACCTGCCAACTGTCCCTCATCTATGGCCACTGGTGATGGGATATGTATAGGCATTGTGACTGTGTGCAGGGATGGGTGGATAAAAGTGGGATGTCAACCGCTGGCACAGCTTCAGCCCCTGACAACCCTGCCTGTGCCACACCATACCTATCATCATTGTCAGAGTCTGTATGGACACTAACATCAGTTTGCCTGCAGGAGGGACCCTGACCCACCTCACCCCCTGTGAGTGGAAAACAAAAAATGTAATTTAAGATCTGTATGTTATTGCTTACCTATACACACACACACTCACACACGCACACACACACACACACACACACACACACACACACACACACACACACACACACACACACACACACACACACACACACACACTTACAGGTGAGGTGGCACAAAGATGTTACACAGACCTCTCATTACCCAACAGTCAATATGCATGACATATGGGACTCAACAGCATGCACTGCAGCTATACTCAATCCCTGTTACCAACATTATACATCTCTGTGATGCATGAGTTGTGTTAGTAGGTGATGCCTCTTCCCCTGGAACACACTGCACCCATGTACACAGTATTGCTGTATAACTGTACAGCACCCTAGCATGTACTGTGAACCATACCTCACGAGTGTACACACTATTGCTGAATGTGTATATGTGTGGCAGTTATGTTTGCTCTGATGCTCACAGCCCCTTTATGTTTGTGTGACACATACCTGGGATGATATGAGGACTGATGTCAATAGTTAATGCCTGACCTGTGATTTGCAGATCTCATCTTCAGTAGTGCATATATGAGCAATAAAATCTGATTACACTGACAACCTTCAAAGCTTACTGTGGATATGAGGAGTGTACAAACCCTTGTTGACATGCCAGCCTTTTCCATGATATGCAATGGGGCCACAATACTGCGCATGTTAACATTGCACACACACCTATGTGACATATGACGTGTGCAGTCAAATGCAGTATCAAACAAATGTGTTAGTCATGCAGATACTTATTGAGATGCATACAATATATGCATTGCATAAGTGTGCACACCCTTAACACAATGGTTTGTTGCAGCACCTGTTAAGTGATCTACAACAGTCACTATTCCTGGAAGGGGTATACTAGCATGGCCCATCTTCACTTGCCATTATTTGGTCACTCCACCCTACAAATGTCCCACAACTCTGCCGGATTGCAAGGTCAGCTCATGTGCACAGCCCTTGGAGGTCACACAGTGCATTCACTATTCTGTGGAGTCAGGGTTATGTCTGGCACAATTCATGACCTTGACTGTGTTCAGATACAGACATTCTTAGCGAGCTTTGAATGTAGCTTCAGTTCACTGCTGTGTTTCAGGATGACACCCCTCCCCATCCTCAACCTTATTGCAGATGGTTGACAACTATGGGCCACACGAGTGTCATTTTGCAGTGTTCCAAATTCAGAACACCATGTCTACCAGCCTAGTTCCTGCTAATGAAGAGCAAACCTAAAGGTGTACACTGGTATCAGCAAGGTAAAAAATGGGGATGGTGGTCCTGAGGTGGAGTGGTATTGCTTGTGCACCACATGTATCTTTATTAATACTGTCTGTAGGTTTCATCTTTGGTCTCAGTACACCATTACACATTGCAGATTATGCCATTGGGAGACTTGATGTTATGCATATGCTACCTGTAGAGATCCCTGGAAGATGTTTCCTGTGGAACAACTCTTCCATCTTCCATCTGATTACCCTAACCCATAGGCCACACTTATGTAGATTTCAGGTGATTGTTGACACAGTTACTGCACAGGCAGTACTTGCTAGACATTCCTGCAAGTCCCTCAGTGTTGCTGCATGTTTCTAGGCAGTCTCCATGACCAGTTTGCAACATGTCTTGTCATCCATCTTGGATGGGCATCTGTTTACTTTCTACATTAATGTTGTCCCATACTTCATACACACATGCATGGTTTTCTGCACTGTTTGCCATGGTATATGCAATGGTGAGGAAAGGCTACTTCTCCCACTCCTGAGTGTTACTTTTCAGATATGGGATCCATTCCATGGTTTGTAAGATGTGTACAAGCCACAGCTCCCTCTGTTGCAGGTGAGTGGGCAAATGTCATGGACATACTTCCTGGATAGCAGACCATTACTTGGTGTGAAATTGAGGCCCTGTACTTGATGGAAGGTGTGTACTCAAGAAGAGTGAATGCTGTCAGTACCTCAAAACCTGCTTCCACAATATGTTATTTGGAGGGTGTGCACACATATGCTTAGTAATGTTATACCGAGGAGTTTGGTATAACTATTACATGCCTGTAAAGATGTCTGATGTCTGCTTCACAAGATCCTTTCAAAAGCTGGAGAGAAGGGGTGGATGGGGGTTATACACACTCCATTCAGTTTGAGAGAATCATGTGGCAAGGCAGCTTCATTGCTAAACAGTAACGCTTGAAATTTAACTTTTTAGGACAAAGCATTTTAGTTCAATAAAGTTCCTTGGATATGTCACCCATTTTACTAGGGACAAATGTGTGTAACCAAAAGGGAAAGTAACTCAACTAATTCCTCCCTTAGTTCCAAGTCTGTAGGTGTAAATAGTGAAGTCCCCTTCTACGGTGAAAGTAGATCAGTTGCATATGCACCTGGCTCTTTGTGATTGCTGTCCTCATTTATCTGGGAAAGACTGATCGCAGACTTAGGGACCCGTGTCTATATGAGCATATGTATGCAATTAGAAAAACTCTAATGACGTTAACGCTGCTGGCCTAAACACATTGCCAACCACCCCTGAATTTTTCTGGATTTATGTCATAGATCAAGTGACCAATAACGGCGGGGAGGTAATAACTCTACTCTTTAGAATGCGTGGTTGAACTGGAGTGGCAACTGCGTTCGAGGCGCATTTTGCTACCCCGGGTTTAAAGCGAAAACTGTAACATCTCAGCAGTACTCAAATTGAGGAGCTATTTAAAGGTAGTAATTTCCCTTTGTAGATATTCCTTACTTTCATGCATACATAAGATTCTTTTTGAAAATATACAAAATTTTTTTGTTTCTGACTTCAATGTGACGTCGCCTTTGTTGTAGCACTTATGTGTTAAATATTGCCTAGATTTTAGTTATTATTATTTGTTTATACAATAATATCTTTAAAAGATACATACAGTTGCTCATTATGGTTCATACTTATAATGGATTACCTTTACTTTTTACTAAGATTTAATCCATTACCTGCATATTATACTTTACTTTTTTATGAGTTGCTATTTGAATGACTTTTTATGTTGAATTTTTTACGCTTTTAACGTTATGATTTCTTCACATATTTTAAAAATTTTTTAAATATGTCATTTTAAATTTATGTTTATTTCTTTGTTGGTAACATTCCACACTTTGAAATGCTTATTACTAACATGAATTAATGTTTGCATTTTCTCTTTGAGGAACAAGTTGTTCTTGTGAAGGCTTCTATGTTTACCAATTACTACACAATGAGTTTCACCTCTATCATGTTGTCATTTTCCCCCTTTTGCTTTGTATAAAAGGGGCGCAGCACTTTACCCTCATTGTTGGTTAATTTGTTGTTTCTCTGAGGAAGCTGCACCTTCAGTCGTGCGCGTGCTTTGTGATAAATAAATTCGTTAAGACTACCTGTACTTGTTGTTGCTGAGCTACAAGGGCTCCGTGGTACGTTTTTGGATTCAGTTGTTCTTGTCTTTTGCATTTGCCTGTTTGTTTCATGGCCAGCCAGGGGCCCTGTTAGTCCCAGCAGCTACCTCGTCTCTCTTAATTCTGGAGTGAAGGAAGCAGTTCTAATCCCGCTACTTGATGTGCCTGCCTTGCTGATTTCATTTAATAGTCGAAGGACTCCTGATAAGAAAGCAATACCCAGCTTTTGACTTACTGGAAGGTATTAATGGCAACAGGAACCGCCAGGTAGCTTCTATACCTTTTATCTACTCAAGGCTCTTCAGCCACTAATACTACACAGGCGAACTCTGGTTTCTATCACACTGCAGGACAACCTTTTCACTCTGCAATGAACATAATGCACCACCGCCCTTCTGCATCTACATCTGCTGGCCTTGTCAACAGTGGTACAAGATTGAGGCAACTACAGGTACTTTTCCTAATGGTATTCCTGCCCTTTATTAGGTGCAGAACTTGTTAACAGTAGTGGAGAACATTCAGTTAATTACAATACAACTAACTCTGCCTGGCCCACTGGGCCTGCAACTTCTTCTTTACGTATAGCTGCAGCTGTTAACACTGGCTCTTTTTCAGGCCAGACTGACAATGTGAATGCTCCATTCATTTTCTTTCTGAATGGATGACAAATACTGACAACTTTGTTTTTCTAACCCTATGGAAAGTACAGCTGATCAGCATGATACCATTTCAAGTAATGAGTCACTGTCCAATAAATTAAAGATCTTTGACAGTAAAATTCTACCAGGAAACTTAAAAGTTACAGCTTGAGATTGGTTACTTTAACCAGTGCATTCATGAGAAACTTTGTTCCAAAAGGTCTATATAAAATCGTAGTACTTTTTTCTCCTTCAGGCTTAATCAACAACAACATTTCCTTTGTGACTTAAAGACTTATTTCAAAAGCAAGAGTTTAGATCTGTTACAGCTTATTGTGAAACATTATAACCAACATGTTTGTGTTCTCCTGAAGGAGATTGATGTTTTTAGACAAGGAGATTAAAGCAGACTTGAATTTTGTAAAGGTACAGGTTCGACTATGACCCGTACCCTTTCTATATAATTAACTGCGCTTCTTGTCAAACTAAAGCTTAACAAAAATAAAAATTTTGAATAGTCAGAGACAGATTGAAACATCAGGATACAGCGTTACATATCTAAATTACAGGCTTCTGATCTCACAACACTACTACTAGTACCACAGGAACATCCCTAACCCCTGCACCCCACCCTGTCTCGGCCAGCCCTCACTTTCCACGAAGATGAGGTAGAGTGGGCAGGTAGGCCCTGAAACGCAGTGACTTGGGATTAAAGAAGGGTTTAAGAAGGGTAATCAAGGCAATAATAACACCAACACAAATAGGACCAATACTAACAAAACCAACAACAGTTTTTTAGGCAACACGCCGCAACCACCGACAGTTTCACAACAAGAGATAGAAGCGGGAAGAAGCTTCCCCTGGTCTCTCAGTTCTTGACTGTTAGGACTCTCATTTACTCTTACACAGCAGGTGTCTCTTCCTCCCTTCACCACGACTGCTGACCTTAACCCTTGTTTCCACATCAAGGTCCAAGAATTATACTTAACCGTAAAGGACTTCACTATTTACAATTTCACAGACTTGGAACTAAGGAGGAATTAGTTGAGTTACTTTCCTTGGTTACACATTTGTCCCTAGTAAATGGGTGACATATCCAAGGAACTTATTGAACTAAATGCTTTTGTCCGAAAGTTAAATTTCAAGTTACTGTTTAGCAATGAAGTTGCCTTGCCACATGATTCTCTCAAACTACCGAGTGTGTATAACCCCCCCATCCACCCTTCTCTCCAGCTTTTTGAAAGGATCTGTGAAGCAGACATCAGACATTCCTTTAAGGCATGTAATAGTTATACGAAACTCCTTGGTATAACATTACTAAAGAACAAGTCTCCTCTTAGATGAATTATGCCATTACCCAGTTCGAGTAGTCAAACCTGATAAAGGGGGTGGACTTGTAATTATGGACAATTCACTGTATAACGAAAAAATGCTCGATGTCCTTAACACACCTGCCTATTCCCCTTGCTTCTCTCAATGAAATACACTTGCCATAGTATGATGGCGTCTTCCGTGACTTGTTCTTGCAGGGTAAGATTGACATAGAAACTTACAATTACATCGACATCTCTATGCCAAAAATTCCAGTCATGTTTGGCATCCCCAAGGTCCATAAGGATGTCAATAATCCCCCCATGCGTGCGCTGGTTGATGGTAGATCATCTATGACATATCCCAGCGCCAGATTGGCGAACCAGACACTATCCTGTCTAAATACCTGAAGGACCTTCGGGTGTATGTAAAGACTCCTGGTCTTTTTAGACAACTCCAACAACATTCCGCTCGATCATGGGAATGATTTTCGCGGCATCGACGTTGTTGACTTATACACGTGCATTGCACACCAAGAAGCTGTCGAATGGATTTCCTCCTGCTTTTAGACTGTGGAGCACCACAGACTGAAATTGACTTGGTTACAGAAGTCTTGGACATAGTCCTTTCATGTAATTACTTCCTTTTTGATAAGGATTATTTTTACAGAAAAAAAAGAGGCGTGGCGATGGGCTCGCTTAGTGGGGCCTCAGTTGCCAACTTCTTTATGGGTTTTGGGAAAAGAACTTCCTTTTTCCAGTGAAAGGATGCAGACAGTGAAATTTTACACACGCTTACCTGGATGATATTTTCATCCTCTTCCATGGTAATGACACAGAAGCCGTAGACTTCTTACAGTTTCTAAATGGTACTACTGACTTCTTGAAATTCACTTCAATTTTTTCACCTGTAGAAATCGATTACCTCGATGTAAAGTTGAGAAAGGAAGGAACACCTACACATCTTGTGTTTACAGAAAGCCAACTTACTGTAATTCGTTCTTGCACTTCACAAGCCACCATCCCTTCAAACAAAAGAAATCTATTGTGAAGGGCCAAATGGTTAGGGCTGTTAGAATGTGTAGTGATTTTGACACCTTCCAGAACGAATGCACACTTTTGTGTAACATGTTCCTTAATAGGGGTTACCCGAGAATCATTGATGAAATTAGGCTTGAAGTTACAGCCAAAAGGATAAACGGGGTTTATAAACCTATCTTGCAAAGCCATGTACTACTTGACCTTAGTTCTAACAACACACTACTGTCACCCATTGAGTGTTCCCCCTCTCCTAATGACATCTCCCTGACCAACCATGCACGCGATTTTGCCATTAGCTACATCCATACATTTAGTCTCAACACTCAGACTACCACTGCATTGATTAAGAAAAACTGGCAATTTATCTTGGGAGTCCTGGCCTCTCTGAGAAATTAGGCCCCTGTCCTAATTTTGTCTTCAAGAGGAACAACAATCTTAAGGAACTTCTACAGAGGGACCTAACTAAAAAACCTTTAACAGGCACAGGGATGTACCCATGTGGTTTTTGCAACTGGTGTTACAAAAATGAAGGTAGGGCAGACCTACACTATAAGGGACAGGAAGTTTTAATCCAAGCTCCACTCAACTGTGAAAGTAGATCAGTTGTATACCTGGCTCTTTGTGATTGCTGTCCCTCATTTTATCTGGGAAAGACTGATGCAGACTAAGGGACCGTGTCTATGAGCATATGTATGCAATTAAGAAAAACTCTGACGTTAACGCTTTGGCTAAACACATTGCCAACCACCCTGGGCACTCTTTCTCGTTTATGGCCATAGATCAAGTGACCAATAACATCCGGGGAGGCCCAATAACTCTACTCTTAGAAGTACGTGAACTGGAGTGGCAACTGCGTTTAGACGCATTTTGCTACCGGGTTTAAGCGAAAACTGTAACATCTCAGCAGTACTCAAATTGAGGAGCTATTTAAGGTAGTACCCCCCTTTGTAGATATTCCTTACTTTCTTATGCATACATAAAGACTTTTTTTAAAATATACAAAATTTTTTTGTTTCTGACTTCATGTGACGTGCCTTTGTTGTAGCACCTCTCATGTTAAATATTGCCTAGATTTTAGTTATTATTGTTGCTTATACAATAATATCTTTAAAGTACACAGTTGCTCATTATGGTTCATACTTATAATGGATTACCATTACTTTTTTACTAAGATTTAATCCATTACTGCATATTATACTTACTTTTTTATGAGTTGCTATTTGAATGACTTTTTATGTTGAATTTTTACTTTAACGTTATGATTTCTTTCACATATTTTAAGAATTTTAAATATGTCATTTTAAATTTTATGTTTATTTCTTTGGTAACATTCCACACTTTGAAATGCTTATTACTAACATGAATTAATGTTTGCATTTTCTCTTTGAGGAACAAGTTGTTCTTGTGAAGGCTTCTACTTGTTTACCAATTACTACAATGAGTTTCACCTTATCATGTTGTCATTTCCCTTTTGCTTTGTATAAAAGGGGCGTGCACTTTTACCTCATTGTTAATTTGTTTTCTCTGATGTATCAGGTGTGTTGTTTAGCCTTAAGGGCTGTGACTGTTCGGCACACTGGCTTTGTGAGCTATGTGTTGCACGTGTTTTGTTTTGGGGTAGCGGTTGTTTGGGTGTCTACTTTGGAGGTCTCTGCTGCTTAGGCAGATTTTTATTTAGAGCCTCCGAGTATGTTTTTGTGTGTTTATGTGTTTGGTTTGCTGTCGTGGTAGGTCTATGTGAGACTGGAATTGTAGTGACTGTGGTTTCCTTCTCCTCCTGACTGGTTACGCCAGTACTGAGTTGAGAGAACTTAGCCTCCAGTTTGGCTATATGTTTGCATCTCTCACATGTGTTGGAATTTGTTGGGAGGAGGAGAGGGTTGTCTGTGTACATGAGGCAGTTGTAACATTGCCTCAAGATTCCCAGATTCACCAGCTGGACCGGAGAGGAGATTGACAACTGACCTTTGGACATGCTAGAATAGTATTGGGAATTCCTTTATAATTGAAAAAAAGGGCCAATGAGGAACAAGGTACTCAAGGGGAGTTTGTGAGGGTGTAGT
Organism: Protopterus annectens; assembly: GCF_019279795.1. NCBI lineage: Eukaryota > Metazoa > Chordata > Ceratodontiformes > Protopteridae > Protopterus > Protopterus annectens. The sequence continues at coordinate 469,505,511 of NC_056728.1, forward strand.
GCTTTTAATTTTTTAGTGCTGACTTATATAATTGCTTTAGTGAGCAAGTATCAGGATTTAGAGTAGGAATAGGGTGTTTATTATGAGAACTAGATCAGTTCTAAAGGAAAAAGTGAAGAGCAGACTTTGTGGAGCCGAGAATGGTTTAAACCCAATTAAGTGGAGCTGCCCGATGCTGCGCTATGCGCAGCATTAAACATTCCAGCTGAAAACATGTTAAACAGCATAACATTGCTAAACCTTAGTACATTCATCCTGTGCATCAGAACCATATTAGCATGTCCCTGCAGTGATGGTATGGATGACAGGGATGTGGCACAGGTATAATCATATGCACAAGGTATGCTCTAGGTTTTCCAGAGACCTACGCTGAGCCATTTGGTTGACATCATGCGTGTGAGTTAGGAGGTTATTTATCAATTGGGCTGTGCAGATGTGGTATGTGTAAGTATGGAGGTGCCCTAGCTGTGTTGGTGATGTGTGTGCGTATGTATGCACAGTTCTGCCATGTGGCTGCTCTTTGCAGGGGTTTGTTGGACAGCTGCAGACCGTACATGGCAGAGTGTACAGTTCACTGTGTCCAGCTATTGACAAGGGAACTGTGCCTGCCAGGGATTCCATGGGCACTACAAAGTAGAAGCCCAAATATGTTACTCTCTCCTGATGATGAAAAATGTCTGCTGGATCCACATCCCTGTTGGGACCTGCCAGGACCATGTACACGTGGCCTGCTGCATTGTGGTGTGGAAAGCACCCCCCTGCGGTGCTGGTGCTGGTACTACCACTATAGGAGCAGCTGTGACTTGTTGCATGTCCATGTAGACCTAAACCTGTTGGTGATGCTGACCTATGTCCATGTGGCTGATGCACTACTCACACCATATGCTCTAACACAGACACCACATGGTCAAGGATTCCCACCATCTCACCCAACCGTCTATCCAGGACCTCTGCAAAATAACAGTGGACACCTGCAAGATCACGGATGTTGTCAAGTACAGCAGAATGAGTAGCTCTCTGGAGCCTCAGACTCTGTCTGGTGTAACATTCTATACATGCCTGTGCCTCAATGATGGCCCAAAACATGCATCTGGTGACACCTGTTGTGGCACTTCTGCCAGGGGCATGATGGCCAGCAGCCCTCCTATGAGCACCCCTGTACATCTGCCTATGTGGTACCTCACTTCTCATCCAGCTATGGCTGCTGTGTACAGATACACTTGCCATAATCCCCACACTGTCCTGTCCCATGCCACCACCTGCCAACTGTCCCTCATCTATGGCCACTGGTGATGGGATATGTATAGGCATTGTGACTGTGTGCAGGGATGGGTGGATAAAAGTGGGATGTCAACCGCTGGCACAGCTTCAGCCCCTGACAACCCTGCCTGTGCCACACCATACCTATCATCATTGTCAGAGTCTGTATGGACACTAACATCAGTTTGCCTGCAGGAGGGACCCTGACCCACCTCACCCCCTGTGAGTGGAAAACAAAAAATGTAATTTAAGATCTGTATGTTATTGCTTACCTATACACACACTCACACACGCACACACACACACACACACACACACACACACACACACACACACACACACACACACACACACACACACACACACACACTTACAGGTGAGGTGGCACAAAGACGTTACACAGACCTCTCATTACCCAACAGTCAATATGCATGACATATGGGACTCAACAGCATGCACTGCAGCTATACTCAATCCCTGTTACCAACATTATACATCTCTGTGATGCATGAGTTGTGTTAGTAGGTGATGCCTCTTCCCCTGGAACACACTGCACCCATGTACACAGTATTGCTGTATAACTGTACAGCACCCTAGCATGTACTGTGAACCATTCCTCACGAGTGTACACACTATTGCTGAATGTGTATATGTGTGGCAGTTATGTTTGCTCTGATGCTCACAGCCCCTTTATGTTTGTGTGACACATACCTGGGATGATATGAGGACCTGTGATTTGCAGATCTCATCTTCAGTAGTGCATATATGAGCAATAAAATCTGATTACACTGGCAACCTTCAAAGCTTACTGTGGATATGAGGAGTGTAACCACCCTTGTTGACATGCCAGCCTTTTCCATGATATGCAATGGGGCCACAATACTGCGCATGTTAACATTGCACACACACCTATGTGACATATGATGTGTGCAGTCAAATGCAGTATCAAACAAATGTGTTAGTCATGCAGATGCTTATTGAGATGCATACAATATATGCATTGCATAAGTGTGCACACCCTTAACACAACGGTTTGTTGCAGCACCTGTTAAGTGAACTACAGCAGTCACTATTCCTGGAAGGGGTATACTAGCATGGCCCATCTTCACTTGCCATTATTTGGTCACTCCACCCTACAAATGTCCCACAACTCTGCCGGATTGCAAGGTCAGCTCATGTGCACAGCCCTTGGAGGTTACACAGTGCCTTCACTATTCTGTGGAGTCAGGGTTATGTCTGGCACAATTCATGACCTTGACTGTGTTCAGATACAGACATTCTTAGCGAGCTTTGGATGTAGCTTCAGTTCACTGCTGTTTTTCAGGATGACACCCCTCCCCATCCTCAACCTTATTGCAGATGGTTGACAACTATGGGCCACACGAGTGTCATTTTGCAGTGTTCCAAATTCAGAACACCATGTCTACCAGCCTAGTTCCTGCTAATGAACAGCAAACCTAAAGGTGTACACTGGTATCAGCAAGGTAAAAAATGGGGATGGTGGTCCTGAGGTGGAGTGTGGTATTGCTTGTGCACCACATGTATCTTTATTAATACTGTCTGTAGGTTTCATCTTTGGTCTCAGTACACCATTACACATTGCAGATTATGCCTTTGGGAGACTTGATGTTATGCATATGCTACCTGTAGAGATCCCTGGAAGATGTTTCCTGTGGAACAACTCTTCCATCTTCCATCTGATTACCCTAACCCATAGGCCACACTTATGTAGATTTCAGGTGATTGTTGACACAGTTACTGCACAGGCAGTACTTGCTAGACATTCCTGCAAGTCCCTCAGTGTTGCTGCATGTTTCTAGGCAGCCTCCATGACCAGTTTGCAACATGTCTTGTCATCCATCTTGGATGGGCATCTGTTTACTTTCTACATTAATGTTGTCCCATACTTCATACACACATGCATGATTTTCTGCACTGTTTGCCATGGTATATGCAATGGTGAGGAAAGGCTACTTCTCCCACTCCTGAGTGCTACTTTTCAGATATGGGATCCATTCCATGGTTTGTAAGATGTGTACAAGCCACAGCTCCCTCTGTTGCAGGTGAGTGGGCAAATGTCATGGACATACCTCCTGGATAGCAGACCATTACTTGGTGTGAAATTGAGGCCCTGTACTTGATGGAAGGTGTGTACTCAAGAAGAGTGAATGCTGTCAGTACCTCAAAAGCTGCTTCCACAATATGTTATTTGGAGGGTGTGCACACATATGCTTCCAGTGTTTGTTAAGGTATGTATTCCCCATATTTGTTGTCCTAACATAGGATTCTATATTACACATTCATTGCTCATGATAGGATCACATTGCAGATTGTAAAACATGTGGAATGTGGTATTGTGATTTGCCATTGTTTAGATCATTAACAGTTGCCATTGTAATAGTGGTGTATACACTGTTGTAGCCACTGTATAAGGGTAACGTTTCAGACATGTCCCTACTGTAGGCCATTTGTCCCACCATTATGTTCATCTCTGTCCACACATCTTGCACTGACCATTTATTAGGTATATTGCAGGACTATTACATACCCTTCAGATATGCCACCATGGTGACCACTGGGATGCAGTGCAGTTAACAGCAATAATAAGTGAATATGTACAGCATGCATTATGGGTAGGTGTGTTAAATGTGTGCATGGCAAATACCATGGCCATAACATGGCTGGTGTATTGGCAAACCTGAACAAAACAACTCCATACTCATGAGCTACAGGTTGCTGCCCCAGTTGTATACCAGAGGGAACTACACAGTTGTGTGAGAGACGTAATGTCAGTAGCTCCACCTGTGGCATTGGTACAGGGTTTGACAGCATTTATGTACATCAAAAGTACAAAGCCACAATACTAGAGATTATGCACATCTGTTCATTACTACACAGCAGCAAAAGACTATGTTATCTAACATATGCATGTAGATACTTTACAGATGAAGATGGATAAGCAACAGTGGTCTACTAATGTGCCCTGGGACCTTACCTGCATGCTCCTCATCTATTGAGTGGGTGGCACCCACCTCCACAATGCTATCTTCAGGTTCATGGCTTGCCTGGCAGGCAGGTGCCCCAAGGCCAGCGAGGAGCTCCTCAACATGTATCAGTGGGGGCTGGATGGCAGGACACCCACCTGTGGCTAGCTGTTCCCTCCTAACTGCAGCAGCATGCTGATGGGCATGGCAGATCAGATCTGTGCACCGATGTCTCACCTGTTCATAACTGTGATTATGCAGGCCAACATCATTTACCCTGTGGATGAGCTCGTTCTACTGGGCTATCCTCTCCTGCAGATCATGGGCCCTGTAGCCAAATAGGGTTCTGTGATATAGTATGATGAAGTTTATAATGACATCATTTTCCTGGGGTATATATGCAGGGAGCCTTTCGTGAGACATTGAACCTGGAAGACATAAACAGGAAAAACTTTATAACAAGAGAAGGAAGCTACTGCAAGACAGAGCAAAATCCCATAAAGGGAAGACATCCCTGATCAGCAATAGCAAAAAAAACGTTCGCTAATAAAATCATCAAAGGCCAACTTCGAGAGAAAAATCACTAAGGACACTAAAGATAATCACAAGGCCTTCTTCAGTTATGTTAGAACCTGGGTGGAAACCCTCAGATATGCGCAGAGTTAGTTCATAACGGCAAAAAATACACTGAACCCACAGATATTGCCAACATACTGGCAGACAGGTTCAGTGCAAATTTCTCCCCTCCATCTCCCCCAAAAGATGAAATAAATATCTCAGCTGAATGCAACCTCCCTGAAATCTCAGATGTCCAGGTGAGAGCTGCCCTCAGCAAATCTAAAAATACAGCATCCATGGGACCTGACGGTATCCCGGGTTGCGTGCTACGTGAACTCCTAGAGGAGCTAAACCCGCACATAAGAACGCTGTTTAATCTTAGCCTTGCTACAGGATACGTCCCTGAACACTGGCGTACAGCTACAGTGGTCCCACTCCACAAAGGTGGCACCTCTACAGACCCTGGAAACTACCGCCCCATAAGCTTGACCAGCCTGGTCTGCAAAGCTATGGAAAGGATCATTATGGAACTCATAAACAAAGACATCGATGACCTACAGACAATTGACCCTACCCAGTTATGCTTTGTAAAACGCAGATCCTGTCTTTTAAACATGGTGGACTTTTTTGAAACAGTCACTAGAGCCATCGATGAAGGCAAAGCAGTTCATACAGCCTACCTGGATCTGGCAAAAGCCTTCGACACAATACCCCACTCAGGCATCATAGACAAGCTCAACAGCTTAAATGTAAACCCATTTGTCACAAGATGGGTTGCAAACTGGCTAAAGGACAGAACCCACAAAGTCAGAATAGCTGGAGCTATGTCAGACTCTAAGCCAGTCACAAGTGGAGTCCCACAGGGCTCTGTCTTGGGACCCCTCTTGTTCGGCATTTATTTCTCAGATGTGCAGACAAACATAGGGGGGTTGTGGCTGACAAAGTTCGCAGATGACTGCAAACTAGGCGCCATAGTCAACACACCAGCTGACGCATGCATCCTCCAGAAGGGCCTCACAGAAACAGACGGCTGGTGCCAGAGTCATGGCCTTAAACTAAATGCCAAAAAATGTATAGTCATCCCCTTTGGAAAAAACAAAGTACCCACAAATTACCACATAGGTGGTAATCCATTAAGTACGGAAAAAGTAATCAGAGATCTGGGGACCCAAGTTGACAGTGACCTTCTACCTTGCCCGCCTTATCATGAAGGGATTCACATCCAGATCAAAGGATGTCATTGTACCCTTATATTCCTCCCTTATCAGGCCTATGATTGAGTACAAAGCCCCATTTGGTATGTACCTCACCCGGCACCTGCAGCAGCTGGAGAGACCCCAAAAGTACCTTAACAAGAGGATTAAGGGTTTCCAGCATATGTCATATGCTGCCAGACTGAAAAATCTCCAGCTCTATTCAGTAGCATACCGCCTGCTCAGAGGTGATCTGTGCCTTACGTACAAGGCCATGTCCAATTCAGAATTAATGAACATGCTCCACCTCAAAAAATCTAAATCCATCAGAGCCACATGAGCTAAAGATCTAAACCTCAGCACAAATATGAATAGGACATGCTGGAGGGACAGATTTATAACCCAGAGGCTTCCTGCACTCTGGAACAGGATACCTGTCCATGTTAGGCAGAGCCCCTAACTGACTCTCTTCAAGAGAAATCTGGACGAATGGATGGGTGATCGTAGGTTTACCCCGGGGGTCATCTCTGTGTCATTGCTAGATAGAGGCACAGTAAACTAAATTTAATTTAAATTGTACACTTTTGTATCATTACATGGGGTGGCGAAAGCCACATACACTTTGGCTAGGCTTATAAATGCCCTAGGGCAGATAGCCTAGTACTATACTATGAAACTATGAAACTATAAAAAGATCAATGGACATCATACTGAAGGATATAAAAGTTGTTAATTGACATCTCTCCCCCCACACCATATCTGCAACAATAATCTAAACACACAAATCAATGGGTATGTTTACACCAAACCTACTGTTGGGACATGTATCCTGTTGTTCAATAAATATTGAAATGTGTTTCAATTCATGTTCCATGTTGAAACACTATCATTGGTGGCCTGTTGCTATCAGTGTAATCTACATGCCGTTGTAATGCCCACTGTGGTTCCATATATGCATGTGTTCTGTTTGCTATGCAACTGTTCCAAATCTGGTGTTTTGGGTCAATGGGAATATCTATGCATGCTGTTATAACAAATCCTGAATTGTACTGACTATTACTAACCCACATATATTCTAAAACTGCAACACCATAGTATGTTTGGGAAGGCCGTTTCCAGCGGACCCACTTCTCCCACCTCATCTGGCCATGGCACTGGGCCCAGAGCACATCTGGGACCCACCCTAGCACCTCCTTGTCCGCTGGTCCTGCACCACCTTCAGGTGGAACTGTTCCAGGGGATGTGGCTTGTCCCCTCCGGGAGCGGGCATGCACAGGATCCTGTCACCTGAAGTCAGGTCCAGGGTCTGGTGTGTAGGGAGCTCCGCAGAGAATTGGGAGATCTGCTACACCAGCTTAAGGGATGCATGGCACAATTAGAGGCTCAGCCTGCCCCTCCTGCTAAGTCCCCAGCACAGCCACCTTCAGGGCTGTGAAGGTGTAGTGGTGACTGCCCATGGGTGGGGACCTCAGTCCCACTGTTTTCATTTGGGGGCTCATGGGCTTCTGATTTCCAAACACCCCTCCCCGGCCAAGGTGTTTACCCCACACTAGTGTCATATACCGACCCTGTATACTGTCTTGTCTGTGTTGTCTGTCTTCTGACCAAACTTACCTCCCGAAATATACCTAATATCCTTCCCCAACATCCCACTCTCACCTTAAAATAAAAGGGCAATCTGTTCCCAAAAATAATTTGGCACCATACATAACTGTCCATTTCGTACCGACTTACAACTGCTTAAAAGTGCCTTAATCACTCTGTATCCAACAGCCCTTGTTCTTCCTAGCAACAAAATAATCAGCCCTTGCAAGTCTTGAACCCAGAACACTGCACACCATAGACACAGCAATTTAGCACTAATCCATCTAAGCTGTAGATATGTGTGATGTTTTCTCAAACATATCATTCAGCACAGTCATTTAACAGTAGGGAAAATGTATTTATATATATATATATATATATATATATATATATATATATATATATATATATATATATATATATATATATATATATATATATATATATATATATATATATATATATATATATATATATATATATATATATATATATATATATATATATATATATATGTATATATACATATGATGTGCATTCGGATATCGGATCCACACTCTGAACCTCCTTCCTCCACAGCTGAACTGTTCTGCCTTGCTACAAAACAGAGCATCACATGTGGACAAAGCATAACATTAGGGGGGATATATAGGGAGAGATAGTAGATAAGCCTATTACAAACCTATGAAGTTTGTGCATGATACATTTCACTTTACCATGACTGTTATGAAGGTGGTGGGGTCTGAAACTCATTTGTCTGTCATCACTTCATTACTTCCACCTTCAGCTATTTCCCAGACTAACAGATGTTTGGAGGAACAGAACAAACACTATGATGGCTGAAATCTTGACATTCTGTGCAGATCTGCACAGTTGACAGGTATGGCTCACTGCCCACAGGGCCAGATGCTATGCCATTAGCAGTTGTTCAGCAGGACATCAGTACAGCAAGTCTTGATGGCACATAGAAATCTTTCAGAATCATCTATCCCATTCTTACAGACCAAGTACTACATTCAATTACATGCTGACATGTTTCACTTACCTCTTTTATTATCATGCTCTCTTCTGTGTTCCAGTTGATGTCTTCCTTGTTTGTTTTCTTTTTTTGCTTTTTTTGTTAGTTATTATTTTTGTTTTTCCTTTTTTGTATTATTTCTCTCTCTATCTCTCTCTCCACTATAGGGATTGAGCTGGTTTGAATAGGTTGCAGCGTGGCTTTTGTAGGTGATGCTCATGATCAGGTTCCCCACTTGCTAATTTAATGCAGGCAGCTGTGTAGTTTTTCCAATAGCCAATGTCATAGCAACCCACTACTATATATGACTACATCATGTTGGAGTTGTCCCTTTACCTTTCCTGTATGGAAGACATTCTTCCTGTGTGAGGGCAGACGTGTTACAGACAGCAGGTAGCAATATCTCTTACAACAGGATTTGTGGACACAGGCCAACTACATGCTTGTATAAGGTTCCAGACATATAGACAGTGTGTAACTATTGCTGTTATATGCATTGAATACTGCTAATTTACAGGGTTTGTGTGTACATACTAGTTTTGCATGGAATGCAGTCTGTCTGCATAGCTCTCAACAGTGGGTCTATCCACATGATGGCCAGAGGATTGGCTGTTATGTTTAGTCTGTTCCCCACACATCTTGTCCCTGACTTATCAATGGCATTCTCTCCATTGATTGCCATCAGTACATGGCAACATCCATTTGTGTTTCTGACTTCATATTCCTGAGTAAGGGTATGTTGCAACCAATCCTGTAACACCAGCAACTTTCACAGTGTATAACAACAATATTTCACATATGGCCCTGTGTTTCAGCCTCTGCCCTCCACTTATATACCAGGCTTTGTCTAGATTTCATGCAGTAAGAGGTTGATAGATATGGTCTATCATTATTCAGTTTTGACATTCTTGCTATCATTCCAGTGATGTTGTGGACTCCCACACAAATTGTGGGGTAGGGTCCATATATATGAGGACTACAGCTGGACAAAACATGTGTGACCCAGTACAGTCCAGAGGTCAGTCTATGGATAACACTATTATATGCCCTTGTAAAACATTTTATGGCGGAGAGATATTTTAACCTAGGCTGTTACAACATGTGAGGGATATCAGTGATAAGAAACATAATGGTATATGGCTGTACGTTTTCATACATTTCACCATGGGGACAGTGGTGTGCTACAGCTTACTGTCTTACACACAGTTCTGGTTGTCAGTGTGATAGTGACATTTTAAGTTAAGCATTGTTATGTAACAGATACATTTACATTGTGACAACTAATATTTTTCCCCCTAGAGGCTGAGTACAGAATGTAATTGGAGTCTGTTGAACTACATCTGTAATTAATTGTTGATTGATTCTTATCTTCAAGGGAAGTGTGTTTTTTACTCTTGTACTACTTGAAGGCTTTAGCCTAGACAATAAAGTATGTTATGTTTTGCAGATTACTGTAGCATATGTTTTGTTTGAGAGTTGCATTAATCAGTTATTATGTATTTCAAACAACTAAATGCTATAAGAAATGGCATAAACAACTAAAATAGTACACAAATAAACATTTCTATGTATGCAGACTGTGTGGTGTCCTGTCCTTTGCATTGTGTGTGGGTATATGTTTTATGCAATAATTCTCATTTGTTGGAAATAATCAGACACTGGCCATTTGAAAAGGTGGCAACTGTAGGAATAATGGCTGTTTGATATGCTGTGCACCCTCTAGATATGCTCTTTTTATATATATCTATAAGTATTTATATATATTTATATGTGTGTGTGTGTGTGTGTGTGTGTGTGTGTGTGTGTGTGTGTGTATATATATATATATATATATATATATATATATATATATATATATATATATATATGTACATATGTGTGTGTATATGTATCATTAGAATGTTTAGTGCTTCCACATTGTACATTCCCTACAGTAGACTGACTGTTCTGCATGATATGTTAGAGAAATCATCCCAACATCTTACAGCTGAGATACCTTACTGGTAACTTGTTGTGGCTATATTGTGCAGAGTCCTGGGTTCAAGGCTTGTAAGTGCTGGTTATTTTGTTGCAAGGCAGATCAGTTCAGCTGTGGAGGAAGGAATAATAGCAAAAATTACAAGAGATCCCTATTTTGGGCCCTTTCACTCCCATTAACAGTGCCTTTGGTCAGATGTTTTGCAGTGAGGGGTTCATAGTGTGTAGCCAATGTCCAAGTGCTATATATATATATATATATATATATATATATATATATATATATATATATATATATATATATAAAACACCATAAGGTTGAAACCTTATGTTTGAAGTTTCAGAACTTCGATAACATAACATAAAAAAAATAGAAAAAAAAAAGAAAAGTAAAGTAATAAACTCTTGCAAACAGAGGGGCAGGCCCCCCTGCACCCCCCCACCCCCTCGCTCTTTAAATATACCAACTCCAAGATCACAATACAGTTCATAAAGGAAAATGCAATCTCAGAGCTGGTATATTTAAAGAGTGGGGGTTGTGGGGTTGCAGGGGGGGCTTGCCCCCTACTTACAACAGTTATGTTATGTTTGTTGGTTTTTTTTTTGTTTTTTTTTTTCATTGTTCGAAATTATAAAACTTCGAACATACAAGTTCGATCTTGTAGTGTTCGAAGTTTTATAGTTTCGACAATGTAATAGGAACATATACAGACAATACATATATATATATATATATATATATATATATATATATATATATATATATATATATATACAGACAGACACACACACACACACACACACACATATATATATATATATATATATATATATATATAGACATATATGTATATATATGTATGTCTATATATATATATATATATATATATATATATATATATATATATATATATATATATATACATAATCTACATATATAAATACATGTTTGAGAAAACACCACACTTATCTGCACCTCAAATGGCTTAGTGGTAACTTGGTGTGCAGTGTCCTGGGTTCGTGACTTGCAAGGGCTGATTATTTTGCTGCTGGGCAGAACAAGGGCTGTTGGAGACAGAGTGATTAAGGCACTTTTAAGGAGTTGTATGTGAGTTTGCACGGGTTTGCGTGGCAGTAAGCAATGCTAACTTCTGGTTAAATATGCTGACAGACAGTCTGAAAGTGCTTAATCTGTGTAGGCACTGCTTAGTGCCATGCAAACAGGCTTAAACCCACATACTACTGCTTAAAAGTGCTTACTTCCACTTATCCCCATGCTAATTTCTTTAAAAGAAAAGAAAAATGGGGTGATAGAAAAGTGGTTAAAAAAGTAGGCACAAAGAGGGAAAGACAATAGGGAAAGTAGATAGGGATGTGCAGGACGGGTGTAGTGAAGGTCTATAGCTGTCCATTTCTTCTACAGCAACAGCTGTGCATATATACTGAATTTGGAGGTAGATTTTGAAACTCAAACCCCTGAGAGAGGGGTGAGGACAATAATAATGTGCTGTGAAGCCAATTAGACCAGATTACATGTGTCCAGTGGACAGGTGTACCAAATGGACAGCTATGTATGGAGCAAAATTTTTTTTGGGAATAGATTGCCCTTTTTTTGTTTTAAGGTGAGACAGGGATGTTAGGGAAGGATAGTAGGTATATTTGGGGAGGTAGGTTGGGTAGGAAGACAGACAAGACAGACAAGACAGCATACAGGGGCAGTATATGACACATTTGGGGGGTAAACACCTTGGACAGGGAGGGGCGTTTGGAAATCGGAAGCCCATGAGCCCCCAAATGGAAACAGTGGGACTGAGGTCCCCTCCCATTGGCATTCTCCACTCCACCTTCACTGCTCCAAAGGTGGCTGTGCTGAGGGCTGAGCAGGAGGAGCAGGCTGACCTTCTAAATGTGCCACATGGCCCTTAAGCTGGTGTAGCAGATCTCCAAACTCCCTTTGGAGCTCGCTACACACCAGTCCCCGGACCTGATTTCAAGTGACAGGATCCTGTTTGAGCTCACTCCTGTGGGGGGACAAGCCCCATCCCCTGAGGTGGTTCCACCAAAACTTGGTCCAGGACCAGCAGACGAGGAGGTCCTGGGGTGGGTCCCAGATGTGCTGGGGACCTGTGCCATGGCCAGATGAGGTGGGAGATTTAGGTCCGCTGGGAATGGCCTTCCCAAACGTGCTGCAGTTTTAGAACATATGTGGGTTATTAATAGTCAACACAATCCAGGATTAGTTATAAAAGCATGCATAGATATTCTCATTAACTCAAAACACCAGATTTGGAAGAGTCGCATAGCAAACAGAACACACGCATATATGGAACCACAGTGGCAATTACAACTGCATGCATGTTACATTGATAGCAACAGGCCACCAATGATAGTATTTCAACATGGAACATTAATAGAAACACATTTCAATATTTGTTGAACAATAGAACATATGTCCCAACAGTAGGTTTGGTGTAAACATGCGCATTGATTTGTGTGTTTAGATTATTGTTGCAGATATGGTGGGGGGAGAGAGAGGATGTCATTTAACAGCTTATATATCCTTGCAGTACTCACAACTTTAATGATCATTGTTCTAATCATTACTCTACGGGTATTATTACAATACCCTATGGCCTTGGTTTGGGCAGTGGTATGTTTGTACACAGTGTATACTTCAACTGTCGTATAGCTAAATTCTACATCTCTTACCTGATAGACCTGTGGAGGGAATGTTTGTTAACACTACTTGACTGATTCTACACATATTCCCAGATTCCAAGTTAATATTATGCACACATCTCTCAATTTATTAATGCACACACTCTGCACATAGCTTGACAAAATGGGGGTGTAAATAGGGACATATTTTGAATATTACTCTCATAAACATGGAAAGTTGCTAGAGTGACAGGATTTGTTTTAATATACATTTTCTGAAAGTTTTGTGGTCTGAAACTCAAATGTATGTCATTATTTAGTGACTACAATTCTGATATCACCTCACTGATTTGCCAGGGGAACAGAGGAACAGGCAGAAATTATGAGTCAATTATCTGGACATTCTGCAAAAATCTGTAGAGCTGAGAGGTATGACTATGCATACAGCTTACTACCACTCACAGGATTCGAACCATAGCTGTGTCTGCTAAAAATAAAACAATTTAACTTTCAGCAGTGTGCTATTTGGATATTGCTGTCTATTTCTTCAGTATTTTTTAAGTATCTCTTGGTTATGCAATCTGATCTTGTACTTAAAACAGTGTTATACAGACATTCCTAGACATTTTTTATGTAGCACAGTGTGGGTAACAGTGGTTAACACATTACTATTCAGAGAATGCAACAATAAATGCTATACAATACCAGAGTAAACACAACCAGTCCAGGGTTTAGAACTTTATTGCTAGGCAGTTAATGTTTTATTTAAATATGACCTATATGGGACTATTACTCTCATATTGTCTGGTTTATTCAGTACAACCCATACACAGTTTTATACTGCCAGGTGACTTTCCACTACTTTATATTTATTTGGTAGGACTACTACAAGCAAGATTGTTACTCACCAGCCTCACGGCACAGCCTTTACAACCTACTAGCATGGGCTTCCTGATTCACGGCCTGCTCAGCTACAGCTGTAAGGGAAATAGAGAAATATTTAGGCATACCTATCCATCATATACACAGGCTGGACATTAGAAAACATTTATTGGCATGACTACTTGCACACTGCTGGGACATCACCCCTCTGCCTTGCTTCTTGGATCCTCTCATCCAACAGCTCCCTCTTTCTCTGCTTCAAGTTGGCATAGTGGTGCCAGACCTGCTCACCAGTCCAAGGGATACAAGTGGCACTGGTAAGATCACAGGCAAGATGGTCCCAGGCTTCTGCTTTATATTGGGAGCCTTGGTACTGGCCCTGCAGCAGTCTCTCATCATGGTTTTGTACCAGGAGTCCTAACATGACCATGGACTCCTGTATGCCTCAGAGCTGTGCATGGAAGCGCATGTCCTCACCAACTCTTGCCATACAGCCTACAATGGGAAGCTAAAACCAGTTATGAGCTCTATTCTCGCCTGTGAGGTTTAAATACTGCCAATTTCCTGCCCTTTGCCATGATTGGACAGTTCTGAATATGCTGAGCTAAGATAAGCTATGGGCAAACCTGCTTAGCTAAGATTGGCAGGGCTTAATGGGGCAGGTTCTGCACTGCTTAAAAATGGGCAAATCCAATTAGCTGGGCTACTCATTGCTTAGCACTCATATTTACATAATGCTTATACCTGGTAAGCAGAGCTGAGCAATGCTTAGCATTGCTTATTTTTTTTTATAGACTATCTGCTGTATGGGATTGATTCATCACTCATTACACATTATACGTTTGTTTACTGTCCCTGACATCCCCCAATGTGCATTCATTAAATTTTTCATGTGTGAGGGGTTTTACAACTTTATTAAACTGACACCTCACATGACCTACTAAAGTACTCTGGTTAACAAATATATGTTATTTAGTAGCTAATTATAAAAAAAAGTTATGTACTGCTTTCTCGTGTAAAATGCAAAGGGGTTACCGTGGGGATCGAACTGGGAATGGCTGTTTACAAAGTGTATGCTCTAACCAATACACTATTACAATACTGCTTATGCTGGCTGTCTCTTGCTATTTAACTTCTTATACTCACAGAACAGGCCACCAGCAAAATCCTAGTTTATTTAAGTGCTTTTCGTCAAGTTTCAGACTTCATCAGAATAAAGTCACATGATCAAAGCAACCATAAGTACACCATCCCAGTTAACCATTGGTCAATGTAATTACATAATTTCTTTAAAAACAAGGATTATACAAAGCTTAATAAAAGTTGTTAAAACTAAATGTTCTTCACAAAAAATAAAACATGATGAATAAAAAATAAAAATAGAACAAATATACCTATAGAAAAATACATAGATTTTAATTTTAAAACAGAACTCAAAGAAATTCTATCATTGAGGCCTGGTATTTGGTAGGCATTAGTTTTTGTCTGCCATGTCAATTCCTTAAATTCTAGCTATTCATCCATTGGTCCCTTTTGTTCCAAGGTCCACATGGTCTATGGCTCCAAACTTAAAAGTGTGTGTAGGACATGCACAAATGTGCTTGTACAAAGCACTGTTTATATTTTTATTCTTGATGTCATACAGGAGTAGATAAACCCTTTGCTTCAGTGCTCTATTGGTCTTACCAATATAGAAACTGTCACATAGATCACAAACTGTGACATACACCACCCCCTTTGAGTAACAAAAGTATTTCTTCCTAGGTTTTACCATTCCATAACCTGTGACTTTTAAGGCCTCACATTGAAACATGGCTGGACTCTGACTACATCTCCCACATTTATAGCTCCAACCCAGTGTAGGTGCACTAGAGTCTCTTTCTAATAGGCCCTTCAGACAAACTTCCTTCTTGTACACTATAGTGGGCTTGTTTCCCACTACTGAGTGAACTTCCTTATCAATAGTGAACATGTCCCATAATCTACATATAATATTCCTAATACCATAAAAGTCAATACTAAAAAGAAGAATGAAAGCTCTTGAGAAACAGTCCTGTCTCCCAGTCTGGGTTATTCCAGTGGGGTCATTCTTGTTGGACAATAAGCAAAAAAATATACTGGTTTCCCATTTCCTAATCACCTCATTCACAATATCCTGGACAAAATTGCCAGGGTAACTCCTTCTGGTCAACATGTCTTTTAACTTTACACACTCACTCAAAAAATCATCCAGTCCTGACACCATTCTAGCTAACCTAACATATTGGTCCTTAACTAGGGCTCTTTTTTGCTACACCAGGTGCCAGCTGTCAAAATGCAATAATGAGTTTCAATATGTTGGCTTCCTATACAAATGAGAAGTGAAAGAGTTGTTTGTATAATCTTTTTTGACTGTTACATCAAGAAAATTCAGTTGGTTGTTACCTCTACCCATGGTGAATTTTAGGAAGGAAGTGGTTTGATTAATATAAGTGAAGAACCTATCCAATTCCTCTTCACTTCCCTTCCAAAAAATCACCAGGTCATCAAGGTACTGCCCATATAGTGCCCAAGAGTCTTTGCAAGTTGAATTTAGAATTTCATTTGTGCATGTCCTACACACACCTTTAAGTTTGGAGCCATGATTATATGCTTGTAATATTCTGTTTAACTACAATGCCTTTGATACTAAACTAAATATCTTGTTTCTACTATTTTTCTCTCTCTCTTTTCCTCCTAAAACAATCCCAGCTCTCCAATCTGAGTGCACTGCTCTAGGACACAGAAACTAACAACCTGAAGAACAAGGACCCTGTCCAAACTCCCTTCAGTCTCCACAGTTGAGCAACCTATCCCTGTACTTTCTCAATAAAGGGAGCATTAAAATATGTATCTAAACTATCACGGCCAGTACAGCCTATAAGTTATTATTAGATGTAGGTGGCTATAAAACACTAGGCAGGAAAACCAGCAGCTTTACTCCCTCCCCACTCTGTAACCAGTCTAATCTACTTTTTCCACCATTTAAAGACATTCGGAACCAGTACTCCTTTTCTTGCATTAGAAACCTAAACTCCCTCCTTTTTTACCCCGTTTACAAAAAATTAATTTGGGCCACCAGGTGGCAGACTTGTCCCTTCCATGCCTTGAAGCTTTCTCCTGACCTGTACTACACCTTTGGTATATACTGTTTATCCACAGACTTGCTATTAAACTGTAGCCCATAACATCTATTTATTTTTATGGTTAGCTCTCACACACCCTCCAAATAGCTCTATTATCTACTTTTTTTAACTTTATTCCAGTATTTAGGGTTACCTACCTACTGTAATCCCTGCTTCAACCGATTGTTCTTTTCAGCTCCTTACCTCTCTTGTCTCTACCCGCTCCGTTCGCCCTGTGGACGCACTCCGCTCCCCTACCCTACCCCCAATTCCCACATACCCTTGCTACTCCTAAGCTTATATATCCTCACATCACCTTCTTCCTCTCCAATCCAATCACAATAGTCATCTTGTTAACATTCTACATACACCTGTCTCTAATCACCCCTAGTATAACTCCTCCCCTTTAAAGAGCACCAGTAAGCTTATTAGTCACTATGCAAACATGACCTTTCCAAATCCAACTAAGGCTCCTAATCATTGTCTTTCTCCTACTTTCTCTAACAGCAGCCTACCTGCTAACCTCATATGAACAGTCAAAATATTTACAGCTGAACTTCCCTAATGCACAAACAAGTACTATACCTCTAATTAACTCCCCAGAACACATAAATATAACATCTTTACTTAGCTATTTACCTGCTAAATATCACAGACTGACCCATTTCAAATACAACTATCTAAAACCTAAAAAAACTCTTCACCATTACTTTAACCTCCACAATCCCTTAAACAAATTATTACACCTCTCCTTACTAGATGGGGACATTCATCCTAACCCAGGACCAGGGTAAAAAACAAGCACAGAACCACAAATTTATGTTCCCTCTACCCCAAATATCCCATCTAAATTTCCATACTCACTCTATATAGCTCATCTCAATATTCACAGCATAAATAATAAAATTGTCCACCTCCATGCTCTCCTGGGTGTTCATTCCTTTGATATACTTTGTTTAACAGAAACATGGCTAAAACCCACTACACAAGATGTTGAAATTATTCCATCTGGGTACAACATATTGAGACAAGACCGCAAAGTAAAAAAGGAGGGGGTGTTGCTTTCCTCTATAAAGAAGGGCTGCAAATATCTATATTAGATCTTGGTTCCTCTTATGAAAACAATGCAGAAATCATTAGCACCAAACTTCAACTTAATCCCTGCAAATCCCTAAATATAATATGTAAATACTTGCCCCCTGGTAACAGCATCACCACTCTGGAAGGTATCCTTGCTGAACTCTCCACAAAAATTCCCCAAGAGACAATAATTCTTGGAGACTTTAATATAGACTGGAAGGACTGCTCTACTGAATCACCAACCTCCCATATTAACCTTACAAACAATTAACTCCCCAACCAGAATGAATAAACCCAATAACAAAAAATCCATCCTAGACTGGATTCTAATAAATAATCACCAACAACTCTATAATGTAGGGACCCTCCCTGATGATGTAAGTGACCATTATCTCACTTACATAATCAGACAAAGGTCGAGATCACACAACCCAACCATATATAAAACAATAAGAAGCAACAGAAACTTTAACCCCAATAACTTCCAAGCTGAACTAAAAGAATGTGATTGGTCACCTATAAAATACCTCTCACTTGACAAAGCAACAAACTACTTTTACTCAAAATTCTTGACAATCCGTATCCACCTTGCATTGAAGTGTTCTATCAAAATTAAATCTAAACCCACCCCATGGCTTACTAAGAAAACCAGGCAGAAAATCCAACAGAGAAATAGAGTTTGGGCACTATGGAGAACAACTAAAAACCCCGTAGACCAACAACAATTCAGGCAAAAAAGAAATGAGACTAAGAAAGCTATACTCAAAGATAAAAAAACTTTTACTTCCACCTTCAACAGACCAACCAAAATAATCCACAAAAGTTCTGGGCTAACATAAACAAACTACTTCAACCAGGCCAATCTGCAACACCACCCCCTATAGGATCAAATTCCGACAATCCAAAGCAAACTGCTAATGCTTTTAATACCTTCTTCACTGAGACCATCCAAACACTTGCTAATCAACTAACAGCTGATAGCTCTGCCCTTCCAACCAATACTACTAACTCTCTCCCAACTCTAAACCTGCAACCTGTTCCAACTTCCCTCATCTCCACCTCTTAAGTTAACTAAAACCTACTACCCCCTCAGCTGACCAGCTACCTGCTGAATACCTGAAAAGGCAGCCAAAGTCATAGCTTATCCTGTATCATTGCTGATAAATAGAATCATACAAGAAAGCACTATTCCCACCATCTGGAAAATCTCCTACATTATCCCCCTACACAAGGGGGGAAACTCCAGAGAATATTCTAACTATCGTCCCATAGCTCTACTTTCCCCATTAGCTAAAATAATGGAAAAGTGCATCCACAGACAGTTACTAGACCACCTACTCCAGAACAATTTACTGGTCAAATCTCAACATGGCTTCAGGCCTTTCCACAGTGCAACAACTGCACTCCTATCCTTAACTGACAGCATCAATAAAAACTACAATCTTCTCTCTTCAGCACTTTTCATCAACCTTTCAAAAGCATTCGACATGGTCAACCACCACTTACTGCTCAATATTCTAAAATCCTTCTCTCTGGACACAAAGACTATAAAATGGTTCCAGTCCTACCTTGATAATAGACAGCAGGCAGCACTATGGGACAACAACCTCTCTTCCTATCTCCCAGTTACCCTAGGTGTTCCCCAGGGCTTTATATTGGGCCCCCTCCTTTTCTCAATATTTATCAATGACCTTAACCTAGCTAATCCTTTAACTAACTGTGTACAATATGCAGACAATTCGACAATAATCTGCTCAGCTAAATCTCAATCCCAACTACAGACTCTAACTTAGACAATGTTCAATAAAACAGAAAATTGTTTTCTACAATGCTGCCTACTCTTGAACCCCCCAAAAAACAAACTCCTCCTCTTCACTCCTACCTGTAAATCACTCCCAATGAACTTTTCAGTCTTATCTAATAATGGTACACTCATATCTCCCTATCCAACAACTAAACGTTTAGGGGTAACCATTGATAACAACCTGAACTTTGAAATCCATATCAACAATACCATAAAAACTGTCAACAGGAAACTAGGTTCCCTCTATATGATAAAACCCTTTCTCTCCCCATTAGCCAGAACCATTATTGCCTATTCCCACCTCATCTCCACACTTCTCTATGCTTCTTCCATATATACTAACTCGTCAAAAAATAACCTTAACAAGCTAGCCAACGCTTACAATAGCATTGCCAGATTTGCTACTGCTTCCTCCTTTAGGACTTATCACTGCCATAATCTGAAACAATTAGGCTGGTTAGAGCTTCTGAATCAGATTCACTTTAAACAACTCACCATTGCTCACAAAACCCTTTTCAAACCTACCAATACCCCAATACTTGCTAGTCTCATTACCCAATATAAGAACCTTTCAACTTTACGCTCATCTAATAATTTACTTGTATCAACATGTAAATCTAATAACATGGCAGGAGATGCTCTGTTCTCAAATGCAGTTGGAAAGTATTGGAACCAACACCCCCATGAACTTACATCACTGTCTTAATTTACACTTTTTAAACACAATCTGAAACTCTATCTTAAAACCCATTGGTTATGTCCCTGTACAAATCCAGACTAATCTCATACTATAGCCCAAATACCCTCTCTCAAGACCTAATTCCTGCTCTATCTGTGTCTTTTTAGAGCAAGGCCTATCCTTCGCAAAAACATATCTTATCCTAATAGAGATAATTTAAAATACCTAGTTAAATTCTTCTGCATATAATTCTAAAGCATCCTACCTAAGGCAGGCAACAAGTATTGCTTAAACTGTGAGCATTGCTGAACTGTTGAAACGTGAAGTATGTATTTGTTTAACAGATACTTTCTAGTTATTAATGAAGTCTTGTACATAAAGTCTAAAATATCTTATCTAATGCTTGTAACAAGTTTTTTATATAAACTGTGAAGATTCCTGAACTGTTTAAAATTTGTAGTATTTAACTCTATAGCAACTAGTACCTGTATGTTAGTAGTCTAGTAATCTCTTGAAGCTTATCTTCCCAGGACTCTACTGAAAATGGACATAAATCCAGTTAGACTATCCCGGTCAACAAATGTAAAATAAATAAATAAATAAATAAATAAATGTGGACCTTGGAACAAGAGGGGACCGATGGACGAATGGCTAGAATTTAAAGAATTGACATGGCAGATTAAAACTAATGCCTGCCAAATACCAGGTCTCAATGATAAAATTTCTTTGAGTTCTGTTTTAAAATTAAAATCTATGTATTTTATATAAGTGTATTTGTTCTATTTTTATTTTTTATTCATCGTGTTTTATTTTTTGTGAAGAACATTTAGTTTTAAAAACTTTTGTTAAGCTTTGAATAATGCTTGTTTTTAAGGAAATGATTTAATTACATTGACCAATGGTTAGCTGGGGTGGTGTACTTATGGTTGCTTGATCATGTGACTTTATTCTGATGAAGTCTGAAACTTGACGAAAAAAGCTTAAACTAGGATTTTGCTGGTGGTCTGTTCTGCACGCTTCTGTCATCTTCTTGCTGCTTTTGAGTGGTTTTGTTTTGATTATTTCTTAACTTCTTATGCTGTTTAAGCTGGACTAAGCATAGCTAAGTAACAGGCACACCCACACAACTTCATTGCATGTTTAAAAAAAATTATTTTTGTGTTATTTTATTTGTACCCTTTAGAATATCCATACTAATGCTGAACATGTTATTCTATTAACTTTCTGCTTTGTGGGACGATTGTCCCTTTTGGCTTTGTCCATATTCCTTACTCTGATGGGTTGGGAGGTGTGTGCTATGTGCTTATGATACGTGTGTTATTCGAACAACATTTGTCTTGGTAGGGACGATTGTCCCTTATGTCTTTGACCAGATTTGTTATTCTGATGGGCTGGGGGTGTTACGAGCATTCTCACTCATTTTTCTGGAGTGCAGGGGGCATGTATATTGTGAGAGCTCTGCTCTCAGATACACACCATTTGCTTGTACATGGAATCATGTCCGTTTTACAGCATGGCAGTGAGCCTTCATACATATGCATGGTGTGCTGCCGTGCTGAACAGGAATGGTCCCTGCTGTGCAGGAATAACTTATTCCTGCATGGCTGCTTGCTGAATCCCAGGGACAGAAGAGTGTTCACAACTCAGTTTATTGTAAAGATAAGCCTTTTCGTCTTATAATTCAGACTTCATCAGATAAACTCATTCATTTAAAAACTGTTTAAATAATTGTGCTTCTTGTAACATGACTAGACCAACTCATTCCATTTGTTACTTTGAATCACATTAAAACCATAGGGGCAACAATGTTGAAAAACATTTAAAGTAGCAATACAACAGTGTAAAATTAAAAAGATCAAGCATGATCGCAAGAAATATATGGAAGGACAAGCGTATCTAAGACCTGCAACAGGACACGTAGGGTGGATAATCACCATTTAGAACAAGATGAAACTTAACAACATCAGCATGAGATATATGAAGTTCAAAAACAACAAGAAAACAATTACCTTTTGGAGTATTCCCCTCAAAGACGTTCAGACCAGATTCGGAACAAGAGGGTGAACAGTTCATCTGTAAACGGCTACCTGAGTTTGAGCAATTACACTGCCTCCAATTACCAACTGGAGAACCATTCCAGGAGAATGGATACCAGGAACAACAGGATAACAATGAACAGGTGATTATTTCAGATTACTGTTCATTAGTATCTAATGCAACCAATGACTTTAAAGTTTACATTTCCAGTAACTATGATATCATGCAGGCACATGCAGAATTATTTAGTAAAGGGTTTACAGTTATGCCATCAAGATGGCAGATATCACTACAATTATAACTGAATTGAAGTTATATATTAGAAAACTCAACTTAAACACACTTATGGGCAATAGTAACTGTGACATACATGAAAATGAACTATGGATGGCTAGCACATACGACCCTGATTTGCATCCAATTTTAAGTATGTATGAACAAGTCTGTGAAATGGACATTAGATATCAACTTGAAAAATGTCCATCATTGCAGTGGCATAACATGGAAAAAGCTCAATGGGATATCATTAATTATCTGAGAACATGTAATAACCTGCAATTTATGCAGTGCGATAGGGGTGGTGGTTTAGTGATTATAAACCAATATGACTATATACAATCAATGTTTTTCATTTTACATGATGACACCTACAGCAAGGCCTCTATAAATGAAATTAATATATCATATTAAAAAATGATGTTCAATTATATGATATGGTTATGCAAGGGCAGATTAGTGTCTCTGATTATAAATTTATGAATGTGACACAGCCTAATATTCCAGCAATTTTTGGAGTGCCAAAAATACACAAACAAATTCATAATCCACCATTTAGTCCAATAGTGGATACTGGCACTTCTAAAATGAGGTTTACTGCACGGTACATAGATTTCAAACTAAAAAATGAGGTTGTAAATATTGACTATCTCATAAAAGGCTCCTGGGACTTTTTAAATAAATATAATAATTTAGATAATGTTGAAAAAGTTGTATTTATAACTATTGATGTTCATGACCTATTTTGTTGCATTCTGCAACTACAAGGACTGACGTGGTTCACAAAATTTATGATAGATGGATTGCATTTAGAGCACAATAAAGGTAATACTTTGAGTGAATATATAGAAATCATCTTATACAATAATTAAATTCATTTTGAAGGGCTTTATTTTCACCAAAGAAAGGGAATAGCCATGGGAGCAGCCTGTAGGTCATTGTATGGAAATATCATTATGGCAGCTTGGGAAAGTAGGTTTGTTTTCAGCAATCAATATGAATCATTCTGGAGTCTGTATACACATCTTTTAGATTATATATTTATAGCATGGGTAGATGGGGAATACAAAATATTAGAATTCATCAATTATATCAACAACAAAACAATTTTTTTTACTTTACATACAATATAAGCATGGATTCAATTATCTTAGTTGGATGTAAAGTTAACTCAAGATAGAATAAGTAAAGGTTTTACCTTTAGTATATACAGGAAGACAACCTCTTCAAATTCATTTTTGCATTTTTCTAGTAGCCGCCCATACCATCAGAAATGGCCATTGTAAAAGGACAGATGATAACAGCAGCAAAGATGGCTTCAGACTTTGGAGAGTTTGAAAAAGAATGCAATTTATTATGAACTATGTTTATGAATAGGGGCTATCCGCTATCATTAATAAATTTAATAGAACATGAAGTAACAAGTAAGAGAAGTCAATGAACATATGTTCATAGGTTCATAGGTAGGTACTAGGCTATCGGCCCTAGGGCCCATACAAGCCTAGCCAAAAAATGTACCCTGGCTTTCGCCACCCAAGAACATTATTGTCCTGTTATTATATAAGGAAGGTTCTGAAGAAATTATAAATGACTGTATGAAATTTCAAAATAAGGAAGGGAACCCACAAAAGGAGAATGAATAAGTAATACTGACTGACAAAAAGAAGATAACAGTCCACCGTTTATTACTATCTGTTCCCTGGATAGTAAAGCCATTGCCGATATTATGATAAAACAATTGACAACTTATTTGGAATGACAGAGATTTGTTAAGTAAATTAGGAGAATGCCCACCACTAGTTTATAAGAGGTGCAGAAGCTTTAAGAACGTCTTTGAAAATATGGTGATAGAAAAAACTTTGAATGCAGAATATAAGATGAGGAAATGCGAGTCTTGCAAGCAATGCCAAAATATTAATGCAAAAATCAAAACAGTCCTGGATAAAGAGCCTCATCTGAACAAAAGTCTATGTAGAATCAAAACAGATGAGGCTCACCACAGCAGTATTCGTAGAAAATGTAATGAGATAAAAACATCACAAATTGCAGTATCAGTAAGCGCATTCACATTCAAATAATGATTCACCAGACTTCAATACTGCCAAAACCATTAGCTACATTTTAAATAACACTACAATCAATATCTTCCAATCACTTTAAAGGAATAATATTGCCATCATATAAACAATTAAAATCTAAAAGCAGTATACACTAGTAATACTAAAACTCTCCTAAAGACATTTATTCCTATACATATCAATGAATTATTACTTAAATATCATAAATATATTTACTGAAAACAATAAATAAAATAAAAATAAAATAAAATAAATGCAAATATAGATCATATATTGTATTAAGACTGCATTACAAGCATTACTGCAGTCTTACTAGTGATGACATGCTTAAATCATACTTTGCAGAGTCCTAATGTATATAGGGGCGTGCTGCTAAAATAGGTTTTAATGTTACTTTATCATTAAGCCCATGTACCCTATGAGCCTGTAGCCTCATTATTCATCTATTTTCACATTCCTCTGTAAGATTTTTCATATTACCCAACCTATCTGTCTTACTCATCATTTCTAGGACCCTAAACTTAAAATTATGCCTAATACTTTCACTCAACACATGTCTTGCCAGTGCATTTCTCTCATCTTCCTTGTTCACAGCATATATATGTTCCCTGACATGCTCCCTAAGACTTCTGTTGTTTTTTCCCCACATAAAAGGACTTGCATATCTGGCACTGAGCAAGGTATACTAAGTCCCTGGACCTACAGTCAGCATACGGATGCAGCCTACACTCATGTCCAGTGTCTGGGTGTATAAAACAATTATCCGCTCTCATATATATGCATTGATTGCACCATCTGCAATGAAAAGTACCATATCTATTAGAGCATACCGATTCTTTTATATTACCCTCATAACATAATAATCTCTTCAATTACTTTATGTTCCTATAAGTGAAGTTAGGTCTGGGTCCCACTATTTCAGATATTCTATCATCTGTGGTCAGTATACCCCAGTTATTGTGAATTACATCTTTAATTTTCAAATTCCTATTTGTATATGGAATAACTGTTCTACTTCTCTTAACTTCTTCATTCTTAATGCTGGTATCTACATCCTCACTGCTTCTATTTTTATGTAGAAAGGGTCTACCTTTTCCTTTCCTTAATGAGGCAGTGTCTTTTAATATATCCAGGAAACCAAAAGAAAACCAAATGTTTAGCGCTTTCATCCACAGTTTTAATATGTGAACTTCTTCAGAAACAAATACATATAAAACCCAGTTCCTTAAATACATAGCAATACAGGAAATAACCTCACATCAATTCTTAATTGTTAATTGTTTTAAATAATGTATACTTAAAATAAATTAACTCTCAAATAAGAAAATAAATCTTATTTAAAACAAAACATATCCAATCAATTTTAAAATGCAATACGAAAAGTGTCTATATAAATATCAAAAAACAAAACTATCTATACATTAAAAAACACTTTAAATTGATAGACTCATTAAAGCCAGGGAGCTTGTCAGCCCCCAGCACAAGTTGCCACAAGGTCTCTTTGCACTCCAAAACGTTGTTAAAATCTCCACCAAACTCACTAGTGTTGATTTTTTCCAACACTGAAAACTCAAATTTCTTGAAATCCCTACAAACTATTGTATGTTTGGCCAAGGAATTAAACCTATCTTTGTTTTTTTTGGCTAAATTATGTTCATAGATTCTCCTTTTCAAAACCCTTTTGGTCTTACCTATGTAGTAATGTTCACATGACACACAGTTAGCAATATACACTACATATTCTGAATTACAATTGTAGTAACCTTTAGCCCAAATGGTATAATTTAGGGACTTAATGAACACACAAGTATTATTGCTAATAAATCTACACTGTCTGCAGTTGTTACATGCATATGTACCCCTCTTAATACTAACTGCTCTCATGTTGTCCTGATGTCTGTGGTGATCTACCTCAAGCATAGATTTTACATTAGTTACCCTTTTATAGGTAAAAGTAGGTTTGACCCCTAACGTACCAACCAATTCTTTGTTTCCTAATACCACCTTCCAGTTGTTAATAATGATGTCCTTAATGAACCACATTTCATTAACAATAGATAAAGGGAAAGCGATGTTATAGGTGTTATTAATCTCTGAATTTGTAGATCTAGAACTGATACCTATCTGACCAGACAAAAGAATTGGTTTAGCAGCACCCTTTCTTAGCAAAATAACTTCCTGCTCTATGTTTTGAATCCATTTGGTGGTATTACCTCTACATATAAATAAAGATCGTAAAAATCCAATTTCCCTAAGGAATGTGTTGTCATCTGTAGTGAGCCTACTCAAATGAATAATTTGGCCCTTGACAACACCTTTTTTCATATGTAAAGGGTGTAAACTGTCTTTGTGTAGGTACTGGTTAGCAAAGACCTCCTTCCTATATATTTGACTATTAAATGTGTTGTTAATCTTATCCACACTAAGTAAAACATCAAGAAAAGGGGTACTTTCTCCAAAATCACTCATTTTGAATACCAAAAATTGGGTGGTGTGATTCAAATCATCCACCAGCACAGAAAACTCTTCCAAGGTGCCAGTCCACAAAAAAAGCAAATCATCTATAAATCTAAAATAGGAAAGTACCTTGCTAAAACCGGGATGATTTACCAAAAATTTAAGCTCCCAATTTGCCATCACCAAATTGGAAAATGCTGGTGCCACTCTAGCCCCCATTGCCACTCCCGAAATCTGTTTATAAATATGTTTGCCAAATCTGAAAAAGTTGTTGTCTAACACAAGCTCCATAAGACCACAAATAGTGTTAACTTTGACACTATCAACATCCGTATGCAAAGTAAGGTATTCCCTAAAATAATCCAACCCCTCTTCTTGCTTGATAGAAGTATATAGGGACTTGACATCAAGTGTTGCAAAACTAACAGACTCTAAAGAAGTATTTAAATGGCGTAGTTCTTCCAATAAATGCCAGGAATCTCTAATATAAAATTTAGATTTCTGCACAATCGGATTTAATATGTAATCAAGCCAAATAGATATATTTTCTGTTTTAGAGTGTTTTGCTGAAATGATAGGTCTGAAGGGTGGATTATACTGATCAACATGTAATTTGGGAATACCAAATAAAGTGGCCAATTTGGGGTGTTCAACCAAAAGATATTCATAACTGTGATGGTCTAATTCACCTTGACTGAACATATCAAACAGCAACGTGTCAACCCTTAAAAAGCTGTTTTTCACATCGGTGGCACGAACCACTTTATATGTTTCAGTGTCATGTAACACGTCTAACATTAGATCATTGTAATGGGAGGTGTCCATAACCACAATCTTGCCCCCTTTGTCCGCCTTCATGGTTCTAATGTTAGAATTTTTGCACAATTCATATAAAGCTTGCCTTTCAGCTGGATTAACTGACTATTCATGTTTCTAAACTCATTTTCACATAAGTTTTGAAAAACTTGGAGGGTGGTGTGCAATGGAGGGTTAAACGTACTAGCCTTCTTGGGTCCACAAATGGAAGGAGTGTTAGATGGGGCCAACACATCATGCATAATGTAACATAAATTCAGTTTTCTTAAATATAATCTAAAGTCTATCAACAATTTGCCAATGTTAACTCTGTTGTTAGGTATAAAAGAAAAACCTTTCTTTAAAACATTAACCACCTCGGTGGACAACACAGTACTAGACAAATTGGTTACATTGATGAAAAAATCATCAACTTGTCTATCATTGTTCACTTGCATTTCCTCTGGTTGGGATATTTCCCTTTCCCTTTCCCCTTCCATTTGTTGTGAGAAGTGTTGTTCCACTTCTGAGTCTGTTTGTTTAGTGTCATAATTGAATGAAAAGGGCCTTGGTTCTGTGCCTGCTTGCCCTTGGCTACTGCTTGAGCATAATTTGCTTGAGGCTGGTTAGTAGGGTTTTGATTTGAATGTTCAGAAAAAACAACACCCTCTTTAGTGGATACATCAATTTGTCCAATACTTTTGTATAAACCCCCAATTCCAACATCAGTGTCTGCTGATGTAGATGCTGTTTTTAAGGCCCCTTTAGCCTCATTATTTGAAGCCAAACGTAAACTGTCACCTTTAGCGTGAGTGGTGTCAGAAACCTCCTGCACCCTATCCTGTAATGCTTAAGCCTGTTTTGACTGGTAAGCTAAAATGTCTCTTTTAAGTTTATTTTGTTTTCTGGCCACAATAGATGCCCGGTGCCTATCGGCCTTCACCTCCACACCATTATATAAAATAACATAATACTTAAAACAACTAAAGCTTTTGATTCTTTCATCTAGTTGTTTAATGTTTTCTTTGATAATTCCAAGTTCATTTTCATAATGTGTAACCAAAAAACCCATCATAGCAATACCAGTGTTATTGTATAGTTCTATTAATTTTACACTCAATTCATCGCCAGCGGTGACACAATTCGGAAACTTGGCTGTTCGCAAACCCTGAGGCACAATTTTCCTAGTGATGCATTCTCCCTGGTAAAAAATCTCTAACCCCAATGTGAGATGTCTAAACACCATTTTTCTAAATCATAAATACATTTTTTGCAATTAACATTGTCCATATAAGCACTATCCATTGACGACTTACTTGTAACTAAATCCAAACCATCTATTTGTATATCGGCAAACGGATTGTTGTCTAATTTACAAACGTAATTCCAAACGTTAGTCTCACTAACTCCATTGCTGTTAGCACTAGACGCCGATGTCGGTACAGTGACTGAGCCACTCGTGCTGGCTATGACATCACTTCCTGCATCTCTCGGCGGTGAATTGGAAATGATGATAGGCAAAGATGTTTTGTCTGTTCTCTTAGATGAAAAAGCCAAGCTACATAAAGGGTCGGCTAAATTGGTGACAGGAACATTATCCTTAGATGTAGTAGGATGAAAGGTGTCTTTCACGATTTTGACAATCAAGGAAATCAACTCTTCCTGGGACTTCTTCTCCGAACTAGTGCCAAGACTAGAGCCACTAGCAGGAACTGGATGCACAGTCAAGTCAAGCAAACTGTCTTGACCGCTCAAACTGGCACTCTCAGCTGCAATGGTTACTCCCCAGAAGACCACAAAACCACAAGGAATAAAATGAAAAAAATAAAACACTGCAAAGTAAAACCAAATCTTCAACTGGTGAGATAGCCAGGAAACCAAAAGAAAACCAAATGTTTAGCGCTTTCATCCACAGTTTTAATACGTGAACTTCTTCAGAAACAAATACATATAAAACCCAGTTCCTTAAATACATAGCAATACAGGAAATGACCTCACATCAATTCTTAATTGTTAAATGTTTTAAATAATGTTTACTTAAAATAAATTAACTCTCAAATAAGAAAATAAATCTTATTTAAAACAAAACATATCCAATCAATTTTAAAATGCAATACGAAAAGTGTCTATATAAATATCATAAAACAAAACTATCTATACATTAAAAAGCACTTTAAATTGATAGACTCATTAAGGCCAGGGAGCTTGTCAGCCCCCAGCACAAGTTGCCACAAGGTCTCTTTGCACTCCAAAACGTTGTTAAAATCTCCACCAAACTCACTAGTGTTGATTTTTTCCAACACTGAAAACTCAAATTTCTTGAAGTCCCTACAAACTATTGCATGTTTGGCCAAGGAATTAAACCTATCTTTGTTTTTTTATGGCTAAATTATGTTCATAGATTCTCCTTTTCAAAACCCGTTTGGTCTTACCTATGTAGTAATGTTCACATGACACACAGTTAGCAATATACACTACATATTCTGAATTACAATTGTAGTAACCTTTAGCCCAAATGGTATAATTTAGGGACTTAATGAATGCATAAGTACTATTGCTAATAAATCTACACTGTCTGCAGTTGTTACATGCATATGTACCCCTCTTAATACTAACTGCTCTCATGTTGTCCTGATGTCTGTGGTGATCTACCTCAAGCATAGATTCATATCATTTCAGCAAAACACTCTAAAACAGAAAATATATTTATTTGGCTTGATTACATATTAAATCCGATTGTGCAGAAATCTAAATTTTATATTAGAGATTCCTGGCATTTATTGGAAGAACTACGCCATTTAAATACTTCTTTAGAGTCTGTTAGTTTTGCAACACTTGATGTCAAGTCCCTATATATTTCTATCAAGCAAGAAGAGGGGTTGGATTATCTTAGGGAATACCTTACTTTGTATACTGATGTTGATAGTGTCAAAGTTAACACTATTTGTGGTCTTATGGAGCTTGTGTTAGACAACAACTTTTTCAGATTTGGCAAACATATTTATAAACAGATTTCGGGAGTGGCAATGGGGGCTAGAGTGTTACCAGCATTTGCCAATTTGGTGATGGCTAATTGGGAGCTTAAATTTTGGGTAAATCATCCCGGTTTTAGCAAGGTACTTTCCTATTTTAGATTTATAGATGATTTGCTTTTTTTGTGGACTGGCACCTTGGAAGAGTTTTCTGTGCTGGTGGATGATTTGAATCACACCACCCAATTTTTGGTATTCAAAATGAGTGGTTTTGGAGAAAGTATCCCTTTTCTTGATGTTTTACTTAGTGTGGATAAGATTAACAACACATTTAATAGTCAAATATATAGGAAGGAGGTCTTTGCTAACCAGTACATACACAAAGACAGTTTACACCCTTTACATATGAAAAAAGGTGTTGTCAAGGGCCAAATTATTCGTTTGAGTAGGCTCACTACAGATGACAACACATTCCTTAGGGAAATTGGATTTTTACGATCTTTATTTATATGTAGAGGTTATACCACCGAATGGATTCAAAACATAGAGCAGGAAGTTATTTTGCTAAGAAAGGCTGCGGCTAAACCAATTCTTTTGTCTGGTCAGATAGGTATCAGTTCTAGATCTACAAATTCAGAGATTAATAACACCTATAACATCGCTTTCCCTTTACCTATTGTTAATGAAATGTGGTTCATTAAGGACATCATTATTAACAACTGGAAGGTGGTGTTAGGCAACAAAGAACTGGTTGGTACGTTAGGGGTCAAACCTACTTTTACCTATAAAAGGGTAACTAATGTAAAATCTATGCTTGAGGTAGATCACCACAGACATCAGGACAACATGAGAGCAGTTAGTATTAAGAGGGGTACATATGCATGTAACAACTGCAGACAGTGTAGATTTA